>NW_027526361.1:52131449-52433949 GCF_048455015.1 Haemaphysalis longicornis | reverse complement strand
AATCGTATTCTTCTCATGCAAGAACTGACCCTGTATTCATTTTTCGCGCGTCCTTGCTTTAAGTAGTGTACCCAATTCCCCGCAGATGGCGCAAAGCTCGTCCACATGGTGAAGCAGCACAAGAACGCTGTCAAGAAGTACCAGAAGCACATTTTGCTGCGTCCAAACACGTTCGGCGACGACCAACCCAAGTCGAAGACTTCGAAAGGTAACACTGGCGTCCACTGTATAGGTGGTATTCAATTAAAAGTTTAGCGGGAGATATTCCGCCTGGCGACACTGAAAACCGCCATGTCGGTGGCCACCGTGCCAGCGCATGCGCTTTGCGCCCGCATCTCGAAGAAAACAAAACAAAAAAAAAGAACCAGCGTACATCGCCTGCTGCGTTTCAGCCCGGTTTTCTATAGTGGCGTCTACAGATATAATATTAATGGCACTCACATTAAGTGGTGGCGCTCTACCTACTCTCAAGCGCTTCGAGTACACGGAGGATGAAACCGTGGCTGAGAACGGCGCGTATAAGCAGCATAAGTCCGCCGCTGATTTGGCTGCTGACGCGGATGCGACGCAAGTGCACCCTCACCGCATCTACGACTTTATTCTGGTAAGTGCCCTCTAATACGTGGTTGAGTACAAAAACCGAATAATTTCTTTGGAGAAATGGTTCACGCGCACACCGATTTAGCGCTGGCTTCCTCGAGCGCTAAATGTTTCACACTCAGCAAAACAACTCACGTCTGACGTTAGAGCGCGGCGGCTGGCAATCAGCTGATCTGCGGCGGCTACTTCATACGCGTGTCGCGATAGGTAGATTGTAATGTGCTGCACTCAACAGCACTTGGCGCTGAGGAATTACATTGTGTTCAGTGGGCAACAGTTTAAAAATGGTGCAGTCCCTGCGGTCAAACGGACCACTGCACTCACGTTGCAACCTTTGTGCCACGACCGACTCGCACTTGCTCGTAGGTGTGCGCGGAGGCTGGGGTTGAATTGCAGATTCGGTTGTCACACTCATGAGCGGAATCATGACTTTTCCAACGCTATCGCGGTACAACTGACTATCGAATCACTCGCACATGCCTTGCACGGAAACACAAGGTCACGCCGCGGCCCGCGGCCTGCCTGGCCGCCATGAAGGCATGGAGGATAAGAGGGGTGCATGATCTGGGGGCGTGCGCAAAACGTCGCCTTGGCAACAGACGCTTGGCCACAGATATGGCGGCGCACTCGCATGGTTGCCTGCATGCATTCCACGCCATTGAATACCGGCTATATAACAATAATTACTACCGTCCAGCCCTGAGGGAACTTAGTCAGAGGGCACACCCTGTGGCCGGGACTAGATCCGCGATATTCCGTTGTCAATTCAGTGCAGCCGAGCACTTTCTGTTACACCTAGTGCCGCGCCGTCTGGTGGCTGTCTGAACCCTGCCGAATCTTCTTGATCAGCTACTAAAGCGAGCTGGCTTGTCGGTCTCAGTGGCCTATAGGTGGTACTTATTGAAAAGTTTAGCTGTAAATTTCTTCGCTTGGCAACACTGGAAACGGCCACATACATGGCCGATGCGCCACGGATATGGCGCGGCTCGTTCCACTGTACCCGCAGGCCGAAGAAGAAAAAAATTCCCCGCATTTCCCCGAGGGGAAGAATGTGAAAGTGCGAATGCACGAGTTGAATTTGCGCGGTTCGGTAATGTTCGCGAAAGAGAGATCACACACACACACACATAACTACAAAGAAAGAAAGATGCATTTATTCACAGGCACCTATTTGTGTTGTCGTTGTACTTGATTGCTAGAGCGGATCTCAGCTTTGAAATTTCGTGTCAGTACTCCTTTAAGCGGGTGCATTAGCCCTTCTCACGCCCGATTCCTGGCCAATCCCCCACGTGGGTATGTGCCATGTCAGCGGCCAGGCAGCGCGCGCCCATCTCCCCCCGTTGCTAAGGAAGACGAGGAGCGCGCGCACCCGCAGCTGTTGCTATGCGGACTACGGCGGCGGACGATTCAGGCTCGCTTAAGAAGTGCATTCGCACTTAAAAACACCTGCGTGCGTCGTCTGCTCCGTTTCAACCCGACTCTCAACGGTGGTGTCAACAGTTATGTTATTAATCGCACTCACATTGTACTCGAGGCATTACTTTGCGTTCAGTGGGGCAGAGTTTGGAACGTTGAACACAAATCATGTGCTTATCACGGACAAGTACCGCCATCCCGCGGAGCCCGACATAACCAGTAACGGTGCACTCCCAAGGTTGCCTGCATGCGTGCCTCGCCAGTGAATACAAGCTAAAGAGAGTAGTGCATCGGCTTCAAAACGTAAATTCCTGGGTTCGACACCCAGCAATACCATTTTTTTTAATTTGTGGGATTTTCTGTTCAAAAATTCTCCCCGAGAACGCTCCGAGTCATTCTTATCGTAAATAGGGGTCATTTAGTAAGTTTTAGGTAGGTGTAAGTGCGGAGAGGCGCCTATCAACACATTAAATGAAGCTTCTGCATCGCACCGAAATTGTCCGGCCTGCGTTGATGTGTACTTGGAAACTTGGGCGGAGTGTCGCACTATATAACCACTGTATTCTTATGGTAAACACAAATGACTTGTAAATGATGACCATGGTAATAACGATTATTTCATTTTATTGTTATTCTTCTCCCTATTATTATTAATATTATTATCAGTTAACAAACTACGGAGCAGTTTCTCTCCTTTGTGCTTGTTCCAAGCTGTTTGAGACAGCGCTGTACAAATTACTGTCAAGTTCTGTACAGAATTTTCTTGTAAGTAAACAGCACGGCTTTATATCAGGAAGGTCGACAACAACTAATCTCTCCTGCTTTATGGAGCAGGCCTCGGCAGCCATTTCTGAGAGGGGCCAGCTCGACGTTGTCTACTGTGATCTGAGCAAAGCATTTGACGTTGTCTGCCACACGCTGTTACTTAAAAAGCTTTTACAGGTAGGAATTGATACACCACTCGTGGCATTGTTGGGTAGTTATCTAGATAACCGGTTCAGTTTCGTTAGCGTTAACGGGCAGACGTCTGCTCTGTACAGATCAACAAGCGGTGTGCCTCAAGGCTCCGTGTTGGGGCCTCTCTTGTTCTCCATTTTTGTTAATGATGTGTCAGCCGCAATTAAGATGTCTTCTTTCCTTCTTTACGCTGACGGCATTAAAATATTCAGACGGATTCAGTTCATTAATGACTGCATTGCCCTGGAGCAAGATATATCCTCATTTTCCAAGTGGTGCTCAGACAATAGATTAAATCTTAACTCTACAAAAACAAAGGTCATGTCTTATAGGAGGAAAACGAACCGCACTTTATTTTGCTACAGTATTAACGGCGGTTACTTGTCTAGAGTTGAAGAGATCAGAGACCTCGGCGTGCTTTTCGACAGTGCCTTAACTTTCTCACCTCATGTCACTCAACTTACTAGGCGGGCGCTACGCTCTCTTGGTGCTGTATGCAGGTTTTCTCGAGAATTCCGGTTTCCCTCTTCATTCCTAAAACGATTCAGAACGCTTTGTATTCCGCAACTAGAATATGCTTCTTTCGTTTGGAATGGAACCTGTAGTTCCAACTGTCAACGTATAGAGCGTGTACAAACCAAATTTTCATCAATATTTAGGCATCGTTTTCTTTCGGCGCCTATCCCTATAACTGTTTCTCTAAGTTCCCGGCGGACCCACTGAGACCTTCTTTTCATGTACAAATTGCTTCATGGTATTATTTTATGCCCGGAACTACTTGAATCAATCAGTTTTCGCGTTCCACAAAAAGCTACAAGGCTCGCCCACCCTTTTAAAGCAGCTGGAGCTCGCAGCACACGTTCTCCTCTTCAAAGGATGCAGCATCTGCATAATGTTCACTCCGAGAAGCTCGATATCTTTCAGAGTCCTCTTCGGGAGTTTTTGGCCGGGTTGTCAGCTCTGACACACTAGGTTCATCTTGGCAGTGCTCTTTTTCTTCACTTATCGTCCTGACGTGTGCATTGACTTCACCGAGCTTGTTCTTGTTCCTGGTTATTCGTGTATTGTGCTGATACTGCGACTGTAATTATCGTAGAATTTTTCTTTTTCTGCCGTTTTTATCATTAAAAGTTGCCATATTCACTTCATGCGTCAATTTGAAACTGAAAATATACGCTTCCCGAATCTTGTAAAAACTTTCTACTTTTCCCTCACTCTTCCGTATAGTTACGCTTATTGTAAGATGTCTTCTTGCAACTGACCAGACATTACAGTTTGTATTGATTGTGTAATGTTGTCTAAAATTACACTATGGTATTTTTATTCTTCTTTGAAGTTGTAGTTTCTTCTTATTTTTTGCTCACTCACTGTTCTTTTGCCAGCTGTTGATGCATTTCATTGCTGTCTTATACCTTTTCTGTGCGCCAGCACGACTTGATTGTGTAAAGTCGGTTGGATTGCACTATTTTATTTCTAATCTTCTTTGCCGTTTTTTGTAGGTCTTTCTTTCTTTTTTTTTGCTCACTGAGTGTTTATTAGCACATTGTTGATGTACTACAGTGCTGCATTTTCCCCTCTGAGTGCTCCAGCACGAAGGCCTCCGCTGTTCCTGGGCACTATAATAAACATTGATTGATTGATTGATTGATTGATTGATTGATTGATTGATTGATTGATTGATTGATTGATTGATTGATTGATTGATTGATTGATTGATTGATTGATTGATCAGCATCATTCGTACGCACCGAAGGAAGCTTAAATCTTATGACCGAATTTAATCTGCGCTGAACACGTAGCGGTCCGTCTTTCATCTTCTCGACTACACCTGCCCATTATGTAAGCAGCTGGGTACTCTTCGCAACGTGATAGGAGGGTGCGATTTCAGCCCAGAACACCCACCCCTCATCCGCATTTCCTCCACTAAGAACCCTACCCTTACCCCTAGCGAGCGAAGTAAGATCTTGCTGTCCAGCCCCGCCTTGGAGGATCTGCTACGGCTGGTTACCATAGGCCAGGTGGCGAAGGCAGCATATGGAATCCTGTGAAGAGGGATCCACTCTCACCCAGCGCGCTTAGCGCTGACATGCTCTGCAATAAAAGTTTTCATCCTCCTCCTCTAATGAGAGATCGTCGTATCTTTTGACCTCCTATCACTCACATGAAACGTTCTACTTGAATAAAGAAGCTCATTATTACTCATTAGTTAAAGCTCCGTCTGTCAGAGCATGGGTACTATCAAAGCCACTATTTTCTTCAGGCAGCAAAGCAGAAGAGGTTAGAAAATCTGATTATGAGCCCCCCGGGTGTAATGAGGTCGACTTCGTGCAAGCTCGTTCCAAGGCTTTAGATGCCACCGTCTAACGCTTTTCTAAACAGGCTGTGTCTTATGTCTTGTAAGATTAACTTGCATGTCCTAAAATACACTGGCGGCCCCGCTCATATCGTACAACGCAAGGTCTGGGAGTAGTACACGAGTTAGAATACTAATTTACTCCATGAAGAATTTCACTGGCCCGTATGAAGAATTTTACCAGAAGCCAGATATGGAAGGTTTTCACAAAGAGGGCTAGTTTGATTTGCTACCTGCCCGGCATTAAATAAATATTTAATTTTTCTGAATGCTTCTATAAACATATGCCTTATAGATAAATTTTCAGAAACTTCTACCAGCTCCTGTAAATTTTTTTCAAGGGCATTTACGTGTCCATGTATTCTGAACAACGCCAGCCTGGCCGCAAAAATAACGGTAAAAGCGGCATTAGTGTAGCTCCAATAATTTTATTAACGTATTGTTACAAATCAGCTGCAATGTTTCCTCGTGTGCAGGCCTCAATCTTAGCATTCGCCTACAGCGCGAGTGTCATTGCGCAGCGGCGCAAACCAAGCTCCGCCAGCTGCGCGAAGAACTTCCTCGACTTGCCGTTAGACGCGGCCGCAGAGTTTGTCCCGGGCGTAGGTCCCGGACAACCTCCTGCGCATGCGCGAGGGAGCCCGCCTGCTCGTGGATTCCAAAAGTTCTGGTCTCTTCAGTGGGAGTTGTTTTGTGAAGAAGAGCAAAAGCTCTATTACTCCAGGTACAAACCCACAGAACGCCTCGTACCGTCAATATGACCTTAAGGCTCGGCCACGGTCAAGCTAGCGCCTGTCATGGTTGCAGTGAAAGCACCTAATCGCTCGTTCGTTCCAAGGCGAGGGGTGTGAAAAGGGAAATAAGGGGGAAGAGTAAGGGCGGGTGCCATCAGAAAATGATACAAGGAGGCGCTGCCTGTACCCAAGCTTACGGCGCGTTCGCGCGTAGAGAGCCCACTGCGCCGAGCAGCGTCTTTGTTCTGAATTGCGGTGCAATTGCATGCTCGCGCACTGCGCGCCGACGGCGCGAAAACTTGGCTTTCGCTGGACAAACTTCGTTCGATCACACGCAACCAGGACGTTTTATATTAGTGGCTGCTCAAGCGCATCCTAGCAATGCATAGTATGGGGCGAGAAATGAGGTAGACTGGTCCCAGAAAATAAGATTTCGCATGACATTCATTGGGACGGGGTCAACAGAAGTGTTATCTTTTTAACACGAAGGTGTTTTATGCCGGGGTACACCAAGATCTGACGTCATAACCGTCACAGAAATGACATCGCCTGAAAAACTTCCGAGTGATGCGGCGGCGCCGGGATTCGAGCCACGAACTCTTCCGCCGCAACGTCAGGTACGAAACGCGCTTTCGACTGCGCTATGAACAAACAGGTGAATAGGACGACAAACGCGCCTTATAGCCTTTCTTTCAGATGGCGCTGCCATCTAGGAGAGGCGAAGCAAGTAGTGTATCATGACGCTAATGAGCGCCTACAGTTGGCGCCTCGATGCCAGCGCCTACGTATACGGGGGGCGCGCAACGGAAGCTGCGGAGAAGTCGACTTGCGGATGTCGCGTATGTGACACGGTCCGCTGCTCATTTCGCTGCAACGTTCCGTGGGTTCAGCAAACGATTCGCTGACAACCCATCTGGTTTCGTTCGCACGGACGCTTTGCGAGCCCCTGTTGTTTCAGTACGATTTACGCAATGCTCCGACGCGTGCAATCCACTGTCCAACGTTGCTGCGTGTAATGGTGACGTATCGACAAAATATAAATAGCGACATGCAAGTTCATATTGGTGCACAATAAACATTCAACTGCTCCTGTGAAGGCTCCTTTCACTTTTGTGGTTTACCGGTTCCTGAGGAAGAGGGAACAACCACATTTTTTTTTCTTGTTGTACGGACGTGAGCCGTCCTACACGATTGACACCATTCTCCCCTACAATCCCGACGCCACGAAGTTTACAGCGGTTTCGGAGCTTGCCCGCCACGCCGAAGAATGCCGTCAACTCGCCCGTTCGTTTACATCGGCCGATCAACAGCTTCAGAAACATCGTCGTGACGATTCTACCAAAGCGCCGACTTATGACCCGGGCTCACTTATGTGGCTCTTGATCCCCTGCCCAACACCTCGTCTCTTTCCGAAGCTAGTAGCCGAGTACCATGGACCGTACCGAGTTATTGAGCGCACATCGCCGTTCAACTACCTCGTGGAACCGACCACGTCGACCACGTCGTTCTTTGTCGGCGCGGACGTGAGATGGTCCATGTGCAATGGTTGAAGCCTTTTTACGACCCCTTAGGGCTGTCGTCACCTTAGCGCCGAGTCGCCAGGATGGCTCCTTTTCGACGGGGGACGAATGTAGCAAGAATAATGGACACGGGAGACCATCAGGGTATGTGCCGTGCGCAGGCATCAGCCATATGGAAAAGTTGTCCAATCTACCCGTGAGGGTGTGCGTTCACGCCGGTGTCAGCGGAAGACGAAGCACCGCAGGAGACGCTTTTGCGCGTGATATCGGCCATCGTATGGACGCTCAAATCTATGCTCGCTTCCCCTCTCGCCCATAAATCAATCCCCTCGGCCATCTACCTGAGCCTCGACGATCTCCCTTACAATACATACATACATACATACATACATACATACATACATACATACATACATACATACATACATACATACATACATACATACATACATACATACATACATACATACATACATACATACATACATACATACATACATACATACATACATACATACATACATACATACATACATACATACATACATACATACATACATACATACATACATACATACATACATACATACATAAATCCATGCATGCATCGAAGCCCGCACTCGGGAATACCCTAGCAAGCCTAGCGAAAGTGTTTCCCTTCGTTTAAATTCCGACAAGATAGAAACATCTGATATACAAAATAAATGAGAAACATGGTCGCACCGAATGGAAAAAACCTACGACATCGCATGGTGCTTACAGTGGTGTAGCGCTTGAACTTGCGATGAACCAGCATGATTTGTTTTCTTGTGTATTAATTTTTATTCGACTCTACCGTATTAGGCCCAGGAGGGGGGGGGGGGGGGGGGGACTTCCTTAACGGCGGTAACTAGAGCGCTCCGAAAACGTGAGATGACGGAAACATTTTTTTTCCGCTCGTGACTCGAATATCTAAGGCACGTCAGAAGCTGTCGAATATCCGGAAGTCTTCCTGTGCTAGCTTACTAGTATGAGGAAACTGGGGCTGTGGACGGGGCTAATCACATTTTTATAATGTGGGGCTCCTTAGATGGCTAAAAAAACTGAGGCCACAGGCACAAAGACAGGGAGGGCATATGGTAAGCAAGTGCTTGACCATTAATCGAAAAAAATAAGGAAAATAATTGATAGATAAGACGAATGGTGGAGTAGAGTTTGCTGGGTGTGACGCAGGAACTCAACCCACATTCATCGGATTATGCGGCCGACGTTCTCGCATTATTTATAAGTACCGGTACCCCTGTATTATCGTCTGCGCTCTGGTACACTTGTATGTATTCGGTTGTGTCTGCCAAAGCCAGTAGAAGGTGGTCAGCGCCGCTCCGACAACCCTGTGGTGGGCGTTTGCTTTATCGTTGTATCTAGGGTGTCCTCCGAAGGCATCCGAATTTTAAAGCCTAGGCTGACACGGGACAGAACATCTGCCATAGCCGCGCAGAGTTTCTGTAGTAGTGGTACGAAACTTTATGGAGCCAGGAAGTGGGAGTGGCTCACTAGCCCGGGAATCCACGAAGCGAACGATGCCCTACATGCCAGAAGTCGCTGGACATCTCCATGTGGTGAAAATTATTGCGGAGCTCCCTCACCCGGACGTCCAGCCCGAAAAGTTTCTGGACGTCCAGGTGACCGCTGGTAATCAGGTTCTCCCAGTGTACAAAGGGTGAGGGGGGAAGTAAGAAAGTGTGGGAGGTCGGGTTGTCTTAGCTTCTTGATACGAAGGACGTTTGTTCGAGTCCGGCGTATACCTGTTTTGTATTTTTATTTTTTGATTATAAGTCTTCCGGCTTATAATCGCTTTCGTTGTTTTAAATTATTGCTTGTATTCGTTAGGTTAAATTACCTTACAATGGGGAGGGCAAAGTAGTGCCAGACGTGGCTTTCTTTCTTTTTTTTTTTGCGGAAAGACGCTTAATCGCGCACCATTGGGGAGTGGAATGACTTGCCAGTACATGTTGCCACCGAAAAAGATCCCAATAAATTCTTGCCGCTCTTGCACGCTACTGTCACAAACTAAACATTTTTCCTTTTAGTTTTAAACTAGTGCATACCGCCCTATATTTGTAGCTCGCATTCATTGTTCTTGCTCTTGCTGCGGGCTATTTCTGGATATACCGCCACTTGTTACGGTTTTCCTTCTTTGTTTTTACGCTATATTGGCTTTTTCAATATTAACGTCGAAGAAGTTTCACGCATAGTCTTAGAGCTCTCGCGCGTAATTTTCACATTTTATCTGGTTGTTTAACGATTGTACAGCGCAGTATGGCTCTAGATTCTATTTATGGTTTCCTCTTCATTGCAGCTAATTACTGGTCGTAGTACGTCTTGTATTTTTGTCCGTATTTTCGTATTACATTGTCTCCCCCCCCCCCCCCCCCATGTGTAATATCCTCGTCCAGAGGGCCTTTGGGGGTACTCTGAATCAATAACTAAAACGTCAATTTAGTGGACTGCTTACAGTGCCGCCGCACGGCACTCTGGACACGGAGTTGTTTTTTCTTTTTTTTTAGTCCGTGGTGGGGACTCGAATGTGTACGACACGTCATAGGCTGTCACTTGAATCGATGGCAGCCGTCATATGGTGCCTCTGCCCCAACACTGACGTCAAGCCGAGGCCCCAGGGAAGCCTTTGCCGGAACCCATGGCCCTGTTCTGATGCAAACTCGATAGATCGTTGAGTGCACCACGGAAACAAATACAAGTGTGGGAAACTTGAAAAAAGTTCAGCAGAAGCTGTTGACGTTGGTTCTTTCGATGCCGCAACTAAACACGGCAGATAAGAGACAATAATAAGAAAGCTACGTTTGGACAAGCTCAAAATCGAATACAAAACCGTCGAATTTCGTCTCTGAAACTCTGCCATCTAGGCTTCCAATGCTCCTGGAGCTCAAATAATAGAACATCTGGCGTATACTCCCAATGATTGGAGTTCAGTTTGCACCTGGCTTAAATTCTTTGCCCAGCATTTCTTTCTGAATTGATACGGTGTTCACGCCAACGTTTGATGGTGCGAAGTGTCGTTGTCAGGAGCACTTCTAGTCAACCCAGGTTCCAGCAACATTTTTCGAACCGTACCTGTCGCCGCAACTTATAGAGCGAGATAATCTCTTTATTGAAGAACTAAGTGCACAGAAATTTGCCGACGAAATTCTTTTTATAAGCTAGAAGACTTACAGATGAAACTACAACTAAAAATAACTTAGAACACAATTCTAACACACCCCGAGGCCATACTTCCTGGGGTGAATTAGTCGTAGAATTAACGCAAAATATCCCCGTCTCGAGTTTTTTTTGCCGGAAAAAACACAGAAACGCGACTGATGAGGGCTTGCTGCTACCGCAAGCCCTCGGCGCTAGCGCTCACTGAGGGACACTCGAGATGCGAGCGGGAGTGGCCGAAGAGAATTGTGAATAATTAAGTCACGCCGCGACAACCGGGCTACGCGGCTAAATAATCGGGCTTAATGCTTCCTGTCAACGTGTCGCCGGAAATTAGCGGCATAGATCATTTTAAGTGGGCACCGTCACTTTCGTGCGTCATTTAGGGGCAGCGACTCTGCAGCGCTTTTTTTTTTTTTTTTTGTCGTGCCTATAAACCAAGTTGAGTTTTTTTCCCCAGCTTCAAATGCTTAAACGTGGTCTGTTGCGAACAAATTTGCAAACAGTTGCAAAATACGCATTCTAGAACGAAAATAAAAGACCGACTGGCGTTAAAGGCGCTCGCATGTGTTAGCCTACTACATTCCAATGTTTTTCTTCCATTTTGAGGTGATGATGAGGATGAATTTATTCGGCGCACTTCATTGGAGTCGAGGTGCTGATGTTAGGGCAGTCGCCTGGAAAAATAAATAGGAATGGCGTATTCGTGGAGCCTTCCTACTTCAGCACAGCGTAAGGTTCAAAGACGCGATGGAGCAGTTCGGAAGCAACTTCGCGTTTCGTGCTGGTTCGGGGGGTAGCGGGCCCGAGAAGCCGTTGTATGCTGTGGCTGTTGGGTAAACGCACATTACATAAGCTTCTTTGTTTGCACACACTAAAAATTCCATGAGCATTTGTAGCCCCGTGAAACTCGGGTTCGTGAAGCCTCAGGTTTGAAAATCTCGTCAAGAATGCGTGGAACAGAGCAAGCGTCAACTGCCGGAAAGCAGCTGTTATATGTGACGAGGCTGATGCAAAGCTTAACAATGGCTCTCAAGTCAGCGGAAAGTCAGGCCATTGGCGCCATCATACCCTAAAACAAAGGCACTCCCACTGATCACTTGGTATCCGTGAATGACGTGCTTCCGCTATGAGCGCTGTATGGGTATTGACATGTTGCAAACTACAAAAGCTGCCTCAAATCGGAAAATGCGTAGCCCGTTTGCAGTTTTAAGGTAAAATTTAGGATATGAAGCACGGAATATGGAAGAGCCGGAACTCGGACTCTAGTGACATGCGGCATCCTCAACCCAACATTAGAGAGCCCAGCGCAAGACATCGCAGCTCTACTGTCCTTCCTGGTTTAAAATGGTTTAAATTCAGTAGGGGGGTCTAATTAATTGCTTTTGTTCTTAACCGCGTTTAAACAGGTTGTAGGCATCACGGATTATCGCTGGAACGTTATAGTACATTGTGAATGTGCGCTTTATGTTATCGCACTTTTGCTAAACTATTACGGGACACGCTTCCTTTGTAATGCAGGCGGTAATATCGAAATCGCTGCCTACCTCGTTATTACAGTTTTTCTTGTATTTCTCTGATTGTAAGACGAGTGCGAAACGTATTTGTTTTTCCAAGCATTACATTATGACCCGACAGGCCATTTACACCCTTTCGGTCTAACGTAATTGGAGAGTAAAGACTTGTCACTTGTCATTCGGTACAATTCGGTGCGAGTAATCCGGTGCTCATAATCCAAGAGGGCTCGCCTGTCTCCACACGCAAAAAATTAAAGGTGTTTAAGTGCTCAGACAGATCAGATAATTAAGAACAGGCGCGTCTTAACATTACAGTACTGTTGTTTGCCAAGCTACTTCTAATTCGTGTCCAAGTTTGCGTATAAATTTAAAATTACCTAGTTAGCACTGTAATGTCACTATTTTCTTCACCTTACTGATCTTTTGTCCTTCAAAAAAAAAAAACCACGAAATACTGTTGTGTGGACGGAGTTACCTAATTATCAGCATAGAGTTCAGACTATGGCTATAACCCTTGGCTCGAGATTCCTCGCTGGCGTGCGCGCTTTTGTTAAACATAAATATCGTCTAAAAGTGCCGTTACTCTTTATTGTCGATACGATTCAGCTGTGGTTATTCGCCAAGAATCTTGGTGTGGCGAAGCCAGCCGACGTTTTTCGTGGGGATCGCAGCGCACTACGATGGTGACGACAACGTGAAGAGTGCTATGCTTCCTTGCAACGCCTTCTCGACATGCGGGAAAACAGTAACCCCAGCTTTCAGTCAACCGGCCAGGCCCACACTGTTTGTTACCGTGTTATCAGTCGCGCTTAGCTATCTCCCGTGACATTTTCTTCGTCTGTTTTCGCATCCGCCAACATTTCCCCTCAAAAATCCAGACGCCTCTAGGCAACACCGCCTAGTTTTCTAAGCCAACGCCGTCTT
Source organism: Haemaphysalis longicornis (assembly GCF_048455015.1). Taxonomy (NCBI): domain Eukaryota; kingdom Metazoa; phylum Arthropoda; class Arachnida; order Ixodida; family Ixodidae; genus Haemaphysalis; species Haemaphysalis longicornis. The sequence continues at coordinate 52,420,733 of NW_027526361.1, read as the reverse complement.
GACAATCGGGGGTGCTGCCTTGTGCATGTCTTGACACACTTATCGTGGCAGGAGCACCCTGTTCTCATCAACCTTTTAATTAGCGTTATATAATAGACGGATAGGTTGTCCTACACTCGTCCGCCTCGGCTGTCCCTGGACCCGCCGTTTCTCTCGAGCCATCGCCCGACGCTACGCTGAATCCCTTCGAAACACCATCCTTTTTCCGCAATTTTGTTACGTCGGCGCAGACAACGCACCTGCAACTCAAATGACGGTATCTGACAGATCGCGAGCATTTGTTCCCCATACATTCCTTCTCGATGAACACAAAACTCGTAGAATGACTATGGTGAATCGTAAAAGAGCCCTCCACGCAGCGGCGCTGCTAAGTAAGGCCATGACCGTTTCCTTCGGACATGGCAGCAAAGTAAAAGGGGTATTCGCGGAACATAACGGCACAGAACAACACTGTCGTGTGCATTTGCAGCTTTCGTAGCAGTTGTTAGGTGGAATTCTGAATTAAAAGAGTTCACTTGTACAACTCCAGTAGCTTGGCACCACTGGTATCTTGACCGAGCACGTGAACCTGAACCGTGTTTCCGAGTCTGCGGCTCTCCTTTCACTGAGCAGAAGTACCATTGCAAAGGATGCTTATCAGTAGTACAAGAATAACCTGTCTCTGGACAGTTTAAACACAGTTCACGTTCCTAATTCACGACTAGTATGTGAAATGAACTGATCATTCATGAAACCGTCCTTCTTATAAAGGTACGGGTGTTGCAATGGCAGCTGCATCGTCTCATCCACCGAAGAAGCAGCGCGACCATAAGAGTGATCCGAATACTGCTTTAGTTTAGCAAGACATCATTTGTTAGCATTCTGAGTCGAACATACCTCAGCATTTTTTGTCAGCAATGTCGTGGATAGAGACCATGATAATAAGTCATGTATACACACAGACAACTTCGGGCTTTGAACCCATATACCCTGCGATTAAATCAACTTCTTCCTCGAGAAACTGCGCAGTACCCCTTGCGGTTAAGCAGGCAAGCAAATAAGTTATCGAAAAAGCATTGTGAATCCAGCGAAGTGGACAGGGGTCACGTGTAGGCATGTGTCGCAAGAGCTTGGGGCAGCTTCCATGAAACCAGATTAACCTTGTAGATCTAACTGTGGATATATATATATATATATATATATATATATATATATATATATATATATATATATATATATATATATATATATATATAGTAGCGAGAGAGTAGCGAGTTTCTCCTGCACTACTATCTACGCCCAATTGAAACTTATCCGTTGGCCGAGCGGTCATTATTCCCGCTTTAGCTCACACTACGCGGGAAAAACTGTCTTTTTTTAAACCTGCGCTAGATTTTTTCGCGCCCAGGCACGCGCACATCGTTTGGAAGATTCGTGGGGTATTGCTGAAAGCATTTCGGGGCAGAACTTTCTCCCAGCAAATGATAAAGTCCGCGCTCTGTACGTTGACTCAATGGTCAGAGCTTCCTGGAGCAGTTCCTCGGTTTCTGCTCTCGCTCCGAAGAACGCCATTAGTTCGAGGCCTGTCAACACCTGCACAAGCACAATCTATCACCGCCACACGTGGCAGCGAGCTGAGAAGACGCAGTTGCTAGGGCGGCCCCTACTCTGCATTGCACTCGGATACAGCCACTAATCAAGCTACACTCTATACGTGGCCCATGTAATCACTGCCGACTCAGGTCATTTTGCTTCCTTCGACGACTCATTTCAAATGAAGGTGTGTTTGTGGGGTGTGTGTGTGTGTGTTGGGGGGGAAACAACATCTTTACTCGCCGGCTAAAAGGTCACGGTGGCTCTCACTCCCTCGCTAGGAGGGGGGTGCCGGCCGCGACTGCTGGCGTGTGATCGCCGCCAGCGCAAACTGCGCGGCGGCTTTCTGTGCGTCCTTGTCCGTCTCGCGCAGCGCACGCGCGAGATGGGGCAGTAGTATATTCGTTCCCGCTTCCGCGTCGTTGCACTCCCACATCATGTGGGTCATCGTCGCCCTCGCGGCCCCGTACACCGCACACTGGTCCGTGATGTATCGTTCGGGCGTGACATTGTGTGTGTGTGTGGGTTCGTGTGTGTGTGTGTGTGTGTGTGTGTGTGTGTGTGTGTGTGTGTGTGCGTGTGCGCGCGTGTTTGCGCGTGTGCTTGCATGTACGTGTGCGTGCGCGTGTATGTGCATGTGCGTGAGTGTGCGTGCGTCTACGTGTATATGCGCGTGTGTGTATGTGCGTGTGTATGCATGTGTGCGTTTGTGTGTGCGTGTGCGTGTGTGTGCGTGTGCATGCGTGCGCGTGTGTGTGCGTGCGTGTGTGTGGGCGTGTGTGTGGGCGTGTGCGTGTGCGTGTTAGTGTGTGTGCTTGTGCATGTGTGTGCGTGTGTGTGTGCGTGCGTGTGTGTTAGCGGGTGTGTGTGCCTGTGCGTGAAAGTGTGTTTCTGTGTGCGTGCGCGTGTGTGTGTGTGAGTGTGTGCGTGTGCATGCGCGTGTGGGTGTGTGTGCGTTTGCGTGTGTGTGTGCGTGTGCGTGTGCATGTGAGTGTGTGCGTGTGTGTGCATGTATGTGTGTGCGTGTGAGTATGCGTGTGCGATCATGCGTGCGTGCGGGTGTGTGCGTGTGTGTGGGTGTGCATGTGTGTGTGCGTGTGCATGTAGGTGCGTGCGTGTGTGTGTGCTTGTGAGTGCAAGTGTGTTTGTGTGTGCGTACGCGGGTGTGTGTGAGTGTGTGCGTGTGTGTGTGCGCGTGCGTGCGTGTGTGCTCATGCGTGTGCGTGTGTGCATGTGCGTGTGCGTATGCATGTGCGTATGTGTCCTTGTGCATGTGTGCGTGTGCGTGTATGTTTGTGTGCTCGTGCGTGCAGGTGTGTTTGTGTGTGCTTGTGCGTGCAAGTGTTTGTGTGTGCTTGTGCATGCAGGTGTTTGTGTGTGCGTGTGCTTGTGTGTGTGTGAGCGTGTGTGAGTGTACATGTGTGTGTGCGCGCGTATGCATGTGTGTGTACGTTTGCGTGTGCGTGTGTGTGCTTGTGCATGTATGTGTGCGTGTATGTGTGTGCGTGTGTGTGTGTGCGTGTGCGTGTGTATGTGTGCGTGCGTGCGTGCGTGCGTGCGTATGCGTGCGTGTGCGTGTGCATGCGCGTGCGTGCGTGTGGGTGTGCGTGTTTGTGTGCTTGTGGGTGCAAGTGTGTTTGTGTGTGAGTGTGCGTGTGCGTGTATGTGTGTGTGAGTGTGTGCTTGTGTGTGCGCGCGTGCGTGTGTGTTCGTGCAAGTGTGTTTGTGCATGTGCGTGTGGGTGTGAGTGTGTGCGTATGTGCTTGTGCATGAAAGTGTGTTTGTGTGTGCATCTGCGTGTGTGTATGTGTGAGTGGGTGCGCCTACGTGTGTGTGTGCGTGTGCGTGCGGGTCCGTGTGTGTGTGTGTGTGTGTGTGTTTGTTGTTTTTGTGTGTATGTGTGTGTTTGTGTGTGTGAAGAGTGAGAGAGAGCGAACGATAGAAAGAGGGAGAGACTTTCCTGGTTTACGAGCCGAGCCACAGTTGGGTCTTGCCAAGCCAATGTTTTGTTAAAGCGTAAAAGATGATTCGGTAAACCTTTCCTGATGTTTTGTCACCGCATGGGTTGGTACCCTTCTGTCCCACAGGCTTTTGTTACGTTCGACATCCGCACAATGGTGACCCATAAGCAAAAGGAAAAATAGTCTGCATAGTATGAAAGATATTTATTCGCAGGAATTATTTGTGGTTATCGGTGTCTTGTCCGACATCACGTTTGAGCAGCGTAGTTTGTCCACATGGTACCGGGCGGAGGCTGTGAATTACGAATGGTTTCTTGTAGCGTGCCGTTCGTTCGCGTGGTGGGCGTTAATCTCGGTTTTAATGTTCACCGCCCGCAGTTGAACAGACTCATCAATTATTCCTTCCTTCTTACGGTGCCAGGCTCCCCGGGACTAACTTCCACCTCGCTTTCCAGAATCCCCCATTTCCTTTCATCATCTCTCTTTAATGAAACAAGCTCAAAAGATCTGCTTGGGAAGCGTTCGTTCACAGTGAGGTGGTTATATGCCTAGAGCGGCGTCCTAGACAGGCACCGCAGACGACTATCAGGCTGGACGTTTTAACACCCTGGCCGAAGGGCAAAAACTTCCTTAACAAGATCACGTAGAAATAATCAGGCCCATTTTGTGCACTCTAGACTAGCGGTGAGGGAAAATGTCAAGAGTGCCTAATGACTAAGTAACGGTGCTAACACGGCGCGCTGGGACGTCCCCCTACTTTGTCGCCGTGGGATGGGACTCGTGTGTACGAATTTTTCTTCCTTCACTGTCTACATGGCTAGCAGCCCTACTTGGGACGTGTGTGCAACTGAAGGGATAACTAAACATATTTTTTCTCCTGTGCTCAGTTCACGACGCGGAGGCAGCACCTGTGAAAACCGCTAAGCAGACTCAACAGTCATCCTTTTGCGGCACGAGGTATTTTATATCAAAGGCGTTGCCCGTCGCAGTCGCAGAAAGGCTACAAAAGCCTTTTGAATGCCGCATTCTTCCCTAAACAGTTGCAGGGGCATTATTAGGGTGCAGCGCTTTTCGAGCATCCATTTGGTCGCAGTTCTTGCATTGTTTTTCGCCGTCTTTTTTTTCATGGTTTAGACCCACCTTTTCGCTCTCTTTTTCTCCACCACTATTTCTTCATCTCTACTTTTTGCTTCTCTTTCAATCCCCGTTTTTTCTCCTCTATACGTACAGTAGCCAACCGGAGGCTTCCTTGGTTGACCCCCTTGCCTTTTATGAACTGTTATTTTTATTCCCTTAATTAGGCACTCTATAAACCAAAGCGCTTTGTACGCATGAGCAAGCCGACATGGTCCACAGGCACCATTCTACTGCGCAGTAGTCACAATGCGGCTACAACTGGGGCTTCAGAATGCTATGACGGCAGCTGCGCAAACATCTCCTTTGCGCGTGGGTCCCTGTATCAGGTCTATTGCAGTGATGCTGCGAGTGTCGCTTTCGTCGGGATCTTTCGCGACTCTCCTCTTCGTAGGCGTTGTCGGGAAAAGAATAAAATTGAGGTGCCGTCCTACTTCACCTAACGAAGCAGGAGTTTGGTAGCTTTCTTCTCTCCTTAGAGAGGTAGGAAGGTGCGAAGGTAAGGGTATTGGTGTTTTAACACGAAAGTGTTTTATTCCCGGATACACCAATATTTCACTGACGTCATATCCGTCATGGAAAGGACGCCAGTACAACAAAGCAAGCGGCCTGTAAAGGATGCGCCCCTGCACACAAGGTCTTCTTGCGGGGAAGCAACCTTTAGTAATAAAGAATACGTTATAATTAGGGTTGTTCGTTTTAGGGTTTTATAGTTTAACACGACAGTGTTTTATGCTGGGATACACCAATATTTAACTGACGTCATCCGCCACGGAAATGACGCCAGTACACCTTTGCCGAAGCGATCCGCCAGCAGGACGTCGCTCGCCAACCACACCCACAAGACATCCGCCGACCCGCAAATCATGCTCAGCTGGAGATTTCGCCGCACATTTCGCTTTCGTGTTTTACCTATTTCTATGACAGAGGAATGAACCAGTTTGTTTGGAGCAAATCATGCTCAGCTGGAGATTTCGCCGCACATTTCACTTTCGTGTTTTACCTATTTCTATGACAGAGGAATGAACCAGTTTGTTTGGAGATTGGGAGGACTGCTACTGAGTTTTACGACTTGCGATAGAAGCCTTCTCAATCCCCCCATTTTCTTCACAAGAATAAGGAAATAGTATCAATGCATTGTCTCTTTAGAGGGCAGCTGTTGAGATTTCTCCCTTAAAGAGGGAAAGAGGAATGACGTTACTGTGGAGCGGGATATATAACATTCGTATTTATAGTGTCTATTCTCGTTTACAACTCCTGGGAATTTTCAATGCAACAAAATGACACACCAAACTTCGTATAATTCCAACGTTATCGGAAATCAACATTGATCTTCGTAAAATAAAAAATAAACTTTGAAAATCGTTTACAGAATGTTACCATAAATAAACGCCGGAAGCTCGCCAGAACCAACCCTTAACAGGACGGAGGGAGCCGGGTATACACTACGCGTGGAAACCTTGCATTTGGATGTATATCAGCTTCGCTTGCACTGCGCATTTTTCCAGGAAGAAACTCGTCGCCAAGAAAAGAAGGGGTATTCGAAGACACGCGACCTCATTGGCGGGCCGCCTTTTGTTACCTACAACAGTCCCTCCTACTACAGTCGCTGCACGTGTACTACGCTTCGTTGCCGCGGTCACACAAATCGGAGCAGTCGCTAACGTTACCACGTATACCTACGCACTCGCAGCGCCGTTTACAACCTTCACCGAGCGCATTCGGTGAGTCCGCCTCGCGTGGCAGTGATGAATCGCGACTCGTGCCGGGTCCAGTCTGGTTTTACACCTCCCCGCCGTGAGCCTGGCGGACGCATTTATGTATATATGTGTAGCAAGCGCCCAGCTAACCTAACCACGTAATTCGTTTACGGAACCGGTCCCGGGGAATGAAGGAGAGTCCGTCACGCGGAGCCTCGCACTGTGTCCGCCGCACGCCCCTCATTCTCCCCGGCCCAAGGTGGGTGCGGTGGCCCTCCCGGTGTGCACTGGGAACGCCCTTAAGCCGCCCTGACGAGCCTACCGCGCCGGGCTCGCCCCCTGCAGCACGGGTCGCTTCGTCACCGTGAACAGGGCTTCGGTCTTAAGCTGCGTTGGGCACGCAGCGCTTGCTGGAAGAGCCAAGGGTGTCGAAGACGGAAAGGAACATTCGATTGGCCTCCTGTCGTCCCCAGTGCCATACTTGCTCCGCTCGTGGCGCGGAAAGGCGTTCTTTAAGGTGTGGGTTTGGTTATGGCCTCGTCCTTGATCGTATGCTATTCCTGTAAAAGTAATAGGAATTTAATAGCCAACACACGTAGATACAATGATTTCAAAGTGTGCACTTCGAAACGTCGTTGTTATAAACGGAGGTGGATTTCATAGCCTTATTTCTCGCATAAATATCTGTCGAACACTGGAGTTGACCTTGATTGAGAGGATTAAATTATTAAATGAAGGAAATTGTCTCGCTACAAATAATCTGAGCACGCATATAGAATTGCAAATTTTCCGCAACTTTGTGTTAGCCAGGTTTTTCGCGCCTTGGGTTTCTAGACAATGAGTATAAATCCTGGCGAGTACGCTTCTTTCGCTGTTAGGAGATTGGCGTGCAGTTAAATCTTTTACTGCCCGGTCAGCTGTCTGTTTATTTTGTGCTACGCCTGCGAATAACGAAGCCAAATGACGCACAGTTACGGACAATGCAAACTTAGATGAGAGAAACACAGATCAGACACGCGAAGGTTCCGAGGCAATGGTACATACTTGCACACTGTTGGCGCCGTGCGGCTACATGGGCAGGTTCAATCAACGCACTTCGCTATTCCATATAAGTCACGTCATTATTTTGAGTTCAACAAAACTAGTTTATAAACTAGTGCCCTCGAGTGCACATATTCCTGTCGGGGTTTAGTTCGCGTCCACGTGCGTTCTTCCAGGAATGTCTTTTCAGCCGTGACTGAAGTGTTTCTTTTAGTATCCCCCCCAAAAGGCGAATCTACGTTCCTAGTTTTAAACGCTGCTTTTCTATTAAACTATTGTTGTGTAGTGTTAAATTTTCGCACCTCAGCTTCAGTTCCCGTCTTGTTTTCCTGTCATCCCTCTGTCGTCCTTACAAGAGGAGTGCTGAATGGAATTCTATTGAACAAAGTTTTCGTTACTGGATTTTTGTAGCTAACAAGGCGCCTCTAGTCTATCCAGTATATTTTATAGAACTAGCACTTCGGGCAAAATGACACATGTATATTGTTTCGACCCAGATTTGACTCTTCAGCGAGCTTTTGACACAAATATTACGCGCCAGTACGTTGTGTGACCGTAAAATTGCATTTTATATTACTCTTTTGCTCAGGGCGCCGATATAAAAAGTTTACTGCGCTTTCAGCTGGTATCAAGACATAAAATAAGTGAGCTATAGAGGCGATTTCGGTCATCAGTGTATTTGACGCAAATATTAGACGAGTAAGAGAATTACGATTTGTGTTACATTTATTCTACTTGCTCTGCATTAGGAATACTAATATCCGTCTAGTCGCGGGTTCGATTTCCGGCCGCGGCGGCCGCTTTTCTGATGGAGGCAAAAAGCGAAAACGCCCACGTGTACGAGATTTTGGCGCACGTTAAAGATCCCCAGGTCGTCAAAATTAATCCGGAGCCCTCCACTACGGCGCGCCTAATCGCCTGCGTTGCGTCGGCGCGTTAAACCCGACAATCAATCAATCTAATATTCGTTCTATACGCATCGTATACTGGGCGGCTGATTTGCTAAGAATAAACTTTATTCCTCCTGCTCGAATAACGTTTTCCAATCCAATCAAAATTAGTTAATTATACAACAAAAGCACAAATACAGTGAACTTAATTAGCAATGAAGGTTCTCGGGAACGATTAGTAATGATTCACTAGCAACCCCAAGACTAGATCAACGTGGTCATCTTAATAGTCATTTTAATCCATTGAGTTACATTTCTTTGGGTCACTCACAAGCAGTGGCGTACGCAGGATTCAATTTCGCCGGTCCGGTGGTATAGAGGCGGGAGGCGGATTGTTTCGCAACATCCTACCTTTCAAGAGCCATTGGCCTGAAAGGCGGGGGGGCTGGAGTGAGTGACGTGACTTCGTTTCTTTTTCTTTTTTTTTTTTTGTTTGAACGCGATCGACCGCGGTGCCACATTCCGGACATTTTGTTTCGTTGTTCGCGAGGAAGTGTAAAGAACTTTTTTTGTGTGTGGTGTGTTTTACGGCGCCGCTAACAAACCCAGCGCCAGATCCGCGCATCGGCCCATCATGAAGGAACCGTCATATCTTCGGGCTATTTTAATACGCCCACGTGGCACCGCTATGCGTTTACCTCAGATCGCTTGTACCCATGCCAGCAGTGATCCGTCATGCGCTCGGCAACACACGACGGCGCAAAAATACGAAAAAGCGCAAAAAAAGAAACGATTGCAGGGGCGAGCCTCGCCCTGCGATAGTAAAGGCTATTCAGCAGAACGGGTCGTGACAAGTACGACTTTTATGTCTGCTTTTTTTTTCCTTTGAGCACACGGTGCTATTTCTTGCCTCCTCTTGTGGCGATTTTCATCGCAGTCTCCGGTAAAAGCCGGAAGCATGGCCCTTCAATTATCTTCTCCGCAAAAAGGATCCGCGAGGGGTAAGGTCAAAGCCCCGAGCGGAAATCACTGGCGCATTGCGTCGACGCGCCGAGCTAGAATTACTGCGCGTGGGCGTTTGGCTGACCGCTGCCCTCACTGACCAGCACCTGCTCCATTCCGGATTTTCTTTATAACTGTCCTTCCCTATTCGTGTGCCGAGCTCGTGCTGTTTGTAAACCTAGCGAGCGCCCCTCGACACGCATACTCTGAGCTCCCGTTATAGAGCTCTGCGAGTAAAAACACTGTTACAGATTCGTGCCATTCTGAGCCTAAAGCCTTACGTATCCCATGAAACGCTAAAAGTGACCGTAGTCGTCATCGGCCGGGGCGGCAACACGAGTGGTACCGAAGTGGACGATGCTGCGAGGAGAAAATAAGTTCGGTTAGTGTCGCATTTGCACCTGGGTCACCAGAGCAGCATCCAAGGTCTTTAACCACAGCGACAGCCCGGCACCCTTCCCGAACGAAAGCAGAATTAGCCTGATGCCTGTCCCGTGAAAGGTGCACGTGGGGGCCTGTAGGAGTGTTTTGCGTCAAGCCACGAAGAAAAGGAAGAAAGACCCGCAAACACGGCGTGGCAGTAAAGATGACTTGGGTAAGGCTTTAGCCTTCAAACCATCCAAACAACACAAGCAGACATGAGTGCCCGCCGGGGAAGTGGAGGAGGAGAAGGAAGAGGAGGAGGCACGTTTTAAGGGTAACCGAAAGGGAAAGGGGAGTGGGTAGTAGCCTCAGTCGAAGCCACCTTAGAGGGCCTGTGCAACACTTTCGATAAACATTTCACTCTTCGCATCCAGAAGCACTGCGAAAGCTTCAGTTATCGCCAGCACGGAGCGGAACTATACGTGATTTGCTCGTCGCAGCAGATGCGTCTTCCGTTTGCACTTTACTTTTGCGACTGTCTTTTCACAGTGGCTATAGAATGCGCTAGTTGCTGCAACTGAAAGAAAGCCAGTCAATAGCCGCTACACCACTGTAATGACGTAATTCCAGCGGTCGAAGCGCGCCAAGACCGGGAAGAGAGAAATCGTTTGAGCAAGTTTCTAAGTTATCTGATGGGCATAGAACAGTAATTTTACGCGGGAGTACTTCGCAACCCCCTCATCTAAGTACGGGATGTGCTGGTTGAGTACGTTCTGCAAGCATTTCAGATTTTGAACAAAGTTTAAAAAGTGTTTCACGGTCCCTTTAGGGCCCCGCAGCAGCCCACCCCCGGGTCATCTGGTATCCCTGATCTTCGAGGTGGGAGCTGGTCAGCCTATGCTCCCATTGCTCCAATGTAGGTCATGGGATTGTGTTAATGTTTGACACGACCCCACACGAGGTAATAGGTGGTGTTTGGAGCAACTCACGTTGCGCAGTTGTCGGGAAATGCAGTGGGTGAGATACGATGTAGAATTGTCCTGTTGTGGTAAGTCTGTGTTTGAATTTGGCGCCAGATTCGTGAGTGGAGTGTTAAGGGATGGGTGAGGAGGAGGGTAAATGAAAGGTTCCTGGTGATTATGGTATAATATGTCCGTGTATGATGGCTCAATGGTATAATGTCCACCACCACTCCGAAACACACAACTTAATACCTAATGGTGGACACGTATGCTTCGTACACTTCATACCGGCAAAAAGATTTCATGTTCTTCCGTTCCTTTGCTTCTCATCCTCACGCTATATTTCATAACCACTGCACCAATTTTTACGGTTGCTAGCGGAAGTTACGCCAAAATAAACGGCAGAGGAGAATCCCATAACTTTTTCTATTTAGCGTAAGCAAAACAGAATAACGTCACCACCACTGTTAAGCGAAGCCCTGTTTTCTTTCCAAATCGATAGAAGTTATTTTCAGTTGTTTTACCATGACGATGCCCAGCAATCTAGCGAGAAAAGTTAATATTCTGAGGATTTTGTAAATGTTTATTTGCGTATTGTGGGCTGAAAAAGTAGGCACTTGAAATATTCTTTCGCGGAACCTGAACCAAACTGCCGCATTCGTGGCAAATGTACTGCAAACTGATTATGCTTCGCCCCTGCGTAATACGCTCACAGGGAAAAAGAAAGAAACGAGCTATACCTACTTTTTTATATAAAAAGCTATTACTCGACCTTGACGTAGCGTTCCAATTAGAGTTCACAAATTTCAGTGAAAGAAAACCTACAACTTCCTTATCCTCGCACTCGAATATTGGACCAAATCTATTATTTGGCGAGGTGTGTTTCGTTCACGCAAAAAAGAAAAGTATTCTGTTAGCAAATTTCCTTTTTCAATTGTGGTCTGTGGTTGTGTTTACTATTCTATTCAACGGGATTGCAAAACTTGGTTTAAAACACGCTACCTCCACTTTTAATAGTTTTATTTGAGTTAGAAGTGCGCGCGTGGTTCCGATCGATTATGAAGATTCGCTTGTATTTTCTGGTCTGAATGATGAAAATGCTCTTTCAGACGTTAGTGCGAGTGTATTGCTTGAATCGAAAGCAATTCGTGGCTTACAAAAGGATCCGCCTAGATTATTCAATACTTCTTGGTCCAAGTCATATTTCAGACACCTGCCTTCCTTTGTTTGCTGCCTTTCTAGGTCGGCATGATATAGATTACCTTCTCTGCCTTCGATCTGATTGTCTGCAAGTATATAAAAATAATAAAGAAGATGGCCCTTCGACGAGTTGAAAGGCTTACTGCATTCGATCAAAATTATTCTTAAACAGAGGGAGGAACGTTGTATTTGATCAGGACTCTTAGACTTTCGTTTGGCACGTCTTACCTCTCCATCAGGCGCTTCTTACGCGTCTAAGAGACATGCTGTTTGTCTCCTGAAGACACACGTTACAGTGGCCTTGGGTTTAAAAAAAATAATCTTTCTGGGCTCTTCAAGTGATGGAGCTTTGGCGTGTCTGTCTGTCTGTCTGTCTGTCTGTCTGTCTGTCTGTCTGTCTGTCTGTCTGTCTGTCTGTCTGTCTGTCTGTCTGTCTGTCTGTCTGTCCTTCCGTTCGTCTGTCTGTCGCTTCCTGCAATCAGCTGGGGCAGTAGAGTAATTGGTGAGTCACCAGTCACCCTGACCATTTACAGTAAACCACCCGTGTTCGACTGGTAACACCGGTGAATCGCCTGAGGATCACCACAGGCGCGTCTCCAGTGTCACACCACGGGTGACCCATTAGCGAACAACTGGTGGGTGCATCATTTTCGAGTCACTAGCGGAGCCACTGGTGAGCGCCGTACAGAAGTACATCCCCCGGTAATAAAAACTGCGGCGTCTATGCCTTGCCGAGTTGTCCGCGGGCGTCGCAGCGTTGTCGCAGGGTCCACAGCAGAAACAAGTTGAAACTAGATGTGAATTCTTGGTTACCCTGCAGGTTAAGAAATAGACAACTTAATTAAGAATAGAGACGTTATCTGGCAGCGACAGGACCATTTTCGTCTTTCGAGGTCGTTTTCAGCGACGCAAGCATCATTCTCAGCCGACGGAGCCCTTCGAAGTTCGCTGCCTTTGCCTAGTTTGTCCGTTTTTGTGATGGCAGTGAGCCTCTGAACGCTTGTCATGCCATGTATACGGCGTTTTTGATGAAGTGAAAGGGATTTATGCAATGTGCGACAGGCTGGGTCTTCACCCAACAACGGCCGGTAACAATCATGACAGCTACGTTCAGAGCTTGTTTAAAATTTATTATAAATGCACGTATATAAATGCGCACATTGTGTACACATTGTGACACCGTCGTGATAACGTTGTGATACCTATGTACATTGTGATACCATTGAACGGAATTAATTGCACTTGAATGTGGTAGTGCGGATTTCAAGTGCCAGATTGACGCTTTAAATATGCACCGAAGCTCCGCCTGAAATTGAGGTGCATCGCAGTGGGAGACTACATAGTAACTGGACTGTTATGATGGTCTTTAATTTGGTGCGGAATGTCAACACACGAGTGTTTGTTTTTTGCCTTGAAGGCGGATGTGGGCGCCACATCCCTGTGCGGAATGCACCATCTCGTGCTCAGTTGCGCAACTTCCTGATCCACCGCGGTCGCTATGGATGCCAGGCATATGCATATTTACCTGCACATGCGCTGCTTTCCGGCTAACCGCAATTTTCTTATGGCTGATCGCGCTAATGATCTGGAACTTTATGCAAACTACTTTATCGCAGCTCTTATTCCAGAGGGAAGCTTGCTTTGTGCGCTGTTTCAAGCTATCATATTGTTCCATTAAATTTCACTGACATTAAAAATATCTGCCGTAACTATATTGGTAGGAAAGTTTGGCGAACAACTGCGTAAAAATTATTGACAGCTTTATAAAGCATTACTGCAGTATTTGTATTCAGGATGACGCTGCTGTGCGCGAAATATCATTTTTCTGCGGTGGTTTTACAAGTTTTCTGAATGGCCTGCGTTTAGGGCGGAAATGCTTGGGAGGGGCGTTCTTCATAAAACATGTATGAACATTTCTTGCCCTGTTATGTATGCGCACGCCTGGTATGTCTTTGTGTACGCGTATTGAACGCCCGTTACCCATTGTGTACTTCTGTATTTCTTCTAGAGATCTGGGTACTAACTCGGTAGCTTTGATGTTGTGTTGTGAGTAAGCAGTCTGGCACTCTGATTTGGGCTCATTTCGTCGTTGAGTTGCTAGCATTTCGCAGGAGTAAAAGTGCTAAAATGGGTACTAAACGGGTACTAAAAAAATGGGTACCTCGTACTAAAAATGGGGCAGCAATGCGAGAGGGAGGGAGGGAGGGAGGGAGGGAGGGAGGGAGGGAGGGAGGGAGGGAGGGAGGGATAGCCTAGAAAGTGCCTATTTTGTTTCTTCTCACAGGGGTTCAGGCAATGGCCTCAATTTATTATTTCGAGCTGTCCAGACGGGCGGTAAATCACCAGAGGCCCACATGTTATTCTTTCGGATCAGGCTCTCAACTTTTCACCCCAGTTTGCCATCTTTGGAGTGGTTTTCGAAACTCCACGCCGAGGGACAGCGAGAGAGGGAGATATGAACTGTTAAGAGGTCAGTCCCATTAATGGCCGGACTTATTTGAGATAGCGGTGAATATAGTGAGGAGAAATGAAAAGCAAAATAATTAAAAAAGTCAGAGATGGTTCGGCTGAGCCAACCGCGAAATATCTCACAATAGCAGCATACATTCGTGCCAGTGAAGTGTTGTTCAATGCGCCACGCAGGTATGTGCACCTCTATTTTTATCCGGCTTCCGTCTGCACGCACACGATTTGTTGTCGCTCACTGACCTGGTGTTTGCCATCTGATTGTTGCATTTATCTATTCATTTAGTTACTTACTTACGAAGTTGCTCACTCACTCACTCACTCACTCACTCACTCACTCACTCACTCACTCACTCACTCACTCACTCACTCACTCACTCACTCACTCACTCACTCACTCACTCACTCACTCACTCACTCACTCACTCACTCACTCACTCACTCACTCACTCACTCACTCACTCACTCACTCACTCACTCACTCACTCACTCACTCAAATCCTTGATTGACTGAAATGATTGAGTTGAATATAGCCGTTTTATAAAGCGTTGCACATTCACCTCTTCGGGTGTGGGCCACTGTGGGCGAGCTTGATTCGTTTTGCAGCGCACATCTGCGCTTGTGCGGTTTGAGAATAACAGGAACAAGTAACAAGATAAACTGAAAGAGCCCAGACATAAACAAACAGACAGCATTATGAGTTGCCGCGGCAGTTGACTGCCATGGGCCAATGGCTCCTCATAATGCTCTCCTTAGTTTCAATTCTCCGTGACTCCGGCCTGAACAAAATCCTTTGACCGTTTGCCTTAACTATATCACTGTGCGTGTGCTGTGTGCGCGAACCTGCGTCAGTCAGTTCGTGTGTGCTTATTTGTGTTTGTAGTGTCTGTATGAGTTTTTGTGTCATCGCTTCCTTTCGCTTTTGCACCTCTCATATTCATGTGGAATAGCAAGCAAAGCTCGCTGCCAGGCTGACTTCTCCTCATCATTAAAGGCGGCATTCCTCCTCCTTCCTACAGCATTATGAGTAGATAAGCCTATACCTAGATGCGTGCAACAAAATCATGAGAATCACCATAAAAACGAGCCCCACCAAGCTTACATTACCTCGCTCAGATGTGAGGTAGTTACAAAAGTCAAAGGCGCTTTTGTCGCTAGGTATGCGTCGACAGAGCAGGATAGGCCACCCTGGTGTAGTAAAGTCACAACCTCCCATGAATGTGCCAATTAACCCTCGGCCCTCAGTCTCCAGCGGCGGCGAAGCAATTGACCACAGCGACGGTCAGACCTGTGTCGCAGCAGAGGGTGCTAAGAATCCCTGGATCCGGACAGGCCACCATTGGAATCTGACCCCGGCAACGTTTAACGCGAGAACTTTATCTAGCGAGGCGGGTCTAGAGGTGTTGTTTAAGTTTTTAGAGGGCATTAAATGGGATGTAATAGGGCTTAGGGAGGTCGGGAGGACGGGTGAAGCCTTTACAGTGCTGAAAAATGGACAGGTCCTATGTTACCGTTGTCTAGTGTACAGAAGAGAACTGGGAGGGGGATTTCTAGTCAATAAAAGCATAGCTGGCAACATAGACGAATACTATATCCTTAACGAAAGGGTATCCAGTTTTGTAATTAGGCTTAATAAAACGTACAAATTTAAGGTGGTACAGAGCTACGCGCCTACATCCAGCCACGACGACCATTTAGTTGAACGCTTCTATGAAGATGTGCAATCGGCAATCGATAAAGTAAAGACGCAGTATACCGCAGTTAAGGGAGACTTCAATGCTAAATAAATTAGGCAAGAAGCAGGCTGGAGACAGGGCAGTTGGGAGCTATGGTCTGGAATGTGGGAATAACATAGAACACTTATTACCAGAGTTCGCAGAACGGAATAACCTGTGCATCATGAATACCTTCTTCCGCGAACGGGAGAGCCGGAAGTGGACGTGGAAAAGCCCGAATGAGGAGCATAGAAATGAAATAGACTTTATTACATGCGATGACCCTGGCGTCATGCCGGATGGGGAAGTGCTCGGAAGGATAAGGTGTAGTGGCCACCGTATGGTAAGATCTCGAATTAAGCTAGATTTGAGGGGTAACCGTAACAGGTTAGTACGGAAGAAGCCGATCAATGAGCTAACAGTAAGACGGAAAGTTTAAAAATTCACGATCGCGCTGCAGAACCGATATTCAGCTTTAACCGAGGAAGCCGAGCCTACGACACGGGAAGCCAGCGACAATCTTACACGCATTATCACGGAGTGTGCAACAGAAGTCGGGGGTAAGACCGCTAGACAGGATACTGGTAAAAGTTCTCAGGAGGCGAAAGATTTAATTAGGAAACGGCAAAGCATGACAGTCTCCACCCCAGCTGACAGAATAGAACTAGTGGAGCTTTCGGAGTTCATCAATATGCGTAAGACAGCTGACATACGGAAGTACAATATGGAGAGGATCGAGCATGCTGTAAAGAACGGAGGCAGCCTGGAAGCAGTGAAGAGGCGCTTAGGCATGGGGAAAAGTCATGTATAATGACAAGCAAGGCAATGTCATCAGAAATGGGAATAATATAGTTATAGTAGCCGAGTATTGTTTGATTGATTGTAAGGTTTAACGGGCCGACACAAGGCAGGTGAAGAGGCGTGCCGTAGTGGAGGGCTCCAGATTAATTTTGACCACCTGGGGATCTTTAACATGCGCCGAGATCTCGTACACACGGGCGTTTTTGGTTTTCGCCTCCATCAGAAAAGCGGCCTACGCAGCCGGGAATCGAGCCAGCATCCTCTTTCCCAGCAGCACAACGCCTTAGCCACTGAGTCACCGCGGCGGGCCGATATAGTAGCCGAGGAGTTCTATAGAGATTTGTACAGTAGCCGCGACATCCAGGATAATACCGGACGGGGAAGCAGTTCGGAGGAGGTAGACATCCCACCAGCAGTAAAGGAGGTTTGAAAGAAATGCAAGGGGCAAAGCACCTGGGGAGGATCAGGTAACAGCAGACCTCTTGAAGGATGGCGGGCCAATTGTACTAGAAAAACTGGCAAACGTGTATACGCAATGCCTAATGACCATGCGTGTACCGGAATCTTGGAAGTACACGAACATCATCCTAATCCATAACAAGGGTGGCATGAAGGACTTGGAAAATTACAGGCCGATCAGCTTACTCTCAGTCGTCTACAAGGTACTTACGAAGATAATCGCTGACAGAACTTCTGCCACCTTCGATTTCCGTCAACCCAATAAACAAGGCATGTTTCGTAAAGGCTATTCAACAATAGACCATATTCACAACATCTATCAGGTGATAGTGAAATGCACGCAGTACACTCAGCCCCATATATAGCCTTCATAGATTATGAGAAAGCATTTGACTCGGTTGAAACCTCAGCAGTCATGCAGGCATTGAGGAATCAGGGTGTAGACGAGCATTGCGTAAGAATACTAGATATCTACAATGGGTCCACAGCTACCATCATCCTCCATAATCAGAGCAGTAAAATACCTATAAGGAAGGGCGTCCGAGAAGCAGACAATGTCTCCAATATTATTCCCCGAATGCTTACAAGAATTACCGTATTTAGAACATTGGATTGGGAACAGGTGGGCGTAAGGGTTGATGGAGAATACCTCAGTAACCTCAGATTTTCTGATGACGTTACCTTGCTAAGTAACTCGAGGGACGAATTGCAAAGCATGTTTACCGCACTGGACAAGCAGAGTAGAATCGCGGGCCTGAAGATTAATGTGCAGAAACGTAGTAGCCTCAATACCTCAATAATAAAGCTCAATAGCTTCATAATTGATAATAATCAATAAATAAATAATAAAACTCAATAAAAGCCTGATAGCCTCGGGAGAGCACAGCGGTTTCAGATAGGTGGCGAGGAAGTGGAAGTGCTGACTATTTCTACTTAGGCCAAGTAGTGACGCCGTATTCCAACCATGAGGCAGAAATAATTAGAAGGATAAGAATAGGATGGAGTGCATTCGGCAGGCATTCTCAGATAAGGAATGGCAGCCTACCATTGTTCCTGAAGAGGAATGTGTATAACAGCTGCATCTTACCGGTACTCACCTACGGGGCAGAAACTTGGAGGCTCACTAAAAGGGTCCAACTTAAATTGAGGACGACTCAGCGAGCAATGGAACGTTATGGGACAAGAAGACAGTGAAGTGGGTCAAGAAACAAACACGGGTTAATTAAGGGCATATTAGTGGAAATTAAGAAGAAGAAATGGGTGTGGGCAGGGAACGTAATGCGAAGGCAAAACAACCCTTGGTCATTAAGGGTAACAGACTGGATCCCTAGAGAAGGCAAGCATGGCAGGAGGCGTCAGAAAGTTAAGGAAAGTTGGGTGGGCAGATGAGATCAAGCAGCTGCGGGAATAAATCGGTCGCAGTTAGCATATGACCGGTATAATTGGAGATCTACGGGAGAGGCCTTTGCCCTGCAGTGGGCGTATACGCGATGGGGATGATGATGTGTGAGCATGATTGCGCCATGGTGCGAAATGGTCTCGCAGTTACAACGCACCCCATCGTTGCAGTGCCACGAGTTTTGTTTGTCCTATCCGCCAGGAAAGCGCTGGCAACAGAATACAAGGCGTTCCTAACGTTCTCTCTTACGCAGCATACCAAGCACTGCCCTCCACATCCCTACGCCCCCCCTCCCCCTGAAATGTGAACATAACACATGCATCCATCCTTCACGGCCTTTGAGCAAAAATCGATCTTCAGTTCACACAGAGCAGCATATGTGTGCTTGCGTGCGTGCGTTTGTGTGGGCACCGGACGCCGACAAAATGGGCGTTTACCAGCCGTTCTTCCTGGGGGACGTCGTGGCAGCCTGCGCACTATTTGCTCGAGTCCTTCGTTCAGAAACTACCCTACTGGGACTCCCGCGTTCGCCCACAGCGGTGTAAGCCTTGGAAGCGGCGCTTATTGAGAGTCTCCTTGTTGACTCGAGAGCTACAACTGCGTCGGGCTCGAGTGAGCGAAGAAAGTACTTGCACAGAACGTGCATAAAATATCTGCCTCGTTTGGGCTGAACGAGACTCGTCGACTCTGCGAATCGGTTAGAGAATGCGTGTGCAAGCTCGAGCCATGCATGTAATGTCTGCACTTTACCGCCATGGGAAAACCATACGGGAATACGGGAATATAAATCCCAACTCACAACCAGAAAAATCAAAGGTTGTAGTTTGAAGACGTCAAATCGGAGCGCGGTTTGGGTATATTTAGGCTGCGTTCCAATTCGCGGACAGCTTAGTCGACAGGTTACGAAGCAGTGTAATTAGACGTCTGAAAGAAGAAGAATTGGAACGGCGCAGCGGTCACCAACGCAGACAACTTTGTAGCAGACATGTTGAGAAACGAAAGCCGCAGGTTTTGTAAGTAATATTACCATTATTATACAAACATCATCTGATTTGAAAACTAAACAATATCATCTTCACCGCTAGTAAATTATAATAATTATTTCAATAAAATAACACGTTAATTTGTCACAACATTAGTACACGAAAAGGTGGCGGGGCGTCACTTCGTAGTTTAGACAGGAAGGAGCCTGCATCGTTGCTGACTTCGATGCTGTCTCTTCGAAGCAGCTTCGTTCGAATTGAAACGGGCCTTCACATGGCCGACTGTTTGTGAAGACGGCAACGGAGCTGTCTAAAGGGTGAATTGGAACAAACCCATAGAAAATGCAATTACCATACTCCTTTTTTTTAAAACTGATTCGCGTGATAATTATACCAGGGCTCGCAAGCTTGGACGTTCCCTGGTTTCCCTATAGGCGGCGTAAAAATCGACGCCCCACGTGACCAACCTACGGGGCACTTTTCGACCATCAAGTCCACCAGACGGCGCAAGCGAAAGGTTACTTTTGGTATAGAATACAAACATTCATTCCGTGACTAAAGAGCCCACACAGTTCGCTTACAATGTGTTATTTAAAGGGGCCCTGAAAGGCATTTTGAGCACACTAAATGAACTAGCGCAATCGTTAGATAGGGTCGTCAACATCATCTGTGCCAAGTATTACTCTTTTACGCGCAGCGGAAAGCTCACACTTTTGTTGCAAAGTTTGTCGCTTTTTTCTCACCCTTCCCTTCGTGTTTTTGGACGCCGCCATCTTCACATGTCTACATCATCGATTCCCATATGTTCGTCATGAGCTAGACATCCTGCTATTGGGCGGCTTTTTCACGCACTTCCGGCAAAGAGATGAGTCGTCTGCTCAGCGTCGACTCGCCGGCTGATCTGCCAGCGTAGTGCCGGAGTGCTTGGACATTTTACGACAAACGAAACAAGTGTAAACAAACGCTTAACCGTTTGTATTGAATGCAACACGGCCATAGCACGACATGGATTTTATGTTACATGAGTACGTACCATAAAGAAAGCCCCGTGACACTTATTTGGTGCAATCGCAGAGAACGCCCTGAGCCGAATGCCAGGGTTTGACGCGTACATTTTATTCAACTTCAAAACAATCCAGAGATGCGTTTCGAACGAACGCAACGTCACAACATGCGTTGCAAGTCTGAACCGCGATTGACAGACGATGGGTTGCCTCCTCCTGCCCGTCGTAAATTCGGCACTCACCTCACACCCGGTTTGCGTGGACGATCAGCAAGTCACAACTCTGGCGCGCAAGCGAGAAGGCTTTTAGCCAGGCACACTACACATACCCCATGCGAGGTTGAGTCGTACGTCGTTCGAGAAAGATAATCCAGACCATGGGAAGCACTATCCACCCGCAGAAGTACAATGTCGCATTTCATCGCGAAACGAACGCCTCCACAACACACAGGAGGCGATGCACACACACACACAGCTTCGGTCACTGCATTGGCTTAGCTGCAAGCTTCGTTCGGACAATCAGCGATGCTACGACAATACAGAGCTGCGTGAGGACGACGTGCTAACCACTTCACGTATTTAAAAACACAGGGGCAAAGAACTAGGTTAATCGGAAGCAAAAAATATGTCCTCCATTATAGTGCCTGAAATATACTGGCTAGTGTGCCCAGGGCAGGCTCCAGGCGTGCGCCGGGAGCGATATACGCGGCCGGCTGCAGCTTGGGGCGCTGCCGTGCGGGAGTGTGCGCGTTCGTTCGGCCCGAGCAGATCGCGCGGTGACCTCCGAGCTGCGGCGCAGACGGCAGCGGCAGAACTTTCCATTCCCGCTTGCGACGAAAGCGAGCGAATGCGACGGAAATTCTGTCGCGCGACGAAAATTTGTCCCGACCATTCGACAAAAACGATCATCGCGCGACAAAGCGACGGAATTCCTGCCGCTTTCACTTGCTTTCGTCGCAAGTGCGAACGGGCCTTTATGCGCAATCACATAAAACAAGCTCTTGCTTATCGCCTGAGCATACGGTTTATATCTGACTACGTTACACTGTGCTTGCCAGTGTATTTAAACGATGTCACTAGGTTTGAAACGTACGCGCTCGGCGTGCAGCTTTGTAAACGCAAGCGGCCTCACATACGCACGCTATTTTGCTGCTAATAGAGTTTTAGTACAGCGTTTGTGGCCTTTGCATACGCTAAACGCTAAATTTTTGCATCCCGCTACATAAACACTGCGAGGGTAGTTTTAGTAGAGCGGTAAAGCGTTTAATCAGTTTTGCGTAGCGACACACTAATGCATACGGCGCCATCTGTCAAATGTTTTCCGAAATGTCCCGCCGGCTCATCTGCTATCGGAGTGCCGAAGTGTTTGGACATTTTACGACTATCCAAACAAGTGCAAACATACGCTTTCCCGTCAGTGTTGAATGCAACACATGGGTGCAGCTTGTCAGAACACGGGTTCTCGCTGATCGAGTGCGGCGTTGGTTTGCTCTGCGCATTCCCGTTCATCGCCGCTGATAAAGCGATCCAATCCGGCGCGTTTTGTGCACGGATTTTGTGTCGGTTTAAAATGTCCTTTTTTCACATGCCGCCGGTAGTAGGAATTACAACCGCCGCAAAATAACACCCGGCACCAGCGGGGTCACATCTGAGACCGCGCTTTTTCGATAAACAGTGCGCGGTGCACCAAAGGGAACGAGCGCACGATTCTCCCCGCGCGGCTACGAATTCGCCGCCGATACCAACGGCAGCTACGTACACCGCGAAAGGGCAAGGCCGGGCCGCACACATGCGGCCAGGTCCTTCGCACACATGCGGCCAGGTCCAGACCCCATGGACACTCCTTTAGAGGAGTGTCCATGGGGTCAACAAAGATGAAAAAGCCGAAAGAGCTGGCCCGTAGCAGACGGCAGTCTGTGGGAGCGCAATAGCGGAAGTTCGTCACCGCTGAGGAGCGGAGCATCATGGGAGGGGAGGCCAACAGCGAAGAAACAGTTGAAAGGAGGAGGAAATACGGCGCGACGATAATGCACGGTTTTTGATTTACGATTTCTCAGCTAATACTCATCGCTTTAACAAAATTCTTGCAGGAGGAGATTGCTAATACATTGCTTTATTTGGTTACATGTACATCCATGCATCGGCGGAAGGCATTTCAGGACCCCTTTAAAAATATTATTAACAAGTTCCACATCAAACATCCGTTGAGCAAAAATGTACGCAACTTTTTACGAACAGCCGACTGGTGCACCGCCTCGTTTCTGAATTCGCAACCACAAAGCCGCCAATTCAAATTGAAACCGCTGCAACGGCCCACCGTTTCTATGTGCGCGGAGCACTGGTTTCGTGACTGTTATTGCTGTTATGTGCTTTTGCGTCCATCAGTTGTTGAGAGGACTGGCAAAACACGGGAATTGAGTGCTTGTTGAGTGACAAATGTGGGAAATTCCGCATCGGAAGACAGCTGTCGAGGCCAGAATATTTGATTCTTCCAACAGAAGGTGAGTGTTACGCACTCCGCTAGAAAGACGGTGCAAACGAAACCGTTGTCGCCGTCAATACCTCATTCGTGCCCTTCGTTCGAAATCTTAGCGCAAGTGAACGAGTTGTTATGGCAAAAAAAAATGTTGTCATGAAAGCGACGTACAATTGCAGCGATCGAAATGAAATGATGTCCTGGCCTCTGTAAACTTGCGGATGTCAATAAACGATTTATTCTCACTTGCTGCTCACTGTGGTCTGTGCCAGTCGAGGCCATCTGGTCACCTGGCGTAACATCACTTCACTAGCGCGGCGCAAGTAAACACGCGACCAGCGTGCCAGCCAGGAACCAGCAGGAGCAGCCACGGCCGGACTCGACGCCCCTTTCGCGCGCGGGAGGAGGAGAGTCGAGTCCGGCCGTGGAGCAGCGAGCCGGCGGCCGCCGTGCGAGGGCAGCCATGTCATTAAGGAGCTCAAGCGGCCTGTGCAAAAAGCATCCGCCATGTTTACAAAGCCGTGTTTACAGCGCCATCAAGCGGGCGTACTGGGTAGTTCACGACGCCGCCACTACGCTTTTTCTGGCACTACAGGCAAAGCTAGACCTTTGCTTCTCTAAAATCCTCCCTGTTCTGTGATTATACATAGAAAGAACTTGCGTAACTTATGCATTTTGGTTCATATTTTATGTGTGCGTGCGTCGCACGCACAACCATGCGCTGCGAGACATTTGTTCAGTTTGATAATCACTGAGTGGAGGGTTCACTCTGCGCGCATAACTATTTGCCACGCGTGGCTCCTGTACTACACAGGTGATCGACTGAAGTCACTTGTCTGAGAACTGTTTCAAAATGATGTCACCAATAACTGCGCGGAAAATATGGCCAGCACTTGAGGGAACTGAGTAGTTCGAGACTTGAGTGCTACTCAAGTAGGGTAGGGGTAGGGTAGAAATCGGGTAGTCTGCAGCAAGATGAAGTTTGCAACTTGAGTGATACTCGGTGTAGCGTTGTGATTGTGTGACTAAGCGGAGCCGGCGGCGATGAATAGGCAAGCCGGCATAGTGCCCTCCGCAAAGTCAATTCACCATTGTACAAAAAACTGTCCGGGCTTTGAGCAGAAATATGTTATGCAGAGAAAAGCTTAACCCCTGGAATACTATTTTAGGAACTTTTCTTCTCTCACTGAGTTCGAACTACTTAGTTAGGCAAATTAAAATGAGCTTCAGGAACCCGATGAATAAAAAAGCACTCGGCAACAGCTACAGTGAAACAATATACAGCTCGTTCACCTTTAGTATGCAGTTTCCAGACTACCTACCTGAAAACGGACTTTCAAAGGTGTCCTCGCGCCCACTCCACCGCAGTGCAGGCTTGGAAGTATTAGATATACAAGACACAAAGGTGTATAAATTGATGCGGAAAGATGAGCCGGAAATGAGCCGTCAGAGGTGAGTCACCAGACATAAAAGCAGGTCAATTATTGCTCGGGATGACGCCAAGTTCCGGGAGCTCCTGCACACAAAGATAGTCGAGTTGAAGAAAACATCGGGTAAGTTTGAGCCTAAGAGAGGTTCAATCCTTGGACCGGACGGCTTCAGTATGCTTGAAGTCAACACACTGACTCTCAGGATACGTTCTTTTTGTCAAGTTGGTACTCATCTGCAGAACACATAACCGCGCGAAAGGTGCATGGCGACTTGGAAGATAAACGGGAGAGGACGAGCGCTGTGCCGTGCAGATCCCTCTTTTAAGTGCGAATGCACTTTATAAGCGACCCCAAACCATCCACCGCCGGCGGCGGCGGCGGGGGCGGCGTCGGCGTCCGCAGTGCTCCTCTATATTTAAAAAAGGAACAGCATCCGGCGCCAGGTTTCGATCCGAGGACTTTGCGGCCGCAGCGCGACGCTCTACCGACTAAGCCACGGACGCCACGCTGATATCAGTGTGAGTAACGCGCCTTATATCTTTAACGCATTCAAACTACGTCGTCAGCGGCGTGCGTTGGCGACTCAGCGGCGTTATAGCGGCTTGATAACTGCGTGGTGTACACGTGATACTACAAACCCGATGGAAGAGATGGAAGAGAAGGCGGCGAGGCGGTGGGCTGCGGGGGCCGAGCGCAAGCGCCGCAAGCGGGCCGACAACCGTGCATTCGCACTTTCACATTCTCCCCCTCGGGGAAATGCGGGGGAATTTTTTTAAGGCGAAGCTTTCTATTTCCCTGCGCAGTAGATCGCAACACCAAAGCGCACTGCAGGAGAGCCAACTTTACACAATGGGTTTCCACAAATCGCAAATGGTGATGATGACGGCGACGACGACGATGGTAATGATGATTAAACGCGCAGTGCCTCAAGAAAAAAGCATTTCCCGTGGTCGGAGTCTAACATGGGTCCCTCGCGTTATCCGCGTTATCAAGCCGACGTCTACCCGATTGCACCATTGCGGCACAGTCGGAGCAGTTTGGATTTCGAACTCTGACTTCAACTCAGTTTGCATGGGATAGAGCTCCGCGTTTTAATCACCTTTTTCTTAAGACAGGGGCTTTGATTTTTTTGTCTGCTTCCACTCATGCGTCACAAAGGAATCTGGGCCCGTAATAGGGCTTAAGAAGCGGGCACGTAGTTTGAAATTTGCTCTTTTAGATGCTAATTTATTTATAGTAGAGGCATCGTTATCCTCACAACAAAATTGTGATGACCTTTACCCTGCCAAATTTTTCGCCTAAAGCAATGGTCTACGTTGTCTTCGACATTCGCAGTTCCTTTAGAATGTCTACCCGGAAACGCATTCGCCGTTGTTCGGAGACGAACGCCCAACATGTTAGCGGAGATGAGCCCACGGCAACAGACACATGCTCTCTCCCATGACGAGAAAAATAGTCTTTATTATACATTATTGCCAGCTGTCACCGTAGAAAAGAGCCATTTTCTCAGGTTTATATCCTTGTTGCGTTAATGTTTTTATTGTTGTTTATTGAACTTTTGACAATCAGAAATTGCCAAGGTGCTGAGGCAAAATTCCACTGTAATAGTCGCCTGACTAGGCCCCTAGCACCTGACAGCGACAGGAACAGAAGCAAGTATGCATGCCTAAATAAATACAAATATGCATACACACTTTTAGCGTAATAAACCGAAATAATACCTACAACAAAGACATGAAGACAGAGACATACACGCTTTTCTTGCGTAGCAGAATTAAAATAAAACTACCGTGTAATCATTCCGCTTTGCCGGAAGGGAAAAATTGGCGTAAACATATACACATAATTAAAACAAAATCTTACACATCACGTAGAAAAGACATTCTCGTTTTCCGTCTAAAAGCAGCTACCGAGGAAGTGTGCTCGACCACGTCAAACACTACATGGTGACTGTTCAGGAGATTAAGAATTTGCCATTTAAATGTTTGGGTGCCATAATTCCTTCTAGTTCGTACTAGAAAGTTTTTTTGCTGTAGATTATACGCCACTTCAGTGTTAGTGTAATTGAAAATAAAAAGCTCTGGGTCAGCGTTGAACTTTACAAAAATCTTTTCGGCAAGTCGTTGGTTATACAAAGACTGAACATCAAGTATTCAATCGTGTTGAAAGCATGTAAATATGTTGGCATAGCTTGATAGATTATGAATGAACCGCAGACCCTTCATTTACATGCTATGCAAGCCTACAAGGGATACGAATGTGGAATCTCTATGCCCTCTGGCAACTGCCAAGGGGCTGATGTCTCCCCTCCTCGATGCGGGCGTCTTACATGTCGAACCACGCCAGCCAAAGGGGTAAACAGTATCACAGTGAACGGCAAAGGCCCCCTTCCATGCCCAAAACTAAAAAGGGCTTTCAGAACACGGTTGCGACGAAGTAACAATACTGTGTCCAGGGTTAAGTGATGCATGGTTTTTCTCTGCCTACGTTCCTCTCCTGCTTGGGCTGTCAAGCCTGCAGTATTGAATAAATAAAAAAAAAAACTAATGCCCCACTGACACCTCTGTACAAGCAATTGTCAGACAGCAACCTTTATTAGCTATTACAAAAAAGAAGCGCAGTGTTACATATTTCCACACCAAGAAGCCCGTGCATGGTGAGCTTAAAAGCTACTTCCCCAGATTTCGCCCGGAGTAAAAAATTCACGCATCTCCACGAAGCGAATCATGACGAGTGGGCGAAGCGCTGGGGATTGTTCTTATCGTAAATCACCCGTGGCCTTGCCCACTCGCGCAAGTAAATGAGTGACAACGCGTGTGTACAGTATATACAATTCCAATCCAAGCCAATCTGATACAATTCAATTTAATCCAATTCAATCCAATCCAAATCCAAATCGAATACAATCCAACCCAATGCTCCTCGCGCAATGCGCAACACTGTGTACACGGGCGCCAAGCTCCGGACAAAGCGAGGTCCTAAGGTGCTTTGCTTCTAAAACGCACGTATATAGGAGTGCAGCGTGGGAATGAAGCGCCTGCTTGTTATTGAATATCTGAGCGTCCCTTTTCGCTGTTGCAGCACAAGCTCGCGTGCTGCACAGAATTGTTCGACACGAATGCGAGCTGTCACGTCACTGCCGTCCATATCTCCTAGGGGGCAACGGTAATTAGTTGACCTTGTCAAGATATCCGTAGCCGGACCCCACGGAAGTTCTGTGAGGCTTGACTGGCAGCTCGTAGCCGGCCGGCCGTAAGCAAACATTAAACGCCCCTCCCCACGTTGCTCTCAATCGAAAACTGCTCCTCCGTCGCCCTCATTCGGCGCCTTGACATCGTTCCGCTCGTGCTTGAAATGCGCGCCACTGAAACTTCACGTATGCTCGTGGAGCCAGTTGCGATTTACATTCGTGCGGATGTCATTCAGACATCCGGAGGGAAGGCGCAAGAAGTCGCTGAAACTGAATTTGTGCATGCATTCTACGCTTCAACTCGCGTTTTTTTTTTTTTTTATTGACAAGGGGTAGTTTCCTGTTTGTCTGATATCCTGTGCACGCCTGTTCACTTACCTGATACGTAATGCGCCTTCTATATGCCAGTTTTGTTTTCAAGGCTGTTTTCGCGGGGGCAGTGATCCGAATGAGCGGGATCAATGGCGATACATTATGGACACCAAATGTCACGGGGAGGCATTCGACCTTTGCCAGCTGCTGTTTTTGTTATCACATATATTAAGGCACCTGCCAGTAACCCGAACTTCGGTAATTCAGGCTTTCCACGTAAGCGTTCTGTTAACTAATTCACTCTTCGGCATTAGGCAGCGCGCCGCCGAACCTCGCTTCCATTTATCCGTAAGCCTTAAATCTTACCCAATCACGGCTTAAAGGGACACTGAAGTGAATTTGTCAAGCTCCCGTTTTTGCTTGCACTGCGTAGTCTGGCTCAAATTAGCACACTTTTCATCGTTTATCCGGTTGACAAATCGGTAATTATTTTACAACGCGTGAAAGAAGAAAAACTACCATGCGCGGTTTGCGGTGGCCGCACCAAATAAAGCTGTGACGTTAGGAGGAGCGGGCACCGTGATTGGACGATGCCCAAGGTGAGCAACCAAACAAGTTTCGGTTTCGGTTTCGGTTCTGTAAAACACAACCGGTGGCGTTGTTGGATGGGCATTCTCAATAACTCAGTAATCACCGTACCGCGCTTCTCCCATGTTGTCAGCTGTAAAAATGCATAAAGATAAGCCTCCCAGGACGGCTTGGAATCGTAGCATTCACTAGCCGAGACCTACGCAGTGCATGAACGCCCTCCGCGTACCCGTAGACGCCCAAATATCATGCGCTTTTCCCCCATGTTTGGAGCTTGCCTCCCTCATGCCTGTATCGTAAAAAGCGTGTTCGCACCAGGCCAAGGGTCTGTTCATTCTGGCCTGTGCCCACTGCCTGCAAGAGTCGGTGCTTATGGCGACAGCACGCCAACGAGAACTCGCTAGCGCGCCAGTGCCAGCCTGCGCGCGTTTTGTGAACTAGTTCGTGGAGCCATGAACGTTGCGGCCCAAAAAAAGGGGAACTCAATATAGAAAACACCGTCGGAAAACGAAAAAGTTAACTTACAAAAAAAAACAGCACGTACCCGACGGGATTCGAACTCGCGACTTGCAAAACAATTGCGACGACATACCAAGCGCTCCAGCCAACTCAGCCACGGAGCGGGCTCGGCTGGCCCTGGTAATATAAGGTATATATTGTATAACCACTTTACACTTTTATTTACTTTCGGCAATTCAAGCAGCTTAGGTGACTATTTGTTGTTTTGCGCTCGTGCAGTAAGTATCCCCCAAGTTTCCACAATATACCACGTCTAGCAATTGCATTTCTTAGACGGAAAAGCGTTCGCAGATGCGTCGTCGTGCTGCTGACCGCTGTGCTTGTTCGCCCAGCGCAAAAAAGTGCTTCCCGCACCCTAGTTTTACGCTGTACGGCAAAAATATCAGTTGATTTTATTTCCTTAGTACCTATATTGACTTCGCTGACTCTTCTCGCGCCTTTAAGAGGCCTTATATTTTCCTACTGGCATACCAGTCAGCGAAGTGTCGCATGTGCGCTTGTGCAGCGCTTGTATGAAGCGACCTTGACTTGGAGCTAGATACAGTGTACAAACTAACCAAGTAAAGAAAGGCACATTCTTCCATTCACAAACGTGTCCTGGCTTCGTTTCAACTGAGCGAACGAATTGCGACGACCCGTGGGCGGCCGGCTGACGAAACGCTGGGCCGACTGACTCTGTCTGAAAGCCGGGGAGCCGTGCAGTAGCGGAGCCAATTGCGAGCTCGGCTCCTCTCGACGTCACACGAAAACGCCACAGAAAATGGGCGAGCGTAAAGAGAGGAGGACAGCATTTTCTAATTAATTTTTCTACTAAATAAAATCGCGTAAACGCGCCCAGAGTGGTCGAAACATGGCCTGGGGACTCCGGACTACAATTTGCGCTAGTAATCCCGCAATGTTTACATATCACTTCTGTGTCCCTTTAAGCGGTTCATAAGTATTGACGTATTCAGTCTCCTTTTTGTCGACTCCCTCTACTCCTCCTGCCACGTGCGACTTTCCTTCTTTTTGTGAGATGGCGTAACGACTGTTCAAACTTTAACGCAATTTATATAAGCGAGTTTATCACGCGTGCAACACACTTCGTAAGCTTAAGTGAAAAAAAAATATACGTGTTCAAATTCTAAGGGAGAGAGAGAGAGAATAAACTAATATGGGGCTAGCGTAACTGCATGCGGAGTTGCTATCATGACTATGTATACGGACTGCATCAACAACAAGTGACTGGGAAGTGTTACAGCCTAAATTTAGCGATACCTTACCCACTATGCCGTACCACCTATGCCACTTTAAGCAAAAGCGTTCCACGTTATTTCTGCGCATTACGCGTTTTGAAATAAGCACGGAAAGGGAACCGGGACTGTCGTATTAAATGTCTGGGCAAGAGAGCCGTGCCAGGACCACAACCGCACACATGGTGCATGTCCACATTAGAGACTGGCCGAAAAAGGGCATACCCAATATCTCCAAAAAGCTCTGCACTTGCAACCCATACTCACAGTTGAACATATGGTGCCCAAGCTGCGAAAACATCGTGAATGCTAAGCATTTAATTACGAACAGGATAAAAAACGGTCCATCATTGCCTAACTCGGTGCAAAAACAAATGTTTGGTACAAGAGATAGTGCTTTCGAGCGATCTTCTGGGGGTGGCGCAGCCTAGCCTTTTGTTGTTTTCTTTTTGATCAAGTCCTGTTAATTTAAAAATCCAAAAACTATAGCGTAGGAGCAACAGCGCCCGTGTTTGGGGAGACTTTTTTATGGCAGATCCTTCAGGCACGCCCCTCATAATTTCTTCAGCTCGTGTGGGGTCTAGCGCGTCTTCGCAATCATCTGCCCACTCATGCCAGCTTTCCCTTCTCCTCGTTCCCGTATGGCCGGTCCGGCACCATCTCGTCTTCCAATTTTTTGCAGCTTTTTTCTCTCACTCTTTTTTACTTTTTCCCATAGTACACAGAAGAAAAAAACCGAAAGAAGGATGGCAGGAAGGCGGGGATGGGCACTGCAAGAATTACGAGCTGCAGCTAGTGATTTTTGTCTTACCCGTCCTCGCCTTGAGCGCCGGCACTTTGATCGTGATTCACTGCTGGTCGTGATCCGAGCCCAAGTTCACGCCCCGCATCTAGGGTCTCATCATCCAGGATCATATGTTGCATCCAGAGTCCCAGCTAGCAACCCAGTCACTGCGGCATTGTCGGCAACGAAAGTGCGGACGCGGCCTCCTGGTTGGCGCATCAAACAGCGACGACTATACACATTCCATTGTCTAGGACGGACTCAGCTAGAGCCCTCCGCGTACTTGGACGGGAAAAAAACAATCTCACAATGGACTAAAGAAGAATTCACATGTGCACGTATTGGTCCCCTTGACCCGCACCTGCAACGTCCCCTTCCACTAAGCCTCCCACGGTCTGACGCAACTCTTCTTTGCCGCCTCTGGCTGGGGGTGGCATTCACAAATGCGTACTCATACTTAATAGGAATGGCAGCGAGTGAGGAGTGCGAAACATGCGGCACGCCGGAGACGATACGCCACGTTTTATGCGAGTGCCCACGCTACTCGCCTGGAAGAAAGAAGCTGTCGTCAGCACTGAAGAACCTGGACTCTCGGCGGCCATTTGCGGAGGACAAGGTTCTGTGTCACTGGCCTTCTCAGTCATCCGCTCACAAGGCGACTAAGGAACTCTTACGCTTTCTACGGGCGACGAACTTAAACACCAGACTTTAGACTGAAAGCCTCCAGTGGCAATTACTGAACTTGAACGTTTAGTGCTTCAGCGCCGTACGTACCTGTCTGCTCCAACTTTTATTCATTCTCTCCTTTCTCTTTCTTGCCTATTTTCCCTTTCCTACGTTCAGGATAGCAAACTAAGCTCTAGCCAGGTTAAATTTTCTGCCTTCTTTGTACATCCTTCCTTCCTTCCCAGCTAGCGGCGGCAAATCTGGATCGGTGTTACTATGGGGTGCCGCGGCCGTGCGGTACGTGTAAGAGTGATCCATTCGTTAAAGAGGGCTAGACCAAATTTGCCAATCAGCTTCGTCAGAGCTCGTCTTGGTCGAGAGCTAAGAATCTTGTGTCAGGTCCCTCAAAGCCCTGATAGGCCGCCTTCGTCACGGCGTCCTGAATCGTACCGGCCTTGTATGTACATCCTTGCGTGACGAAATCACTCCACCACAATTCGATTCCCCTTCTTTAGTCCCGGTGGGACGGAGTGCATGGACTAACGCTCAGTGAGGCTGCGCGAGAGGTTCTGGGTTCGGCTCCCAGCTACGGTGCCTTGGTTTCTGACGGTGGTAAGTAACAAAGAAACGCCTCGGGCGCAGGAGACTCCGACGTACGTCACCACGTTGCGGAACTGAAGGTTCTAGAAAGCAGCTGTTATACGGTCAGCCTCACAGCGCGGGTAGAACCTTTGAATACTAAACGGACAATTAGGGGCGACGCACCTTAGGGCTGAGGCTTGTCCGTTCGGCGTCCGTCCGGCGTCCGTGCTCACGGCACAGCACCGTGTAAATCGAATCGAAACATCTGTGAACAAAGGGTTCACAAAAGGTTAACAAGAACAAAATAAAAGGTTCACAAAAGGTTAGAGAAACAGACAGAGAGAGCTGCGGTACAAATACGTATGTAAGCACGTTCCAGACCACACTTTCTCTTTCTGCCATGAATGAAAACAACCGGAAGGCGCGGCATGCGGTGGCTCAAGGTCTACGCAGACAACAAGCTACCCCGGAGGCGATAGCCCAGGAAGAGGCGGCAAAATGGCAAAAACACAAAGCGGACCCGGAGTTGAGTGTTCGGGAAGCAGAGGCTCAACGGAAACGCCGACAACAAGCAACACCGGAGTATATACTGTACGCACGCGTTGTCACTCATTCACATGCGCGAGTGGGCAATGCCACGGGCGATTTACGGTAAGCACGATCCCCAGTGCTTCGCCCACTCGTCATGATTCACTTCGTGGAGATGCGTGAATTCTTCTGACCTCCCTCTTCAATTTTCAGTCAATATGGTACCTATAGCTACCATCTGGATGAAATATCTTCCAGCTTGTTACCGTACCTATTATGCCCATCGCTTTTTTTATAAGATCTTTTTATAAGATTTTTTATAAGATTTATCAGAGACATATGATTAGGGTTTGGTTGGCAGGCCATAAAATGGCGTTTCAGTTAAGGCGTTCTAGAGGGTTTGCAATCGGTGCATGTCTGGTTTGGTTGTTTGTGTGTGTGCGTGTGTGTGCGTGCGTCAGTGTGCGCGTTCGTTTCCGTTCATGTGCCCGCTTTAAGCAATGTGCAAATTCGCTGACCTTGTCATTTAGTCGGAATAGAAGTTAACCATGCACGCACTTTTTCCTTTTATTTGAAACATTTCAAAGCACTGCAGATTGTCCAGGCAGGGCATAATTTCGAAGCAGACCGGAACCGATTTCTTTTTCTTTTCTAGTCTCCAACCGGGGTTTCCCCGCAAGCTCTCATATCTGCGGGGGTGCTTTTAGTTGTGCACGTTCTAGTTTTTGTTCAGCTAATAACGAAGTATGCACCTTCCACGTCATGCGCGTGCGCGCTGAGCGGCCAACCGTGCACTCTGCAGTTCATGCCATTACGAAGTTCCATTTTTTACGCTCCCGCTCAAAACCTCTTTTCGGCGGGTTCGCCTGAAGCTTCCTTTGGCGGCGTTTACAGAAGCGCTTGCTTGATTTTTCACCGCGTAATACGGGTTTCGCCGGCTGATTTCCGTAGCTGCTTTACACGCGAGAAAACAACTGCGTCACAAGCGTTTTCAGAAA
The DNA here is from genome assembly GCF_048455015.1 of Haemaphysalis longicornis. NCBI lineage: Eukaryota > Metazoa > Arthropoda > Arachnida > Ixodida > Ixodidae > Haemaphysalis > Haemaphysalis longicornis. The sequence goes on along the minus strand of NW_027526361.1, from coordinate 52,386,776 downwards.
ATGCACCAGTATAACCTGAAGTCGTAAAGTTATTGCCGGCACTCACCGCCAAAGAATTCGCAGAACATTTTACTTGCATCGCTGCAGAGGCGTACGCGCCAGTGAATTTTCGTTCGCGAGTGACCACCAGGGGATGCGGCGTAAGCTACTTACGCGCTTAAGCAGCTAGTCCGCTCTTGTGCAGCACGGAATGGCGCACAGATGTTGATAGCCTCGGCCACCCAGGAGCAAACTCCACGCATGACTTAGTGGCTCCCGAAGATTCAAGCGCCTGTGCAATATGAAATAGCGAGCGCTTCATGGTAACGTTCGTTCTAACGTACAGAACTGTGAACGCCAGGAACAGCGCAATGCGGGAATAGGTTATCTTATCCAAGGTTTCAGCTATTACGATTTCCGGATGAAGCGTCCGCCCAAAATTTATTATATGATGTGAGTCGCCACATGGACTTCCGCTCGCTGGCGAGTCATTTGTAAGTTCGAATTAACCAGCGCCAGAAATCTGCACGTGACGTCACGTTTTCATGACGTTATTGGGCCAGTTGGAGTCGATCGCCACTGGAGAGCCAGCCTTAAGAACGGATCACTTTGAAAACCCCCACACGAATCCTCTACGAACTTTGGGGACCTTGCATTCTTCGTGGAGAGAGTCCTCTCTCTTGGCTTTTGCGAGCCGTCTTTCAGTCGCTTGGGGTGCGTTCGCTACCAACTGCAACTTACTAAAAAGCCGCATCGGTAACATTGACCCGACTGAACTGTGCTCATGATGTGGTACTTCCTATACTGCCTATTCTTGCCGTCCTCCGCTCGTTTTCACAACCGATAACTTTTTCTGGGCTATACAATTAAACTATGGAACGTCTGTCTGTCTGTCTGTCTGTCTGTCTGTCTGTCTGTCTGTCTGTCTGCCTGTCTGTCTGTCTGTCTGTCTGTCTGTCTGTCTGTCTGTCTGTCTGTCTGTCTGTCACCCTACTCGAGCATAAAAGAAATTACAACATATAATAAATGGTTAATGGTGTGTCCGCTCGGTGGTGGGTCACTGAGTCACGGTCAATTCAGTGGGTCACTGGTCTCCGCAAGTTGTGCCCACCAATGACCCGTAGTTGGTGACCCAGGGCCGAATCGTCAAAAACAACGGGGTAGCGCCACGCAAATGCATGTGTTCTGGGCTCGGGGCCGTCGCTTCGAGGTTCTCTGTGAGGGAAAGAGCTGCACAAAAGCACTGTGGCAAGTGCCAGAAGCGACACCCACTGCCCCCCACCCCCCTTTCGTTTCGCTTTTCGCTTCACGCCCTTGCCACAGTGCTTTTGTGCAGCTCTTCTCCTCGCCGAAAACCTCAAAGCGACGACCTTGTGCCCAGAGCACATGCATTTGCGTGGCGCTACCCCGTCGTTTCAAAACGACGGCCGCGTTTTAGAGAACTCGGCCCCAAGTCACTCCTAGTTACTGACCGATAACCCCAAGCGACCCACTGGTAGGTCTCCTGTTGGTCGCTTGTCGGGCAGCCATCAGTAGCCTGTGACACCGTAAACCAACAGTGACGCTCTAGTGGTGTCCACTGAGGAAACACTGAGGCTAAAACTAGACGTGCTTTCTTGTATAGTTTGCGAATGACGTGATCTACGACAGAATTAGGGAAGGGGGGCGTTATATGGAATGGGCTGCTGAGACACTGGGCCTCCTGATTATCCGTCCCGGATGCTCCGCGGACTGCCGGGGCGCAATCCGGGCAGTCCGCGAATTTTTTCATGTGTGTATTCCTACGAAACTTCCCGTCCGAAGGCACTCCTCGGACTGCTCGCGGGCTGACCGTGCAGGACTGGTAAACCGGCGAGGGCCACTGTCATCTTTCGATGTCATTTGCAGCAAGGCAAAGGTATAAGCTACCGATTTCTCCCTGAAATGACTTCTCACGCGTGTCCCCAGTCGATTCCAGAGCGTGACGCATTATGAAAAGGCCTACTCCGATAGATACTGCTGTTCTAAGGATCTAAGATACTGCTTTTCTAAGCTGGGTGGTATACCCTTTTTTTCTGGATAAAACAGGGAGGAATACCGTTGCATTAAACCATTTATAAAACAATATATTCTGGAAACGATTCCTAAGAAAATTAAGAGCTTAAATTATCTATAAAATAAAAAATAAAATTTAAAAAAGAAAACTAATTAAAAAAAGTACTGGGTCCGCATTTGTGACGGGCACCATTCATATATGCGTCAACCCGCCGACACAGAGTCCACGTTACTGTACCGACCCCATCCATCTGAATTTATCTTAATGTACCTTTATCCGGCTTTTTATTTTCGCGTTAATTCACCTTAATCTATCTTACTGCACCTTTTTCATCTCATTGTACTTTTATTTCACTTAAATAATCACTACTATCACTCCCTTGTTAATCATCGAACCATCCCAATTCATCTTAATTCAATCTAATGAATGTTAGCCCTCATAACTGGTCATGCCTATCAATGACAAATCAACCATTAACTTGGGTAGTCATTTATTATCGCTTATACACGACCGGCGTGCTTTGATTCGCTTCTGACCTTCCTTGGGTTTTAATGCGAGCTCATTATTTAAGTATGTTGGTCGAAAATACGAACTCCATGCCACATATAATCGGCAAAACATAAAAAAGTTCAAAGGCTAAAAAACACGTCAACGAATGCGCTGAATAATGCGTTATTGCCCAGGGATGCTCCATAACCAAGCGTATTGAGTTAAAAAGGTAATTTGGAAATGTTGTGCTAAGGGGGGGTTCAAACCACGGTCCTCTGGAACGTTAGACAAATGCAAAACCTTTGAAACACCACAATTTCTTTTCATCATTACGTCAAAAACTACCCCTAGAAGATATAAATCTATAATAGCTATCTATAATAGCAGTACATTCCCTTACGTCAAATAACTACAGTAGATTCACCGGAACATGTTTTTAGAAGTTATGTAGACACACACACGCTTGGAGGAGATGCAACCAGTGCAGTAGCTGGGAATGGGCGGAGTAGACACTATGCACCAGGGCACATTGTCCGCGTAACATTTACTTCGTTTTCGTACCGTTGTTGTCGTAAATTTTCGTACCGTTGTTGTCGACGCGGAGGCCATGGTCGCCTTCCAATGAGACAAATAACAATTAAGCTTTCGTCGGCATAAATAACGGTGACACAACTATCTAGAAAAGCACTAACATGTTGGCCAACCTGCTCAGGTTTCAAAAGGTGGAAGTCCATTAATAAAGAAGCATCGGAAACTCGTATGTTGCGTGCCAGCATCAGCACTCCATCTCGATTTAAAGGGATTAACTAGCATGTTCACTTGCGAAAGATGACCGCCGTTGTATGATGCGCTTGAAGATAGTACCGACAGTGGCTTGACGAGCATATATCTACGCATCTTATCGTCTGGGTGGCAGGCATCACGTGGCATCTAAATGTGGCATCGTGAGAGGGGGGGGGTGGGTGGAGGGAGGGAGGATAGTGAATAGACAAGCAAACGCTAGCGTCAAGAACGCTAGCGGTCAAGAAACCGGCCAGACCAGATCCCTGCGCAAGGGCAGCGGACGGCGGAGGACTTGCCCGAAGAGATTGGCAGGTGAAAACTCGAGGACGCAAAGTATACGTTCAGGCAACAATATGATTCAAACGCGTGGCGTCCGCTGCTTCGAGACGCCGGGCGTAATGGGCAGTGTTGCGAGGCACTCAAGGCACGGAGCAACTTCGGCGCTCAACGCCTGCGCCAGAGGTGGAGGCTAGACCATGTAATTACGCCCCTGGCTCGAAATACCGAAGGCTCAGAGATGGGGAGAGAAAAAAAGCAAGATATAACAATTACGCGTTCATACGCCCGTTCCGCGACAAGAGGACCGCTTTAAGCACGAAAGTAAGAAAAAGTAAGAATTCTCAGAAGATTATGAAGAAAACTGATGGTAAAGTTATGATGATGATGTAATGATGTAAAAGGTATCATGTAAACTGGCGATGCCTGTGCTGGCCTTTGGAATGTGAAGCAATCACGGCCGTGATATTAATGTCATCGTGAGTGCCCGCTGGTGCGGTGAGGACTGGAGGACGACAGGCGAAGGACAACAGGCGAAGCAAGCTTGTATTTTGCGAGCTTGCGCCCTATGAGTGTTCTGGTGGAGACGCATGAAAACGTCTGCTTATCTCAGTACTGTGCCATTTGACGGCCGCGTTGTTTTACTGGCTTTAGCGCCATTCACCTTGGCCTGTGGAGCATTGCCGCTTCAACTTATTCGGAACGACCGCGCCAAAAAGCCCCCTTTTCGCCCCAATTTCAATCCGCATCCTTGCTGTCTTATTTGTTCCCTCAATAATGAGCCTCCCTCGCTTTACAACTACTTTACGTCGCGTGCTACACTAGATATATTGGGCTTTAAACCGAATGCCATACTCAGGCACACCTATATACATCGTTGACGTCCCTTAGGTGGGCCTTAGGTGGGTCAGTACTGGGCCATTTGACGGCCGCGTTGTTTTACTGGCTTTAGCGCCATTCACCTTGGCCTGTGGAGCATTGCCGCTTCAATTTATTCGGAACGACCGCGCCAAAAAGCCCCCTTTTCGCCCCAATTTCAATCCGCATCCTTGCTGTCTTATTTGTTCCCTCAATAATGAGCCTCCCTCGCTTTACAACTACTTTACGTCGCGTGCTACACTAGATATATTGGGCTTTAAACCGAATGCCATACTCAGGCGCACCTTTATACATCGTTGACGTCCCTTAGGTGGGCCGCTGCGGCGTATATACCCGGACAGGTTTTATTTGTAGTCAGGAATATACCAAAGTTTGTCATAAACACTAAATATAAAGTTCCCACTGCATTTCCAAGGCTTTACGACGCAAGCCTTTTAATGTCCCACGATGTGTAAAACAGCGCATGGCCACTAGATACCACGAGCGCGCGTAGAAGCCGGCTTTCTACTGAAAGCTTGTCAAGAAGAGTAAGAATCCACAGAAGAAAAAAAATTGTCCGCGCATCTGCTCTCTTCGTTGCAAATTGGCTAGTAAAACTTGCGCTTACCTCTCATGCTGTACCTCTTCTGTCGCGCTCCTCCAAAGGTAAACACGCTAAAGGTTAGCTCAAGCCAAGTTAAATTTACCGCGTTCCACTGCTCCAGGCCGGGTGCCTCGATGCCAGTGCTGCCGTACGGCGGACACGCGCGTGAATCTAGGCGCCCTTCTTCAAGGTTTATAGAATTACGTTGCCTTACTCCATGTGCGTTCCAAGCAGAACGTGAAATCTATCTAGTGGAACCTTTCGTAACTGTTGCCGCTCGATTTCTTAAAATGCCGTCAGAAGCTGTAGTGGCGCGCGCAACAGCAGGCCAAGGAGTAAATTTTTATTTTCAGTGGATGTAGTATTTCCTTTCGCAAAAATCAAGCATCTATGTTTTGTTTTATAAAGGAACACTGTAAATATCACCTATGTAAAAATTTTCTGTCTTATATTTGCGTAATGTCTTGTTCTTGTTCAACAATGTTGACAAGTATGAACATAAAACCGGACTTAGACGTTTAGATTTGGTTGTGAGTATATAAGACTATTGCGCAGATTTTGCTTCACATTAGCCGGGTGGCTGAATCGAAGCACCTGAAGATGCTACTAAACAGTTGTCAAGACAGTGATCCGTACTGGGCCAAGCAACTCAAGGAACTTCAAGAAAAGACAGAAAAGTGGAAAGGGTGGAGTTTATCAATATTTGCGAGAGCCACAGTTTGCAATTTGTGTTTTATAAGCAAGCTGTGGTATATTGCATTGTTCAAAGACTAACGCTGTGAAATTTCGTCGTTTGTTCACCGTGTTTATATTGTCACGAAGCCAAGGACGACGCAGTTGTCTTGCAGGAGAAACAAGTTTATTGGAGCGAACTTGTGCTCCCCTAACAACTCAAAAGAATACAGAGGCGGCGAAGCAGCGGCCAACAAAGTGACTTGCGTCAGCGAGCGTCGCAGAATCGAATGCCCCGGCGTCCGCACTGCAGGCTTTTTATCTTTTGGCGCGCGTGGTTCTCGAAACGTCGATTCGCATCGAGAACATAGTAGATCCAAGAAGATTATTCTGGGCTGTTCACGTTAGATCGGAATGCTCTCCCTATCACAACAGATAACACATGCGGCACAGAAAGAAAGAATGGAACACGCGCTTCCCTTGGCGCAGAGATAACACAGACCGGCGCAGCCGGGCGGAAAAAGCAAAACACAAATAAACAAACCCAATGTATGGTTCGCGGCATTACCCCCCCCTCTAAGAGTGCATCGACCCGATGCTAACATAAGCGACAGTCCGAACAAATGAAAATAAAAGTTCGTCATCGTCCATAGAAAGGTTTTAAGCGAACCACGTGGACGACTTCAGGCCGCGTGCGTCGTCGTGATGTGCCGGAGTCACCATCGGGGATCACTTCGTAGGTAAGTTGGCCAACACGTCGTAGAATCTGGTAGGGTCCGAAATACCGTCGCAGGAGCTTCTCACTGAGTCCGCGTCGTCGGATGGGAGTCCAAACCCACACACGATCCCCTGGTTGGTACTCGGCGTCTCGGCGTCGAAGGTTGTAGCGGCCCGCATCCACCAGCTGCTGGTCCGTTATACGAACTCGAGCGAGCTGGCGGGCCTCCTCCGCACGTTGAAGATATCCGTGGACGTCGGCGTTGAGGTCGTCGTCTTCTACGTGCGGAAGCATGGCGTCGAGCATCGTAGTCGGCCTTCTACCGTAGACAAGCTCGAACGGCGTCAGCTGTGTCGTCTCCTGGGTAGCCGTGTTGTACGCAAACGTGACATACGGGAGCACTTCGTCCCAAGTCTTATGTTCAACGTCAACGTACATTGACAGCATATCTGCGATTGTCTTGTTCAGACGTTCTGTTAGTCCGTTCGTTTGGGGGTGGTACGCCGTCGTTCTTCGGTGATCCGTGTTGCTGTAGCGTAATACTCCTTGCATCAGCTCCGCAGTAAATGCCGTTCCGCGGTCTGTGATTAGGACTTCCGGGGCTCCATGTCGCAGCACAACTTGGCTTATAAAGAACTTCGCCACTTCTTGTGCAGTCCCCCTCGGAAGAGCGGCGGTCTCTGCGTAGCGCGTCATGTAGTCTGTCGCTACGACAATCCACTTGTTCTGTGATCGTGACGTAGGGAACGGGCCTAAAAGGTCCATTCCAATCTGTTGAAATGGTCTCGATGGGACGGCGATCGGTTGCAGAAGTCCGGCGGGTCTTGTCGGCGGCGTTTTTCGTCGCTGGCAGTCACGGCAGCTCCGGACGTAGTGGGTGACGTCAGAGGTAAGGCCGGGCCAGTAGTACCTCGCCTTGATTTTTCCAATAGTGCGGGCTGTGCCCAGATGTCCGGAAGACGGGTCGTCGTGGCACGCTTCCAAAATTTCGTCACGAAGGTCCGCGGGGATGACGAGAAGGTAATTCGCTCTTGTTCCGGGGCTGAAATTCTTCTTCACAAGGACGGAGTTTCTCAGGCTGAATGCTGGTAAGCTGCGTTTGAAGCTCCTAGGAACAGCAACGTTGCATCCCTCGAGGTACTCGATTATGACGCGTAAGTCGGGGTCGGCACGCTGCTGGGCGGCTAGGTCGCTCTCCGTCACGATCCCGAAGAACGCGCTGTCTTCATCAGAGTCTTGTGGTGGTGGGTCGACGGGGGCGCGGGACAGGCAGTCGGCGTCGGAGTGTTTCCTGCCGGATTTATAAACGACTGTAACGTCGAACTCCTGCAGGCGCAAGCTCCACCGCCCAAGACGGCCAGAGGGGTCCTTCAAATTGGCGAGCCAACACAGCGCATGGTGGTCTGTTACAACCTTGAATGGCCTTCCATACACGTATGGGCGAAATTTTGAAATCGCCCATATAATAGCCAGGCACTCTTTCTCAGAGGCAGAATAGTTTTTCTCCTCCTTCGACAGACCACGGCTTGCATAGGCGATTACCCTTTCGCAGCCGCTTTGCTTTTGGACAAGGACGGCACCCAAGCCTATTTCACTGGCGTCCGTATGCATTTCCGTTTCGGCATTTCCGTCGAAATGAGCGAGCACGGGCGGGCTTTGCAGGCGTTTTTGCAGCTCGCAGAATGCTTTTTCTTGGTCGTTTTCCCAGCTGAAAGGGGTGCTGTCTTTCGTCAAGCGCGTGAGTGGCTCTGCAATGCGTGCGAAGTTTGCGACGAAGCGCCGGTAGTATGCGCACAGCCCGAGAAATCTTCGCACGCCCTTCTTGTCTTTCGGCCTAGGGAAGTTCGCGATTGCTGAAGTTTTTGCCGGGTCAGGTAGGACTCCCGCGGCGTTGACGACGTGGCCCAAGAACTTGAGTTCCTCGTATGCGAAACGGCACTTTTCAGGCTTCAGCGTCAACCCCGACGTACGAATGGCCTCGAGTACAGACTCCAACCTTGCAAGGTGTTCGTCGAAAGTCCGAGCGAATACCACTACGTCGTCGAGGTATACGAGGCAGGTGTGCCACTTAAGGCCAGCTAGCACAGTGTCCATGACTCTTTGAAACGTCGCTGGTGCTGTGCACAGCCCAAACGGCATCACCTTGAACTCGTATAGGCCGTCTGGGGTTATAAATGCAGTCTTCTCTCGGTCTCTCTCGTCCACTTCAATTTGCCAGTAGCCGGTCTTCAGGTCCATCGATGAGAAGTACTTCGCGTGGCAGAGGTGGTCGAGGGCGTCGTCGATTCGGGGGAGGGGGTACACGTCCTTTTTCGTGATTTTGTTCAGTCGCCGGTAGTCAACGCAAAACCTTAATGTGCCGTCTTTTTTCTTTACGAGTACGACGGGCGCAGCCCAGGGGCTTTTCGATGGCTGTATAATGTCATCGCTCAGCATGTCGTCGACTTGAGTCCGGATGGCTTCCCGTTCGTGTGAAGAGACGCGGTACGGTGACTGTCGGGTAGGTCGGGCTCCATCTTCGGTTATTATTCGGTGCTTCGCTAGAGGGGTCTGACGTAGTTTTGCGCTCGACGAAAAACATTCGCTATAGCGACGCAGCAAAGCCAATAATTTTTTCCGTTGTTCTTGCGGTAGCGCCGGATTCACGTCGAATGGCTGCGGGAGCTTGAATGTTTCTACGGGTGTGCGTTCAAAGTCGGCGACTGCGATCACATCACTTGCTTCTTGCGTTTCTTCGAGGAACGCAATTGCAGCTCCCTTGTTTAAATGCTGGTACTCTTCGGTGAAATTAGTGACCAAAACGTGAGATTGGCGTTGCTTAAAGTGCGCAATGCCTCTTGCGACGGAGACACCGCGGTCGAGAAGCAACCTTCGATCACTCTCTACGATAGCGTCGATGTCAGAAGCAGCATCCTCACAGTAGACGGCGATCATCAAGCTTGCGCGGGGTGGCAGGGTGATGTGATCGTCGGCGATCCTGACAGCAGCACGGTGATCGGGGTTCGGCTGCGGCGTCGTGGAGTGATTGGAGGAAAATGTTATCGACTTGGTCTGCAGGTCAATTATTGCGCCGTTGTCCGTCAAAAAGTCCATTCCGAGAATCACGTCGCGGGAGCAGTTAGGCAGAACGACGAACGCCGCAGGGTACGTTGTGCCGTCTATGGTGACGCGCGATGTGCACGTTCCACTTGGCGTCACGAGGTGGCCTCCTGCTGTGCGTATGTGCGGACCGTCCCATCTGGTCATAACTTTCTTCAGTTTAGACGCAAATGGTCCGCTCATTACCGAATAGTCAGCTCCCGTGTCTACGAGGGCGACTACGTCAAAGCCGTCGATGGACACCGTGACGTCAGATGCAGTCGTCCTCGAGTTCCGGGTTCGTCGGGGCGTCGTATCTCTGCTTGTACGTGTTGATGGTCGGGCACTGTGCATCGTCGTTGTCGTCGTCTTCTCAACGGACGTCTCGGTCAGGTCGGGTACGCGTCGCGGCGTATAGCTGTTGTCGTGTACGGGAGTCTCGTCAGGTCTGGGTCGGGTCGTCGGGATGAGGGCATGTTGTGAGTCACTGTCTTCCGCGAGTCGTTGCGTCGTTGGAGGGTTTTCATTTTTCCACGATCGTGCAACTTTACCTCCAGAAGTTGCTGCTTTTAGTTTCCCCCGCGTGGGCTGGGGGACCTTCCACGTGAGAACTCAGCATTGCTACGGCGGTTCGGCGACTGGTATGGGTAGGGTGACGGCGAACGGTTGAAACGGGCTGGTCGACGGCTGGTGTTGGACAGGTACTCTTCGATCTCCGATGGGCGCTGGCCAGTTCGGGGGCGGGGTGCGTCGACGGAGAACCCTCGCAATCCTAGCCTCCTGTAGGGGCAGCGACGGTAGACGTGGTCGGCCTCTCCGCAGTGGTAGCACAGCGGACGATTGTCGGACGTTCGCCACACGTCGGTCTTCCTTGGGGCAGGGGGTTGCGCCGCAGGTGGTCGGGCCGGCGAGAGGGGACGACGGTACGGAGCCTCGTGACGATAGGGTGCAGGTGGGCGAGGGCGATGTACAGCAGCCGCGTAGGTCATGGCTTGCGGCTCGCGAGGTGCTACTGGCGTCGTTGAAGTTCCCAGCGCTTGCTGCACTTCTTCTCTAATGACGTCGGTAAGAGAAGCGACTTGTGGTTGCGGCGGCGTCGGGAGCAGTTTCCGCAGCTCCTCCCTCACTATTTCGCGGATAGTGTCGCGTAGTGAGTCGGAGTTGATAGCGCTGGCACCAAGCGTCTCCGAAACCAGCGCATTGATTGGGCGGTCGTACTGCCTCGTTCGGATTTCGAGCGTCTTCTCCATCGCGGCGGCCTCAGACGCGAATTCGGACACGGTCTTGGGGGGGTTGCGAACAAGGCACGCGAAGAGCTCTTGCTTCACACCTCTCATCAGAAACCGTAGTTTCTTTTCTTCCGTCATTCCTGGGTCCGCACGGCGGAAAAGTCGTTTCATTTCCTCGACGAAGATTACGACTCCTTCGTTCGGGTGTTGCGTTCGAGTTTCCAGTAAAATCGCAGCTCGTTCTTTTCTCACCACGGTCGTGAAGGTCTTAAGGAACTCGCTTTTGAATTGCGTCCAGTCGGTCAAGACGCTCTCGTGGTTTTCAAACCAAGTTCGGGCTGCATCCTCCAAGTAAAAGAAAACATGCCGGAAGGTTTCTTCATCGTCCCACCTGTTGAAGATCCGCACGCGCTCCAGCTTCTCCAACCATTCTTCTGGATCTTCAGCGGGGGCTCCCCGGAACGATGGCGGTTCCCGGGGCTGCTGCAGCATGATTGGCGACGTTGTTTCTTGTACCATGGTGTTGGTTGCAGCGTTCCTTCTCTTGGGCCCTTCTGGCATCAAACCGAACTCGGGTGGAAAATCTTGCAGGCGGAGGCTGGCTCTTGTTGGACTGGCTTGGCGGCTTCCCGAGGTTGCAGTGGGCATGAAGGGTGCGTACCCAGCACCTCCACCAGATGTCACGAAGCCAAGGACGACGCAGTTGTCTTGCAGGAGAAACAAGTTTATTGGAGCGAACTTGTGCTCCCCTAACAACTCAAAAGAATACAGAGGCGGCGAAGCAGCGGCCAACAAAGTGACTTGCGTCAGCGAGCGTCGCAGAATCGAATGCCCCGGCGTCCGCACTGCAGGCTTTTTATCTTTTGGCGCGCGTGGTTCTCGAAACGTCGATTCGCATCGAGAACATAGTAGATCCAAGAAGATTATTCTGGGCTGTTCACGTTAGATCGGAATGCTCTCCCTATCACAACAGATAACACATGCGGCACAGAAAGAAAGAATGGAACACGCGCTTCCCTTGGCGCAGAGATAACACAGACCGGCGCAGCCGGGCGGAAAAAGCAAAACACAAATAAACAAACCCAATGTATGGTTCGCGGCAATATGGTGTTCATCATGGAAAAGAACGAACCTCTTTCGGAAAGCGCGTGAAGGCGGATTTGGTTTATCACATTTTTTAAAGACGATAGCCTTTCTTGGGCTACTTAAACCCAGAAATTTTGGTCTGTCTGTCTGTCTGTCTGTCTGTCTGTCTGTCTGTCTGTCTGTCTGTCTGTCTGTCTGTCTGTCTGTCTGTCTGTCTGTCTGTCTGTCTGTCTGTCTGTCTGTCTGTCTGTGACTCAATTCAGCCACCCGGCCAAAGTAAAAAGCATACGGCGCAATAGTCTTATATACTCACAGCCATATGTGAGCGTCTAAGCCCGGCTTATATGTTCATACTTGTCAACGCTTCTATGAAGATGTGGAATCGGCAATGGCTAAATTAAAAACACAGTATACCGTAGTTATGGGGGACTTCAATGCTAAAGTAGGCAAGAATCAGGCTGGAGACAAGGCAGTTGGGAACTATGGTCTGGGCTGTAGAAATAGCAGGGGGGACCTACTAGTTGAGTTTGCAGAACGGAATAACCTACGTATAATGAATACCTTCTTCTGTAAACGGGAGAGTCGGAAGTGGACCTGGAGGAGCCCGAATGGGGAGCACAAAAATGAAATAGACTTCATATTATGCGATAACCCTGGCGTCGTGCAGGATGTGGAAGTGCTCGGAAGGGTAAGGTGTAGTGACCACTGTATACTAAGATCTCGAATTAGGCTAGATTTGAGGAGGGACCGCAACAAGCTAGTACGAAAGAAGCCGATAAATGAGCTAACAGTAAGACGTAAAGTAGAAGAATTCAGAATCGCGCTGCAGAACCGATATTCCGCCCTTAACGAGGAAGCCGAGCCTACGACACAGGAAGCCAGCGACAACCTTACACGCATTATCACGGAGTGTGCAGTAGAAGCCGGGGGCACTATGGCTAGACAGGATACTGGTAAACTTTCACAGGAGACGAAAGATCTAATCAGGAAACGGCAAACCATGAGAATCTCCACCGCAGCTGACAGAATAGAACTAGCCGAGCTCTCGAAGTTAATCAATAAGCGTAAGACAGCTGACATACGGAAGTATAATATGGAGAGGATCGAATACGCTGTAAAGAACGGAGGTAGCCTGAAAGCAGTGAAGAGACGTCTTGGCGTGGGGAAAAATCAGATGTATGCACTTAAGGATAAGCAAGGCAATGTCATCACAAATAGGGATAAAATAGTAGTCACAGTGGCCGAGGAGTTCTATAGGGATCTGTACAGTAGCCGGGACATACAGAATAATGCCGAACGAGACAGTAGTTCAGAGGAGATAGACATCCCACCAGTAACGACCGAAGAAGTAAGGAAGGCTTTGAAAGAAATGAAAGGGGGCAAAGCACCTGGTGAGGATCAGATAACAGCAGACCTCTTGAAGGATGGCGGAGAAATTGTACTTGAAAAACTGGCAAACCTGTATACGCAGTGCCTAATGACCGCAATGGTACCGGAATCTTGGAAGAACGCGAACATCATCCTAATCCATAAGAAAGGCGACATGAAGGACTTGAAAAATTACAGGCCGATCAGCTTACTGTCAGTCGTCTACAAGGTATTTACCAAGGTAATCACTAACCGAATCTCTGCAACCTTAGATTTCAGTCAACCTAAAGAACAAGCAGGGTTCCGTAAAGGTTATTCAACAATGGACCATATTCACACAATCAATCAGGTGATAGAGAAGTGCGCTGAGTATACTGAACCCCTATATATAGCCTTCATAGATTATGAGAAAGCATTTGACTCGGTCGACACCCTAGCAGTCATTCAGGCATTACGGAACCAGGGGGTAGATGAGCACTATGTAAGAATACTAGAAAATATCTACAATGGGTCTACAGCTACAATCATTCTCCATAGGGAGAGCAGTAAAATACCTATAAGGAAGGGAGTCAGACAAGGAGACACAATCTCTCCAATGTTATTCACAGCATGTTTACAAGAAGTATTCAGAACGTTGGATTGTAAACAGGTGGGAGTAAGGGTTAACGGAGAATACCTCAATAACCTCAGATTTGCTGATGACGTTACCTTGCTAAGTAACTAGGGGGACGAATTGCAAAGCATGCTTTCCGCACTGGGCGAAGAGAGTAGAACTGTGGGCCTGAAAATTGATATGCAGAAAACTAAAGTAATGATGAATAACCTCGGGACAGCACAGCAGTTTGAGATAGGTGGCGAGGCAGTGGAAGTGGTCAGGGAATATATCTACTTAGGCCAAGCTGTGACCCCAGATCCCAGAAACATAATTCGAAGGATAAGAATGGGCTGGAGTGAATTCGGCAGGCATTCTCAGAAAATGAATGGCAGCCTACTATTGTCCCAAAAAAAGAAAGTGTATGACAGCTGCATCTGTCCGGTACTCACTCACGGGACAGAAACTTGGAGGCTCACTAAAAGGGTTCAACTTAAATTGAGGACGACTCAGCGAGCAATGGAACGGAAGATGATAGGTGTAACATTAAGGGACAAGAAGAGAGCGGAGTTGGCCAGGGAGCAAACTGGTTTTAAAGACATATTAGTAGAAATTAAGAAGAAGAAATGGACGTGGGCAGGGCATGTAATACGAAGGCAAGATAACCGCTGGTCATTAAGGGTAACAGAGTGGATCCCTAGAGAAGGCAAGCGTTGCAGGGGGCGGCAGAAAGTTAGATGGGCAGATGACATCAAGAAGTTTGCGGGGATAAATTGGTCACAGTTGGCACAGGACCGATATAATTGGAGAATAATGGGAGAGGCCTTTGCTCTGCAGTGGGCGTAGATAGGCTGGTGATGATGATGATGATGATGACTTGTCAACTTTTTTGAACAAGAACAAGACATTACGCAAATATAAGACAGCAAATTAGTACACAAGGGATATTTACAGTGTTCCTTCAAAAATTTATGGATACAGTCGAACACGGATATATCGAACACGGGTATATCGAATTATTGTCTATATCGAACTCATAAATTATCCCCTTGAAAATTCTGTGTAAAAGTATAGGTATTCGTACGTTTATATCAAACCGTATTTTTCCCGACATTGCGTATATCGAACGCCGCGCGAGCGGGAAGGTGCTCTTCGGCGGTCGTGCACCCCCGATTGAGGTTGAGGAGGATGTGGCGCGGGCATGGCGAAGACTGGCTCGCGGAACTAATCCCGCCTACGGAACAAATTTGCGCTTGCCCAGTCGGGCCCCGCTACCAGCCGCCGTAGCGTTAGCGGACGGAGCCCGGTATGCTAAATCTCTCTAGGCACACAAGCCCAAACGCTCGGAAAATGTGACAGTGCGAGGTAGGGATGCCCCGACTGCGCACGTCCTTTTCTTTTATTTTTTTCTTCTTTTTTTTTTGCGGCTGCGTACAGCCGGTAAAAGGCTTGTCTATAACACAGCGTTCGTACTTTCAGCCCTATCCTGCCCCGCCGGAGCGGGATTTGAATAAAACTACTGCGGAATTCTGAAGTCTTAGCCCTTCGCTTTTGCCTCCGACATGTTTGGAACGAGTATGTTTCGGCAGTTTTCGGATGTAGCTGGTTGAAGTTGAAATCGCTGTTATAGACAAGCGTTTTACCGGCTGTACGTTCCCCGGCTTGCCGAAAAAGAGTCTCTCTCTCTCTCTCTCTCTCTCTCTCTCTCTCTCTCTCTCTCTCTCTCTCTCTCTCTCTCTCTCTCTCTCTCTCTCTCTCTCTCTCTCTGGGTCTGTCTTCCCCCGATGTCGTCTCGAGAAAGGGAAGAGGGAACGAAGGCGCTGGCGGCCTCCTCCTTTTGCATTTTGCTGCTGTTGCTGCTGTTTGGCGAGTTGTCCTGCACCTTTCGGAGATGACCATCGCGAGCGCTTTGTTGGAGTCCGTTCAGAGAGCCTTGGAATTGTTACCTTCAAAGTTCTTGTGGTACGTGCGCGCTGTTCTTTTGCGTGCGTGTTGTGCATGGTGTGCGAAGGCGCAGCATACTGCTGGAATTTTCTAGTTGTGCAGCCTCGAGAAGATTGAGACCAGCGTCTTTAATTTCATTTCCAGGACGAAGAAGCAGGCCAATATCAGCGATTTTTTTTTCACGGAAATAAAGCGTCCTGTTGCGTCGTGAGTGAGGAATTAGTTGTCATTCTTAAATGCGACGATCGGTAAGTGATCGTCCGCCATAGGTGAGGTCTCAGAGCCCATATTTTTTTATATCGATTTTTTTATATATCGAACTATTTCGCGATCCCCTTGGAGTTCGATATATCCGTGTTCGACTGTACTTGGTTTTTCGATAACAAATGATATTCTACATCTACTGCGGAAAACCGCCGCCTCCTGGCGGCATATGAAAAAACACGCGGCAACAGCAACAAAAGGTTCCACTAGCTAGGTTCCACGTTCTGCTTGGAACGCACGTGGAGCACGGCCACGCGGTTCTATAAACCTTGTAGTCGGCCGCCTCCATTCACGCGCGTCTCCGCCGTACTGCAGCGCTAGCGTCGAGGAACCCGGCCTGTAGCGGTGGAACGCGGTAAATTCAAATCGCCTTCCGCAAACCTTTAGTGTGTTTACCTTGGGATGAGCGCGACGGTACAGGAACAGCGTGAGAGGTGAGCGGGAAAGCAAGGGGGGCATTTCCTTGGCAAACGTCTACAAAGACTATCGTGTTTTGACGACATTTGCAACGAAAGGAGTAGATACGCGGCCACTTTTTTTAGGCAAGTGGTCAATAGATTTCTGTTTCTTCGTGATTTTGAAGACGGGTTTCTCAGGACAGTTTGTCAACTGCGACTTGAGACTATTTTTCTGAATTTGTTGTGAGCTCTGAGTACATAGGGGCTCTGTACGAGGATATTTTAAGGAGGTGGTGTGGTCATACCGTTTTCTTTCAGTGCGTTTTTCTTTATAGTATTTAAGCGGGCTGAGTCGGAAGAAACTCTAGAAATATATCGTCCAGAGTGCATTGCCAGTGCAAATATACCGCATCAGGTATAATCAAAGTCCTGAGAGAGATGAACTTGAGCGAGTTAAAAGAATGCCGGTCCCAGGGGGAGTGAAATCTTCCTTTTTCAAGCTCCATGCTGGAACACTGGAAGTGAAGACCTGGATGGAGGAAAAGGGATGGTTTGTGCCATTGCGTGGGCAGTGTTTTCTGTGCCGAAAGCCAGAAACAATTGAGCATGTGTTCTTGAACTGTTGGGGAGCGGTGTTCCTTTAGGACAACCTCCAGTGAACACTCAACAAAGATTTGCCTGTGGATGCTTACGGTATTAGGTATTTGTACGTTGAAAATGAGGACGGTGTGCCGTTTAACACAATTATGCTTTATGGACTACATAGCACCTGGAGAAACAGAATGGCAATACGCTACTCCTACCGAGATGCCAGACCCATCCGACAGTACTTCAAAGAGTCAATAGGTTCTTTTGAGCAGATACAGAAACTTCAGCCCTCTAAACCAGCGTGGCTATCCACAACTGAAGCATTTTTGGTAATGAAAGATTACTGAAATCACCCCGCTGGCCCAAGAAGGGCTGCAGTTTTAGTATTTGTATTGAATGTATACATCATCATTTACGTGTGTTTTTTTTTGTCATCCTGTCAATTAATGCAATAAAGAAAAAAAAGGATGGCTGAATAGAGTCCCAGATGGACGGACGGACGGACAGACAGACAGACAGACGGACAGACAGACAGACAGACAGACAGACAGACAGACAGACAGACAGACAGACAGACAGACAGAGTAGTAGTAGTAGTACGAAACTTAAATGAGCCATAAAGTAGGAGTGGTTCCCTAGTCCGGAAATCCAAGTGATGACGGGGCGACCGACGCCCTTGGTGCCAGTAGTTGCTGGACGTCCAGGTGGTCGCTGGTAAGGAGGTTCTCCCAGAGCTCTAGGAGGGGGAGGGGGGAAGGGAAGGATGGGAGGTCGGGGTTATCCGCACACTCTAATAAAATGTGGACTAATGTGCCAGGCTTAGAGCAAAAATTGCTCTGGGAGGGAAATTGAGTGGGAAACGTGGTGTAAGCGAATTGGATGGACGAAGGTATTTGTTTGGATGCGACGAAGAGTCGGTTCTTCTGATTTGCACAGCTCGAAGTGAGGTTGATGGAATTGTTGTCTGTCGACCAACATTTCTGGGTTTAAGTAGCCCAAGACAGACTATCATCTTTTTAAAAAAACACGCGCGAGACTCTTGTAGGTCCAAGAGCGCGTGCGATTCATGGCTCCATAGCACACCAGTGGAAGCCGCCGTCAGTCCGCCTGCCTGGCGTTCGGCGCTGCCATACAGCCCTTGTGGCACCACAAGCACGCGTGCCTCGTCGTGTCATAGCGCGCAACCGCAAGTCGTAAGCATACGTCGTATTCGTCGGCGTTTTGGGATTGACTCCCACAGAGTCTCGGATTGGGATGGGCTTCGACGTCGGCTGCACCGCGAGTTTCCGCATCGACACAGCGTGGTAAAAACCACTCAAGTACGCCAACAAGCCCGGAGCGCAGGAGGTGTACAATGCCGGTTGGGAGAATATTGCTTCCGCATTCAAGCCACTTAAGCAAACTTAAGTGCACCGAGGAATTTTTTTAACAGCGGAGGTGATTGAGCTTTAGCTCTGTCCGTGCGGATCCTGAAATAAAATTATCATTATCGGCTAATTGGAGAAGAGGAAAATGCTCGGCAATGAAGCGTGAGAAAAAGTGGTGCAGAGTAAAGGACCCCACGTGCAGGTGTTGGCAGTGCGCGCCTCGAGAAAACAATGTGATAATGGAGGTCCCTGGAATCAAGCACAAGGCCTTTACGCCGTGAAACCGCCAACCGAACCGCTAGCCCACCCCAAATGCTGTGCGCATTCCGGGCGCACAGCATTTTTTGTTGGTTCGTAGCGCGGGCGTCGGCTTTGAACATTGTCTCAGTAGAACTTAACTTTGGCTTCGGATTTTCGCAGTTTGGATTTTACACACTAGGAGGGTGAAATGTGTGCGTTGATTTAACTCGGTTTTCATGGAGAATGTTTTGCTTTTTAACCATATTCCTCTTAAGAATAAGGGGCAGTCCTAAGAAAAGCCAAGTTAAATCAAGTGAAGACCACCAGCTCCGCTTTTTCCTCAGCTTTCGCATCTCAGTTGAGAAGGTGGCCGATTTTTTTTCTCTAGATATCGTCTGCACGAGAACCAAGGCGCTTCTTGTGAATTCGCAGTATATCTCGAAAGCATTTTGTAGTCCTTGCGTGTTTTTTCTAGCTCGAAAGAACGCAAATTTATTTAACGTCTAGAGTTGCATACTTCTTGACTACATCGGTTTTTCTCCCGATTAGCCACAAAGAGAGAGAGAGAGAGAGAGAGAGAGAGAGAGAGAGAGAGAGAGAGGGGGAGGGAGGGAGGGAGGGAGGGAGGGAGGGAGGGAGGGAGGGAGGGAGGGAGGGAGGGAGGGAGGGAGGGAGGGAGGGAGGGAGGGAGGGAGAGAGGGAGAGAGAGAGGGTAACATTGGGCTTTTTATTGAAAAGAAGAAACTTAAGTGCTTCTGTCGGCCCAGCTTGCTATTCCAGATTCTGTTGGCGAAATGAAAAAAATAATAGACGGAAGGAAAACAGTGAGAGAAGACCAACAAAAAAAAAAGGATAAAAAATTTATCATGGCCGTCCCAACGTGTTCAGTATACACCAAAGGTAATTCTGACCCCACATCTTACAGGTTAAAGAATGTTCTGTAGCCTGGAGTCCCGGAGGAAAGTCAAAAGCCCTTTCGTCTCCAATATGGCCTCTGCCCGCTTGGTCAGGGAACATTTTGAATATACTCTTTGAGCAGAAACTTGAAAATGCACGCAGACGCTTCAACCCTTACAGAAGACTTCTGCTCTAGCACTGGTCTCCTGTAGGTCAATTTTCCTTACTCTAAGAATAGCACTGTTTACACCGTCACCTTCTAGCTTTCTTGATATTTACGAGGACTACATATTTCCGTCACTATGGTACATTTCGCCAATCATGCGGGCGGACGTCCGGGTGCGCACAAAAATGTCAACTTCTTTAAGGGCGGAACGAGAGACCTTTTAGTACTTTTCGTGAGGAACGCGGCAGCCCAGGGAAGGGTGAACCATTGTCCATTTCGGATAACCTTTTTAAAGGAACGTGTCCGTACACTCAATCTTGGGGACTGGATGAATTGGTCCTGTCGTTTCTTCTTTTATTTTTTTGCACCGCTGCCCCACTGGGCAGCCGTCTGCTTTCACCTATGCATGACCGCATTATCTGAGCATTTCGTTTTTGTTGGCCTCATACCTCCATAAATATTGCGCAATTTAGTGCATACCTCTTAATTTCAACATCTGTATTTTCATTCGTCCCTGCTGTAGCTTCATTACCCAAGGCGGCGCAGGGCGCTGAACGGCAATCTGATTGAAGCCGCAATTTTTGGAGTATTCAGTGCTGTGTCTTTTAGGTTTCAAATACTGATCGAGTCTTAACCTTGGTCTAGAGCAGCGGTACACCACTGAAGCTGCCTTCAGCTTTTTACAGCCGAAATTCATCACTGGTTATTTTGAACAGCTGCTAAAATTGGCTTCATATAACGAAGTTTGTAGCGGCCGGATTGCAACTAAGCGTACTGACAAAGCAAGACAAAAATTCGCCCTTTTCGCTATGCGACTCGGTTATTATAACCGTATCTTTGCAGCGAAAGCTGCGAAAGGGACATTGTCCCAATTTACGTTGCCTCGACGTTAGCGAAAAGCTCCTGGATTTAGATTCGCAGAAACTCCTGCGGAAATCACTGCATGTCCGAGAATGTAATACAGCTTCAAGCCTTCCCACTTCTGGCCGATATATATATGGTGGTAAATACCGACGAAATGTAGGTTCTCTTCGGCACTTGGTTCGTTCCAACTGCATACCCCGTACACGGCATAACACGTATCAGCCTGGCTATTTCTTCTTTTTTTTTTTTTTTTCAAAATGGATGTAGCATTGTGATCTGCCCTGAGGTCCTCCCTGGCGACCACACACGCCGACGTGACTCAGTGGCACGGAGCTGCGTTACTGAACCCAATGTCGCGGGTCTGATTACCGCCCGCGATGGTCGCTTTGCACATGGAGGCAAAAGAGAAGAACATTGCCGCAACCCATACATAGATTCGTGGGAGTCAACGTGACGCGAAGCTTCAATTGCATGCCTTTCGGAATTAATCCCTCACAGAGTGCTTTTCACATTATTTCTCTGCGCTGAGAATCAAGAAGCACTGCCCTTGGCTCCGACCGGCGACCGAAGGGTTGTCGCTGGCGCTTCCGTCAGCGCCAGGAAACTGCATGAGGCGCTTGCTTGACTTTGGCTGACCTTGAAGGTCATAGGGACGCTACCAGGCGTTTCCTGGGCTTGTACCTAAACTAATGAGCTTCGCTTAAATCGTGGTTCTGATATTTTTGTGCCCTGCGCGTTAAACGTAAAAAGGTACAAATTAATCCGGAGCACACTGGCGTGCATTGTAGCGCAGGTGTATAATTCCAGAACATAAAACATCGAATTGAAATTTAATTTTTACGTGCAAATGTGAGACTCCGTTCTGCAAAATCGGCGATATTAAGTGGGAGCCTGCCGAGCTGTGAGAGACAGGTGAGCGTAAAAGAAGTAGAATGAGCTACTACAACTGGTAGCATTCTTCATACTTGTTGACATTGTTAAGCAAAACTAAAACAACTGATGCAAGTAGTGTTTTTTTAGAAAAAAACTGTTTGATTCCTCGGTCACAGGAATAAGTAAAACGCGAAGTTGAAATGTGTCGCGAAATCTGCAGCTGAGCAGGATTTGCGGGCTGGCGGCTGTCTTGTGGGTGCGCTTGGCGAGCGCCGACCTGCTGGCGGGTTGCTTCAGCAAAGGTGTACTGGCGTCATTTCCGTGACGGATATGGCGTCAGTGAAATCTTGGGGTATCGCGGCACAAAACACTTTCGTGTTAAACTATAAAACCTGAAAACGGACAACCCTAAGTATAACGTACTCTTTAGTACTAAAGATTGCTACCCCACAAGAAGACCCTGAGTGCAGGGGTGCACCCTTTACAGGCCGTTTGCTTCGTTGTACTGGCGTCACTTCTGTGGCAGATATGACGTCAGCGAAATCTCTGGAATAAAACACTTTCGTGTTAAAAAATCGACTTGGCTCGATTTTTAGCGAACGCAAAAAAAAGCTCGTTGAAAGCAATATTATATCAAAAAAATGCAATTAGGTATGGCGCTGCAGCATCGACCTCGAGGCTTTGCCCCAAGACCAACAGTAACAAAAGGTAGCCACCGAGGGCGAGGGTGCGGCAACAGTGCAAAAGAGGGAAAATTGAATTAAATTAAGCACACCACCATTGCGTTTACCGCGAGTGGGACGTGGCTGGAGGGGAAGAGCGTGAAAAGTGGGAAGGTGAAAGAGGAGAGGGAATTACGTGGCAGGAGCGACAAAAGACTATCGTCTTCCGGCGAAATTTTGCAACCAATTTTGAAAAGATACGCGGCCAATTTGTTTTTCACTTCTCTTGTTCGCCACCATTTTTATGCGCATCAAGCGAAAGCAAGCTAGCTGATGATAAAGTCTAAGAATAATTTGACAAGCCTCCAAGGAGTTCAAAACGTGACTAGCGTTCTGACTGAGCTACCAGCGTGAGACGCAACCAACTTTTCAATGTGAAAGAGATCGAAACTTGACCAACCCGCTATCTTTAATTCCGCCTTAAATAAAAACGTTAGCCGTCACTGCCGTTTGTGAGATGCATAAGTAACCCGGGAATCGTCATTCTGCCTGCATGAAACACTGTGTGCACCGCTTACATAGGCAATCAGACATGTACTTTGGGATTGGTTGCTGGAAGGAGTTTAGAAACGTACAACCCCACAACCACGCATTCATCATCGTCCCTGTCTATTCGGGCGCCCAGTCGCTGCGTTTTCTTTTCTAAAGCTTTTCTTCTTTTTTTTTTCTCTTTCTTCTCTTTCTCCATTTCCTTTTCTCCTAAAGCTTCAGTAGCGTAAACGACCACGAGCATTATTGTTTCATTCCACACCATCTTCCCCGTACTGCACTGAAACGGCCGCCGTTTCTGAAGTGAAACAATTTATGCCAGCAAACTCTAGGTTTTTGTTTTCTCTGCATTTGCTTACTTTTCAACGCATTTGTAGAGGCTCAAGCATTTATCGCCAACCTCTCCAAATTATTTGAAGTCATATTCGCCCTGTTCCCTGAAGTGATTAAAAGCCCCTTACAAAGCAAGCCTACAAAAAAGATAAAAACAAGGTGAGGCGCTTTCACGTAACAGCTGAGCGTTTAAGCATCGATTACGGCACAGAAAAGAAGCATTGAGGAACAAGACAGGCCGCTCGTCAACGAATCATTAAGCCTCGGTCATTAGTCCAGGGCACTTAAATACCACCATGCCCTCCCAACTGCCTTTGCTTGATAAATTTGAATGGTAAAGTCATATTTATCACGAGATGCAACCTAATCGCCTAAGCTACGGTACTTGTTTTTTATGTTTAATTTTCCGTAAATGTAACAGGCAATTTGCATTGTGCAATTGCCTGTGCAATATGCATTATGCAATATGCAATTGCCTGTGCAATTGCAATATGCAATAATGCAATTTGCGCTTTGCATTATTATTATTTGCATTGACGATAAGACCTATTTTCGCGCCGTTTACTTGTTTTGTTCATCGACGGGAGTCAGTGGAACGCGCCCGATTCGACGCAACCAGCCCCGGTAACTCTGCCTAAAGCGCGTTGATGAGGCCGAATGAAGGTTCACTGCTTAGTTCCCGGACTGCAGCAGCTGTACTTGTGTTGGGGTCAAAAGCAAGCATACCTGTTAATGAAAACTGTATACAGTCAAACCCGTTTATAGCGAACTACAATATGCACCGCGAATAATTCGATATATCCAGTAGTTCGATATAGCCGAGCCCGCCTATAACGAGCTCATTGTTGCGACTTCGCAATCCGCGAGAGCTGCCCCCCCCCCCCCCCCCCACCCCCTTTCCCAACTCCGCCATCCCCGCATGCAGAAACGAACACTGTAAAGTAGTCATTACCATACCCAAAATAATCCATTTTTTGCAAGTAATAAAGCTACTTTCCGCATTGACTGACTACTTTGCAAATAAAAACGGTGATTTTTATTTTCATTTTTGTTTTGGTGGCTTCAACTAGAATAGCATTCTCTACACGAAACTTGTTTGCACCAGTTCGAGTCCGCGTCCTCGAAAATCGAAGAAGCATTGGCGGAGCACATCGACTGCCGAAAGCGCTTCATTATAAGCGTAGGACGGCTTTCACTCGCGACATCATCGAGAACGTTGGCGAGCTCTTCCCACAGTTCACCGATCCTGCTATCTTGTTCCGGACTCGCTGACTGGGCGGGTTGGAAACAGTTACAGAAATTGTCATGCACCATGTCGCTCCGTGCGAGGCGCAATGTCTCAGTCGCGGCTCTTGCTCCGTGGTCGCGGTCAATCCACATCTTAATCGCCGCTCCGAGACCATGCATTTCGGCGGCCATTCTGGGCGCGCAGAGTTCGATATATCGGATGTGAACTTCGTTATAAGGAATATGTTTCCCATGTATTTCCGTAACTGAATTATTTTTATTCGATATATAGCATAATTCGCTCTATCCGGGTTCGTTATAGCCGGGTTTGACTGTATTGCGCGTTATAACTTTTCATTGAGATACACAGCAGCAATCAGCTCCTACTGACGCGTTATCGGCGCTGAAACTCCTGAAATTGCCTAAGTGGACAACAGTACTTTTTATTATGCGGCGCGCACCAAGACCTTATGTTTAGTCAGTACCGCCGGTTGCAACTGTCAAGTAATAACGCTTATGAGTAGTGAATAAACGTGCTAAGGAAATAAAGTTTGTTTCACTGTAATAAGAAAACACTCTTTCTTTTTTTTCCTGTCAGTGTTCAGGGCGTTCTTACTTTGTTTTCCCTGTTTAAACCTCGGAATCCGTCTTACGCGAGTGAGACAATGCTTCTGCTATCGTGCCCTGCTCTGTGGGTAAGTTGTTTTCTCTGTTAAATACTTATGCACTTTTATGGGTACTCAACGAAGGAACCCGTCTATAGCACGTGATGCGCACACTCTCGTTGCTTGCGAAAATGCTATTGAAAGAGGCTAGGGAATTCATATTGCGATACTACTCTTCATATGGACCCCCAGAAATGTCCTCAAGGCAATTCATTTTTGTATAATAGTGAACCCAATAACCAAGGGGCTCGGTGTATTCCTTTTTTGGGGGTGCTATATGACGCCATTGGAACATCATACCTTGAAATCAAACTTCACCTATTTCTCCTAAAGCTTTTTTTTCCGAGCGGCACATTTGTGTATAGTACTGAAGCCGACTCTTGTTGTGCAGCGCTTTGTAAGTGTACATGAAGTATATGGATGTATTTATTATGAGCCACTGGGGTTTTCATATTTTATTTAAGAAAAACCACTTATGCGGCCCTGAAAAAAATGTCTTCCCGGCACAGCAGTGCGGCAGTTGTATACAGTAGTGAAGCCGACTTTAAAGTGGCTTCGTATATATATTTCATTTGTGTACATAGAATCCTGTAAAAATATTTCATAAAAATTAGCAGTGGCTGAGCCTGGCCATGGTAGGATATACGTAGTGTGAGCTAAGGTTCAGCTGGTTATTCTTAGGTTTCCTGGTTGTCGAGGATTAGCTGGTTATCATGCTTACTGCTGCTAAAATGATTTCCAATCCAACCCAATCCAATCCAATTCAATTCAGTTCAAATCAATCCAATACAATCCAGTCCAATCCAGTCTAGTCTAGTCCAGTCCAGTCACGGCGGCGGCGGCTCCGGCGCGCCAGCTGTGCGCCGTGAGACGTCACTGCTCCTCGCGCATGCGCAGCATGGCTCTCCAGGAGCCACGCGAAACTGCTCAACCTCGGCCGGTGTAGCTCACGCTGCAAAAATCTTTAATGTCTTCCTTATTCGATATTAAACTGCTTATATGGCACAAAAAAATGTTTCCCTCCAAAGCATGTGTGTATAGCAGTGAAGACTTTTACAAGGAATCGGCGTGCAACAGAGCGGCGTAAGCATTTATTCGACAATGAGTTTCGCCTTTTTTTGCCTGTGACTAGACATTGACACTGGCGTCACCGAGATATTTGGAGGGACAATTGCACTAATACGCGCACGCGATCAAATATTTCTTACTGGGTCTCTCGGTGTCCTTTGGGCATATTAAAAACTCTTAATATTGCGAACAAACAACCGCGTTGTTTTGGCTAGACGGTCTCACTCGCAAGTACAAGGTCATTGGCTCCTCTTAGGATGGCGGATGCTCGATCGCGGACGGGGCGAATTATCAAAATGCTCGTTTTGTTTAAGAGCACTCCAAGCACCCCCCCCCCCCCCTCCTTGCCCCTTTCGATTAGAGCGAACCCCGTAAGCTATGCGTGCTTCTTTCTCGCGTTAGCCCCACAAATTACAGAGCAACAAGTTCAGCAGCGTATTGGCAGCCTTCTTTTTTGCTACAAAAACGGACAACCAAAACTGCAAACGCCAGTGGATAGTTTATGATTCCGGATAAAATTAACTTAGCATGAAGGGGAAACAGCTGCGTCTTCGCGCCGATGTTTCCCAGTAAACCAATAGCGATATTTTTTTTCTACCTTCAACAGAAGGGGAGGCGTAGCGCGTAAAATACCCATCCTTCTTTCTGGCCGACAATTTTGTCTTTAAAAAAGGAGTAATTCAGTCCGAGCGCAAGCGGTGGGAGCCGTTGTGCCTAAACCGTCGGCTAAGCGAAATGGAAGACAATACGAGAGGCAGAAGGTACACAGAAGCGACACATTTTCCAAGAAGCCCCCGTGACCTCAAGAAGCCAGCTGAGTTCCAGAGGTCTAAGCAGAGCGAGGCGCCTATATTTGCCTAACACAACAGCCGAGAGATAAAGCAGATGCTCTGACCTGTCAGTCGGGGCACGCTTTCTTTCAGCGAGAATGCAGAGCCAACCCTTTCGAGGCCAGCACCTAGGCTAAGGCCGCCGAGAGCAATTCGTCGCGTGGTGCGTGTTTGATCAGGCGGACGTTCAAAGTGGCTAATTGACTCCGCCGCACTTGACGGACAAAGGTTTGATGGCGAGGCTTTAAAAAAAAAGGAGGCCGGATGAAGGGAGAGAAAGTGATTGCGCGAAACTTCAACGTGGCAATAATGTCAGACAGAAACAAAATGTCGAACTGAAGGGATGGGAGACATTGAAGCTCCGGTCGACATCGGGGTTGACGCAGAATTGTAGCGCTTGGACTCTACGCTTATTTTTTTAGAATGGTGACCATTTGCGTAGTCAGAAATATTTTTCGGGGGGGGTGTTATACGCCGTCGGCAAAAAGAAACCTAAAAGGAAAGATAACTTGCGCGCAAACATAATTTGATTTTCTTGTCTAATTTACTGATTTGTTTTCCCATATTAATATACCGGGGCGGGGTATTAACAGCGGGGACGAAAAAAAAAGGCCGAAATGCGGAGGGGGCACAGGGGGCAATGCACCGCTCAGAAAATTTCGAGGTGTGTTCTGACATCGAAACCCCACCTCCCCACCCCTATCTACGCCCTTGATGATGACCTTTTTTTTGGTAAACGATTCTCGGGAAATTCAGAGGGACATTGGTTCAGACTCCATTACAGCATTCTTTAGAGTTCCAAAAAATTAACATGAAAAAAGTGGCCCGGAACAAACGCTGTGTCCCCATTATGTTCGGGAAAATTAAGGTCATGTGTGGGTGTGCGTGGCGTGCTTCCTTAAACTGGTAGCACGGAAAATTCAAATGCATGCCTTTTTTTTCGGGTGCCCATGGTCTCTGTGCTTTAGAGAGAGTCGAAATGACCGAAACGTCGATCACGCGACGAACATGCCGGTGAAATAACCCCGGATGGCGTTTATTAAAGTTTACGACTGCGCTACTCTGGCCCCCAGGCATTAGCCCCCAACAGTGGACCTCAACCGGGCTTTAAAACGTAAACAAGAAACGTGCAGTGGGGTGTGGACATTCAGATAATTGTTATTCAATTCGCACATTCAATGAATATTTCATTTCTTTGTAGCCACGAGTATACTTGATTAAGACGGAATATTTTTGTTTGTTGAGAATATTAAGTAAAGCATAGAGTTTCTGGGGGCTTTGGTAAGCAGTTTTTTTTTTACCTACCTTTTCAGACTGCGCTGGCAAGCTGTTTAAGCTCCATGTGGCAGCAGTTTCTGTTTCATTTTCCTTTCACAGAGCGATCGTTCGCTTACCATTGGGCGTCATCTATGGAGATAAAAACCCGACAAAGCCTAGGTGATCGTAGGGAGCGTGCGAGTACTGACTTCGCGCCATAGCCTCAAGCCGCGTGCGTTTGTGACGCTTTAGTATTTTTGAAATTCTCACACGTAGCAATCCCTAACAAGTGTCAGTGGCAGTTTAGTGTTATGAAGCGGAGCACAACCCCGAAAAAAAAAACACGATTTGATATCGTTAAAGGTTCCTCCAAACTACGAGCATAATATTCCGAAGGAGGAACGAAGCAATCGTCGTCCTCGGTCCGACCAGAAGGGATCACGGCTGTGCCGCACAAGAAGTGGCGCTATGATGCGCACCAGATAATCTCGCTTGCAATGATTCTGCAGCTCCATGCCCGCTGTTACTCCGTAGCTCCCACATAATGCTCCCATTTTCTATTCCGCTCCCGCTTTATCGCTTGTGCACGTCCTGCGCCGGATCAATGGCATTCACCCGACTACTTTCTCTCAAAAACTTCGGGTTCTTCTTTTAGATGCGACGCTGAGAGGAGCATCTCTTGCCGGCGGCCCTGTCCTGCATAAACTTCACGTTTATGAAGCGACACTACTAAACTTGTGAAGGTTTCTTTATTTTCGCGAAAGTATTCGTCATGTGACAGACAGTGGAAACCGCAGGTCTAGCCTGTAGGATTCTAAACACAAAAAACAGACACGGTGCTTCTACATTTTGTTTTATCTCGCGGTGAACCACAGTGAGTAACTCTTGGGTTAAAAAATAAGACGCGACTTGGTACGAGAGTGAATAAATAACTTTCGAGTCGAAGGAACTCGACACCACCGGGAGATTGCGAAATAGTTTGCCGCATACACATCTTAGTACGCCGCAAACAATTCTGTTTCAAAGAGTCCCTCCAAAAAGCATCAAAAGTTCACCCGCAGTAAGGAAAAAAGAGACACAAAGAAGTGGCCGAAAGTTTCCCTTTGCTGTCACTTACGACTGCCAGTGTGACAGGAGACGCGCAATCCGGGAAGAATGCATATATGAGGGCAAACTGGGGAGATTGAAGGGCGTCGACTATCACCGGCGAACTCTGCTACTGTAATATTCCTTCCATTGCGGGCTTGGGGACGATATCACGATGCCGGAGCCGAATCCATCCGCTGTAGTTTTTGTTCTCTCTTTTATCCTACGCCGCGCGTGGCTCGATTGGACCGAGCTCTGCTCCTTCCTTTCCGAGGGCAAATAGACGTCTCGCGGTGGCGCCGCTCCCCGCCACCAGACGGCGGGTGTCGATGCCGGGCCTGACCGCCCATGAACCGTCCCGACCAGGATTCGGCTGGCGCTTCTTCACTCCTCTCCGAGCCCTGTGCAAACCTCCTGTCAAGACTGGCAGGCGCACCGCGATGGCGCGAACCAACGCGCTCGTGCGTAGCGGTGCCGGTGGCTATAGCGAAGCTGCGGAGGGCAGAATGTCTTCCTTTTTCTATTATTACTACCTCATTTCTCGTCCTCTCTTTTGGCAGTTTTTTTTCTGCGTCTTTGTGATCATCTGAGTGACGTTTGGAGAAGGATGCGCGCTTCCAGACTAGTCGCCACCGGTCGCCCTGGTGTTTGCTCGCAAGCGGCCGCTGTGCGGGTCGCTCTGCGCAGCGGCCGGTTTCTGGGCCAAAGCTGACAGCGGGTGATTTTCTCGGCTGGGATCCCCGCCCCGTATGTCTCAGCTCCTCTCTCTCTTTCTCCCTCTCCCCTAATTTTTGGCTTTCCCATGAAGCCCGTCACTGGACTTCAGCATCCCGCGGTGGACATTGTGTTTCACAGCACCCTGCCGTGTGGTCCGAGACTTCATCGAGATAGCCAGCACTGCACTTGCTGTTAAGCCGGGCGTTGAAGCACGACTATTTGCCGCACGTCGTCGTGTTACCCTATGCAGTGCGCCTTTATCGCTTCCGCCTTCTTAGGGTTGGGATTCTCACGCTGCACCTTTATCTGGAAGGCAAACACTACGACCATTTTTAAAGATGATAGTCTTTTTTGGGCTACTTTAACCCAGAAATTTTCGTCTGTCTGTATGTCTGCTTGTGTGACTCGATTCAGCCACTCGGCCAATGTGAAACAAAGTCTGCGCGATAGTCTTATATACTCACAGCGAAGTCTAAACGTCTAAGTCCGGGTTATATGTTCATACTTGTCAACATTGTTGAACAACAAGTAGACATTACGCAAATATAAAACAGAAAATTCATACACAAGGGATAATTAGAGTGTTCCTTCATAAAAAATTCATAGATGCTTGATTTTTGCGAAATGAAGTGCTGCATCTACTGCAGAAAAAAATTACACCACCTTCCGGTAGGGGAACCCTGAGTAATATGAGAAGCAGGCATGGGGTCGAATCAAGTGCCCATTAGTTTTCAGTTCGTCGTTTCCGTGAGGTTGAGGTACGTGGCTACCGTTATATTTACCGTTTGGTTTTTATGGTAACTACAACACTTTTCACTTACCGGAACTACGAAATGGGAAATTGCGTTGACCCCATGGCTGTTTCGCATACTACTCAGGGTTCCCCTACGGGAAGATGGGCTAATTTTATGGGAGGGGGGAGGGGTGTTAGAGTGGAGAGGCATTAAAGAGAGAGAGAGAGAGAGAGAGAGAGAGAGAGAGAGAGAGAGAGAGAGAGAGAGAGAGAGAGAGAGAGAGAGAGAGAGAGAGAGAGAGAGAGAGAGAGAGACGTTGTACGTGTGATGAGTTTGTATTTATTTAAGCATTATCGTCATCATGTTCAACGTAGGTGACGTCAAGCTGTGGTTGGCGTTCCGCTTTGATTATGACCGCCTTATGGTTTGTGAAATGTATAAAGTCAAGGGCGGTTGTAGTGGATGAACCCTAAAGTTGCTGAAGATGAGGTCGATGCACGTTCCCCGGATGGTTGTGGGCTGCATGTAATCACGGTCCGCCGAGACTCGCCGACGCACTCCGCTGCCGACGACGATGAAACGTCGAAGGCGCATGAAGCGTGCTCGTCTCGTGCCGGCCCAGGAAGACACCGGCAACACTGTCGCTCCAGGAGCCCTTAAAGGGGAAGCGTGCTCGTCTCGTGCCGGCCCATGAAGACACCGGCAACACTGTCGCTCCAGTAGCCATAGAAGGGACCGGGCGTTCAGCAAGCCGAGCATGCGTAGTAGGGGTGTGGACGGCGCAACAGCAACGGCAACGACAACGACGAGGGAGGGACATAGCCCTGACCATGAAATGCTTCGCATCTAAAAAATTCACACTGTCGCCTACTGTCGCCCGCACCGTTATAGCTTCTGGCGGCATTGTAAGAATTCAAGCGGCAACAGTTACGAAATGTTCCACTGATAGGTTCCACGTTCTGCTCGGAACACGCGTGGGCTAGGGCAACGCGTTGAAGTCGGGCGCCTCGATTCACGCGCGTCTCTGCTGTACGGAAGCGCTGGCGTCGAGGCATCCAGTCTGGAGCAGTGGAACGCGGTAAATTTAAAGGGACACTGAAGTGATACGTAAACATTGCGGGATTACTTGCGCAAATTGTAGTCCGGAGTCCACAGGCCATGTTTCGACCACCCTGGGCGCGTTTACGCGATTTTATTTAGTAGAAAAATTAATTCGAAAATGCTGTCCTCCTCTCTTTGCGCTCGCCCATTTTCTGCGGCGTTTTCGTGTGACGTCAGGAGGGGATAAGCTGGCAAATAGTCTGCGCTACTGCACGGCTCCCCGGCCTTCAGACAGAGTCAGTCGGCCCAGCGTTTCGTCCGCCGGCCGCCGACGGGTCGTCGCAATTCGTTCGCTCTGTTGAAACGAAGCCAGGACACGTTTGTGAATGGTAGAATTTGCCTTTCTTTACTTGGTTAGTTTGTACACTGTATCTAGCTCCAGGTCAAGGTCGCTTCACACAAGCGCTGCACAAGCGCACATGCGACGCTTCGCTGACTGGTATGCCAGTAGGAAAATATAAGGCCTCTTGAAGGCGGGAGAAGAGTCAGCGAAGTCAATATAGGTACTAAGGAAATAAAATCAACTGATATTTTTACCGTACAGCGTAAAACTAGGGTGCAGGAAGCACTTTTTTGCGCTGGGCGAACAAGCACAGCGGTCAGCAGCACGACTACGCACCTGCGAACGCTTTTTCGTCTACGAAATGCAATTGCTAGACGTGAGCTATTGTGGAAACAATTACTGCACGAGCGCAATACAACAAATAGTCACCTAAGCTGCTTGAAATGCCAAAACTAAATAAAAGTGTAAACTGATTGTACAATATATACCCTATATCACCAAAGCCAGCGGAGCCCGCTCCGTGGCCGAGCGGTCTGGGTTGCTAGGTATGCAACCGCAAGTATTTTGCAAGTCACGAGTTCGCATCCCCGCGGGTACGTGCTTTTTTTTGTTTTGTAAGTCACCTTTTTCGTTTTCCGCCGATGTTTTCTATATTGAGTTCACCTTTTTTTGGGCCGCAACGTTCATGGCTCCACGAACTAGTTCACAAAACGCGCGCAGGCTGGCACTGGCGCGGCGCTAGCGAGTTCTCGTTGGCGTGCTGTTGCCATAAGCACCGACTGCTTGCAGGCAGTGGGCACAGGCCAGAATGAACAGACCCTTGGCCTGGTGCGAACACGCTTTTTACGACACAGGCATGAGGGAGGCAAGCTCCAAATATGGGGAAAAGCGCATGACATTTGGGCGTCTGCGGGTACGCGGAGGGCGTTCATGCACTGCGTAGGTTTAGGCTAGTGAATGCTACGATTCCAATCCGTCCTAGGAGGCTTATCTTTATGCATTTTTACAGCTGACAACATGGCAGAAGCGCGGTACGATGATTACTGAGTTATTGAGAATGCCCATCCAACAACGCCAACGGTTGTGTTTTACAGAACCGAAACCAAAACCGAAACTTATTTGGTTGCTCACCTTGGGCATCGTCTAATCACGGTGCCCGCTCCTCCTAACGTCACAGCTTTAGTTGGTGCGGCCGCCGCAAACCGCGCATGGTAGTTTTTCTTCTTTCGCGCTTTGTAAAATAATTACCGATTTGTCAACCGAATAAACGATGAAAAGTGTGCTAATTTGAGCCAGTCTACGCAGTGCAAGCAAAAACGGGAGCTTGACAAATTCACTTCAGTGTCCCTTTAAATTGACTTGAACAAACCTTTAGCGTGTTCACCTTGGGAGGAGCGCGACGCAAGAACGATAACATGAGAGGTGAACGGGAAAGCGAAGACAGGCATTTACTTGGCAAATGTCGACAAAGACTATCGTCTTTTGTCCACATTTGCGAAGAAAGGAGCAGTTACGCGGCCAAGTTTTTCCCTACGCCTTCTACACTTGTGTAGCCAGCGTAGCGTCATACGCATTGGCCCCGCCATACCAACAATACGCTCATCGTATGCGATGTAAGAGAGAGGGAGAGAAATAAACGTTTATTGGCTAAGAAGACTAGCTTTGCCTTGGTCCTTGCCGGTCCGAGGTGGTAGGTCTCCTCAGTCCAGGAAACCTCTGGCGGTGGCTGCCGTCTTCGCCCGGTTCACCAGGGTCTTCTGGTTGTCCGGATCCTCCTAGACGAGCAGTGCCTCCCACTTTTAAATGCAGAGCATTTCAGTAACTCACAATGTCACCCGCGTTGACGTCCGTAGTCGTAGTCCGCATCGCTCCCCGTCGGCCTGGCATTGGATTGGATTCGATTGGCTTGGCTTGGCTTGACTTGGCTTTGCTTGGCTTGGCTTGGCTTGGATTGGATTGGTTTGGATTTGGATTGGATTGGATTAAAGTGGATTGTGTTAGATTGTGTTGCGTCATAGCCGCGCCACGTTGCGTCATAGCCGCGGCAGGGGGTTCACGGCACGTTTCACGTTTCCTTCACTCATTCAAATTACTGCTGACGAGCGCTCTCTCGTCAGCAGTTGCCACAAGTGCAACAACATTAACGTAACGCAAACTACTTAACGTCGTGCGCCCCCGGAAATGCTCTGCATTTGAACGTGCCCCTCGCGAGGGGGATGTTTTACTAGCTTCAGCGCCCTAAAGCCTTTGCATCAAAAGCAGCCAAACCCTAGCGGTATATAACGTTACAGAAGGAACGCCGTTCCCTCTGGCGTTCCTTCGTAAGCCTAACGAGTTACCGTTGCAGTGTAGTGAACTAGAATACTTGGGTAGTGGAAAAAGCGCCGCCTTCTCCCCATAGCGCCCTTGAAGCCGAACATGTTTACCGCCGCGCGTGGCGGTAGCGTGCCCCGCCCGAGGAGATCCCGAGGCGGCGCACCTTGCCGCTATGCTGCTGTTGAGTGGTTCACGCTCGGTTTTAATGTTTCTTGAGCCGCTGCACATGATATTTTCAGTGATGTCGTGTAAGTAAAAAAAAAATTGGCCGCGTATCTGCTCCTTTCGTTGCAAATGTCGACAAAAGACGATAGTCTTTATCGACTTTCGCCAAGTAAATGCCTCCCTTCGCTTTCCCTCTCAACTCTTATGTTGTTTCTCTTGCGTCGCGCTCCTCCCAAGGTAAAGACGCCAAAGGTTTGTTTAAACCATTTTAAATTTACCGCGTTCCACTGCTCCAGGCCGGGTGTCTTGATGTCAACGCTGCCGTACGGCGGAGACGCGCGTGAATCGAGGCGCCCTACTTCAACGTTTATAGAACCGCGTTGCCCTAGTCCACGTGCGTTCCAAGCAGAACGTAGAACCTATCTAGTGGAACTTTTCGTAACTGTTGCTGGTTTATTTCTTAAAATGGCGCCAGAAGCTATAGTGGCGCGGGCGACAGCAGACGACGGCGAAGTGAATTTTTTTTTCTTGAGTTGATGAAGTATTTTATTTCGCAAAAACCAAGCATCTATAATTTTTTATAAAGGAACACTGCAAATATCACTTCTGTATTAATTGGTTGTCTTATATTTGCGTAATGTCTTGTTCTTCTTCAACAATATTGACAAGTATGAATATTACACCGGACTTAGACGGACAGGTTTAGCTGTGACTATACAAGATTATAGCGCAGGCCTTGTTTTATTTTGGCCGGGTGGCTGAATCGAATCACAGACAGACAGACAGACAGATAGACAGACAGAAAGACAGAATTGAAGGGTTGAGGAGGACTGACGCGCACCGCAATGGGTAGACTTCAATGGCTACGTGTGGATTCGCTGAAAGGATAACTACTGAGGTGTAAGGGGCAGAAAACTTTCTTCATTGTATTCATGGTATCATTACTTTCCAGACACACAGTACTTTGTAATAGTACCTTTCTTACACACCGGCGCACTCAATGCTTTTTGGGTGTAAACCCTTCTACGTTTTATATTTTCGTTGTCTGCATATATTGGGAAGCTTGTGCTCTCTACGTAAGTCCTAGTTAACTCTTAACACTATTATTCTAACTACAATATGGTCCGGCCTGTTTGGCGCCGGCCCGGAAAGAAATATGTTCCTCAAACGGGCCTGGACCAGAAAAAAGAAAGACCGCTCCGATAAACTGAGTTATGCCGATCTCGCGGTAAAAACTGAAATGCAGCAGGGTCGGATGTACTGTCAGGACGTCGAATTGCAATAATTATAGCCACCTCACGTTCTCCGACGGCCATGAAGACGCAAAGTGGATGCACATCGGGAATTAGCAGTTTTCATTCATTCATTCATTCATTCATTCATTCATTCATTCATTCATTCATTCATTCATCTAATGTCTTCGCACCGTGGATGCGGAATTCATAGCGCTGTTGGTTGAGTGCCGCATCCACAGTAGACCAGCCACCGACAAAAAAACTCCATGCCCAAAATGAATTACTAGTGCTAACAGCGTATTATGCAGTAGCGTTCTGCAGTAATCAGAAGATTAATGGACTGCAAGCTGCGTTAGAACCTTAGTAGTAGTCTATTTGCGAATTCGCGCTCACGGGACGGTTGGAACCCTTTCCAAGAAAAAAAAATGCACGTCTGGACGCCGCAGTGGCTCGGACCTTGCAGGGCAGCATCGCGCGCCTAAACACCATGCTCTCCTGTTTCTCCAACTTCTGCAGGATTCTCGTTTTATGTGCTCTTGCGCGGTTAGGCGTAATTTTAAAATGAAAGGGGTTCAGAAGCAGGTGCACGCGGGATATTCAGTTAGGGTAATTTAACGGGGATTTATAGGAACATGCGTAGCCCAAAAAATAACGCATCGCTGAATTGATAAGTGAAAAGCATATGGGTTGCTCAGTGGAATGGTACTGTTATTAATTTAATAGAAATATGAATGAAATCAAAATGCAACACTCTGAGATCCGCACGAGAAAAAAAAAGAGGACGAGCCTTGATCAATGCGCGATAGTGACGCATTAAGATGATGGAAGTAACAGGCATATATCAACGAGCGAGTCAAAAAGTTTTCCAACAGAGGTAACATCGTTAGAAACAGGACCTGAGTTAATCCAAAGATTTAGTACTTGAATAAAAGCTGTGAGCCTCTTAGCCCTTTTAAACACCTTAACTTTGATTTGAGGGGGTTAATAACTAATTAAATGTTTGCTACACCATTTCATATTGTTACGGAATGCGATTTTAAAGTTTGAAGTAAAAGCAGTGATCGATTTGAGCGGATTGCCTGCCTAATCCCCAACCCTTGTTCTTTTCATGCAGCGTTTCGTTACTAACCTGACGGTTACTAGGACCGGTATAAATCCGGAACACTGCCATGGTTAAGTCATGCGTCGGTACAAACATAGCAGTTCCATGTTGGGTGTGTTATTCCTGCCGAACCTACGATTAATCTTCGCGGCAATTAAAATCGCATTATGATTTTCCCCTATGAACATTGAATGACCATCGGATCAAGAGAAAATAGTGATGGCGCCTCGACTCGTGCTTTGACAATGACCGACGCTCAAAAATTCACTGTATTTATACGCGGATGTAAGCTTCCATTTAGGTGTCTCTTTTGATTGCGAGACAATTAGGTCACAGACATTGTGAAACATGGTTAAGTAGCGCGGTAAAGACGGGACAATGAGTAGAGACCACACAAGTAGAGAGTAAAGACCACACGCCGGTATTTTTTTAGAACAGGACCCAATATGCTAGAAAGAATACTTCTCGACGCATAAACGTGGGCTAGTTGGTTCGAACTTTGAAACATGGTTAAGTAGCGCGGTAAAGGCG
This sequence comes from Haemaphysalis longicornis, assembly GCF_048455015.1. Taxonomy (NCBI): domain Eukaryota; kingdom Metazoa; phylum Arthropoda; class Arachnida; order Ixodida; family Ixodidae; genus Haemaphysalis; species Haemaphysalis longicornis. The sequence continues at coordinate 52,349,547 of NW_027526361.1, read as the reverse complement.
AGACAATAAGTAGAGACCACACAGGACTAGCGCTGGTTTAGAATATGGCTCAATGTACTAGAAAGAATACTTGTCAACGCATAAATATGGGCTAGTTGGTTCGAACTGTGAAACATGGTTAAGTAGCGCGGTAAAGGCGAGACAATAAGTAGAGACAACACAGGACTAGCGCTGGTTTAGAATAGGGCCCAATATGCTAGAAAGAATACTTGTCAACGCATAAATATGGGCTAGCTGGTTCGAACTGTGAAACATGGTTAAGTAGCTCGGTGAAGACGGGACAATAACTAGAGACCACACAGGACTAGCGCTGAACCTGTGTTCAGCTGGATCCAGCGCTACTCCTGTGTGGTCCCTAGTTATTGTCCCGTCTTTACCGCGCTACTTAGCCACGTTTCAGAGTTCGAACCAAGTAGCCCACATTTATTCGTTGACAAGTATTCTTTCTGGTACATTGGGCCCTGTTCTGACCAGTGCTAGTGCTGTGTGGTCTCTACTTATTGTTCCGTTTTTACTGCGCTATTTAACCATGTTTCACAGTTCGAACCAAGTAGCCCACATTTATGCGTTCACAGACGTTGTTTCTAGGCGGTGAATCCTGGCAGCACGTAAAAGATAGGGACAAAAATCCGATGTTTGTATACCAAACCTTCGGAGCTACACTGTGTGCTAACTTTGTCCTCTAAGCTAATAAAAACAAATATGTCTGCCAAAAATATATGTACCCTCCATTAGTAGAAAACCGTTCTTGAGCACCAGGGGGGAGATCGTTTGATCTCAACCTCGTGGAGCGCGGACCCGGTCATCGGTTGTGAAATAAAGGTTTCTCTCTCCCTCTCTCCCTCTCGCTCTCTATCCCCAAATAGGCGGAGTGGGCTCATGGCGCTTCGCCGCATTTCCGATGTTGGAGTGCGTCGCCGTTAATAAGCCCCTGGCTTCCGCGGATGCGAACGATGAATTTAGCCCGCGGCGCTTTAAACAAAAAACACAAGAAGGCATAACATTTTCCCCGTTGCGTTGCGAAAGGCTTTGCGAAGCAGAATCCGGAGGGAAATTTATATGATGGGCTGACGGAGGAAATGATGACGGAGGAAATTTAAGAAACTACTGCCGACGAGTGCGCGGGGAATTCAATCTGCTTCCCGGGGTTGATAGAGATTGTCCCTGCGTATTTGGGAGTTGTCTCTGTCTTTACGTTGGCTGATGGGCTAATGGCTGTTTATGGGGAAATGCACCATCTCCCCTCTCCTTCCCCGTTCCCCACCCCAATAAAACGCCTGTAATGAAATCTATATGTGGCAGTCTACTGGGCAATGGCTGGCTACAAAGGAATTTATGCTACTGTTCGCCTAGCCCCATGCTGGTTACTATCCGAGAAAAGACGTTGTTGTACAGACTGCTTCCCGGGGTTGATAGAGATTGTCCCTGCGTATTTGGGAGTTGTCTCTGTCTTTACGTTGGCTGATGGGCTAATGGCTGTTTATGGGGAAATGCACCATCTCCCCTCTCCTTCCCAGTTCCCCACCCCAATAAAACACCTGTAATGAAATCTATATGTGGCAGTCTACTGGGCAATGGCTGGCTACAAAGGAATTTATGCTACTGTTCGCCTAGCCCCATGCTGGTTACTATCCGAGAAAAGACGTTGTTGTACAGAGAAAGACTGACAGGCGGACCGGTACGGCGAGATGCATGAGGTCCCTCGGTGGTAATCTAGTGTGGAGCAGTGCGTTTGAATCCTGTGTTTGCGTCCTCATTCTCAGATGCGTTTTACTCGTTTTTTTATTCACGCTTCACCAGCTATACCAACTTCGAACCCTAGTGAGCCTGTTTGCCCGCTACACCATGATGGCCTGGTTGGTTTGGCATATTAGGAGTAAAACTGCGAACACAGACGGACATCGAAATATTAAAGCTGATCCACTCAATGTGAAAGCTGCCGGAAGTGCAGAGAAGTGGTTCGCCATAATGTGTTGTGGCGCCGTTATCCGCTCACTCTTACCACCCATCACGCTCTTCGCCGCCCTGTCTCATTACTCTCCTGATGAATTCAACGGAGGTTTGTTCAAGGCATGTCAAATTTACCGCCTTCGCAGTGCTGGCACGCCCCCTGACTGAAACTGCGCCAGCGGAAGTTCTGTTCTTTTTGGGATTGCTTTTCCTGCCGCACGTGCCGGCATTGCACTGCCACTCTCTTTCGCTTACTATCGTAACAACCAGCGCAACGAGCGTTCCTAGCTAAATGAACGCGGGCGCTGCCGGTTAATTACGTAAATTTTGCCTCAAATGTACCTGCAGATTTCTTTGCGGTAAACAATGGGGAGCGGTATGACAAGCGCCAGCGACTCACGAGCTTCGAACGCTTATGACTATATAAACCGCTTGGCTTTCGAAGCCTCTGTGAGACGCCGCGACGACAGAGCGCCCTGTGGTTCTACTTGGGTCCAGCGAGCGAGCTACGACGACAAGGCGAGTCCCTAAAGTGCTCTGCACTTAAAAGGAGCGACGGGACGAACGCAGGCTGCATACTTCAATTGGTGCTTGCACACCACTTTGAGTAAGCAGCCCACCAACCATTGTGATGGCTGTGGCGAACCAAAATTGAGTAGACCGAAATCGAAGGCGAGTTGCCGTTAAGAGAGTGTTAGCTTTCTAGAGAGCCCTTTGCTGAGTGAGTGAGTGAGTGAGTGAGTGAGTGAGTGAGTGAGTGAGTGAGTGAGTGAGTGAGTGAGTGAGTGAGTGAGTGAGTGAGTGAGTGAGTGAGTGAGTGAGTGAGTGAGTGAGTGAGTGAGTGAGTGAGTGAGTGAGTGAGTGAGTGAGTGAGTGAGTGAGTGAGTGAGTGAGTGAGTGAGTGAGTGAGTGAGTGAGTGAGTGAGTGAGTGAGTGAGTGAGTGAGTGAGTGAGTGAGTGAGTGAGTGAGTGAGTGAGTGAGTGAGTGAGTGAGTGAGTGAGTGAGTGAGTGAGTGAGTGAGTGAGTGAGTGAGTGAGTGAGTGAGTGAGTGAGTGAGTGAGTGAGTGAGTGAGTGAGTGAGTGAGTGAGTGAGTGAGTGAGTGAGTGAGTGAGTGAGTGAGTGAGTGAGTGAGTGAGTGAGTGAGTGAGTGAGTGAGTGAGTGAGTGAGTGAGTGAGTGAGAGTCCAACAAACATTTTTTATCCTCCCCTCACACTTCACAACCACCCCGAATAACATGCTGCAATTCCTTTTAAATGGTGGAGTTAAACTTTTGGTGTGCGCTTCAAGAGGAATTTTATTTTGAATAAAACTTACATCTCCACTACAAATTCGATAGTTCCAGGGTCGTCCTGAAAGACGCCAACATTTACGCCCCCTTTCACATTACCCCAAGCTTGGGAACACAATTTGGATGAGTTTCTAACTGGAACTAATGACGAAAAGTCCGGTACAGAAACTGTGACAGTGGTGCCGGACAGCAGGATAGGGCCATAACCGCCTGCGGAAACTACTCTACGCTTTCATCAAGTCAAATACAACCGAAATCCGAACCAAGGAAGCGACAGACTGGTCGATGTACAACTTTCGACTCTGGAAGAAAGTTTCGTGTCTTTCCTTTCTTTTCATCCAACCGCTGTCTTGTCTATCGCCCGAAGGGGAAAGTCACAAACCTATATAACGTCAAACAGCTCCCATTCCTGTCAGCGCTTAAACGAAGACAAAGAACTCGCAAAATGCGTATACTTCAAGGCACCGGCGCTTTCTATACCGTGACAACCGGTGTAAAAATGGCAGGTGTTTTTTAACTCCTTTCTTTTTGTCCCGTACCCTAATATCCTGACTCGAACAGCGAGCGAATTTCACGCGCTGAAACGAGCACGTGTGAACGAGTAATAGACGAGGCCTAAGATTGCACTAAACCAAAATATATCGGCGAAGGGCGCCAATAAAGTGCGTCAAACCCCGGGCCGTAAAACGCAACGCCTGCGCTTCGCTCTATTTGTTTCGGCGCAAACTGTCTGGCGCTTGCAGCGAAACGCCTCGATTGCCGCCCGCTAGGCGAACATAAAGTTGCAATTTTCCTGTCATTCTCAGACGATCCGACGCACCCGTGCGTTTTTCTTTTCCCCTTAGAAGGCTTGATTCTGTGTGGCATGCCCTGCCAAACGTCACTCTAAGCGAAATTCCAAGATTCTACATCATTAAGATGCGCTCAGAACGTGCTTCATGTTTGCCTCCACTCTTGCGCGAAAAATAGCGCTGCATCCATAGGAATGCAGTCGGCGCATGCAAGAAAAAAAAAGGATTGCATCGACAGTAAGTCGATCCCGTGCTTCCTGAGTAGTTTGTCTTTGCTGTAATGTTGTCTTTCCCTATGTCTCATCCGACTCCAGAGTTATGCGTAGTTAACGAATATAAGCTAAGGGACAAATGTCTGCATTGACGTCGAATTTCAAGTTGAGGAGTGCAGTTATCCCTGAATAGGACCGCACAATAGCAAACACCATTATAAGATTTAGCACACAGTATTTTACTTATTGAAACGAATATTTGACACAGTAATGCTCTTGCAAGCGGAACTTCAAAAAACATGGATCAGAAGAGAACCGACGCTACCTAGACTTTCATCCTCTCTTTGTATACGTACAGCGCATTCCCATTACGCACCAACTGTCGGAAGGTTCTTTGCGTTTATTAGTCCTGAAGTGCTTTGCTACTGCTACTCGCAGTGGGCTCTGCGTCGCAAGGAGTTGCTAGAACAACACAATGCCCAATCTCCAGCTTAAGTTTTATAAATGATGTCATGGTAGTTCTTTGGAACAACACTTTCGGAGGAATAAACGCAATAATTTGAGCATAAATCTAGTGGAATGAAGCTGTAACCAAATTATCATACGGCTCACAGCTTGGATATATCTGCCACCCGAGGCAGATCCAAAAAGGGCCTTAAGTTTTTTTTCTTTTTTTTTTCAAAATGCCAGAAAAACGGACACCTCCAACGCCCGCTTGTAAACTTCTACATGTCCAGAGCAGCTCGTCGCTGCTTCAGGAGTGAGGAGGGGAAGGTGCACATTAGTCCCTCGGAAGTACGTCCACGAATGATACGGTAGGCCACACTGTGCTTGGTGTTCAATTCTTAAACCACACTTCATCAGCTATGTCACGCGTTTTTATGCACGAGTTTTTCTAATGGAGAAGTTCGGCCATGCATCGCTGAAGGACGAGCGCAACGTTACGCAGGGTTGCGGCCGTTTACACCATGGTGCGTATGGGGCCTGACTCTCGAACCGCTTCGGTCTATTTTTACATGTTGGCGCGGCAGTTGCATACCTTGGGGTATCATAGATTTGGGAAAGATTGGGTTTACGTTAACAGCAGAGCTGTTGAAGCTCTTGGTTGCACCGTCAATGAACGGAAAAAAAGTACAGAAAATCCCGAGTGCACGTGAGCCTGCGTCTTGTGAGGGTGCCCGGTGGTACCGTAGCCATGTGGTGGATTGGCCAGGAATTGGGCGTAAGGAGTGCTAATGCGCCAGCTACACAAAACTGTAAATGAGAAACTTCAACATTTTAATGAAGAAAGAGGATATAATCACAAGCGAGAATTGGTAAAAGAGTCTGAAGTAAAGGCTGGAACAAGAGAATGAGCTTTGCATCTCGTGAGAGCGCCCGGCGGTAACGTAGCCACGTGGGGGACTGGCCATGAATCAGGAGGGGGCTAATGCTCCCGCTACACAAAACTGTAAATTAGAAAATGAAGCAAAAATTAAGCATTTGAATAAAGAAAAAGCATACAATCGTAAGCGATTCACAAAACAGCATCGCCGGAAAAACGACCGTCATCTGCTCCTAACGTCACTCAATCCGCGTTGCTAGGGGCGACCACCTGCACTCAGAAAACTCAGAACTGCCGCGTCGGAGGCGGCAAAGCTTTATCCGACTCTGTGCCGCGCACATGGGGGATGGGGCGACCAAAGAAGATCCGGTCGCCAGAAGAAAAGGCGGCATATCAGGAAGCGTGCCGCGCTGTCAGGATAGAATGCAATATCCCTGAAGAACAAGAAGAAGAGGTAGTGCAGGCCTTCAACGATTCTCTTTATGATTGCGATTGGTCACCCTCGCTTTGATTTTTCAGGGTTTTTTTTTTTTCCTTTTTCCTCAAAAAATTGTCAAACCGGTCTAAATTATCTTTCCTAAAAGTCGCGTGATTAGAAAAGAATTCCATTCATTTTAACCATCCTCTGTTGATTGGCCGATCCCCTGATTGGGTATGTGCCATACCTAAAGGCGCAACAACAACAACAACAATCAACGGCGATGGAGCGCTCGACGAAGACTTTTCGGCGGCGGAACGTAAAGTATATGAAAACTGAACAGGGTAAAGTAAACGAGTAAACGAGTAAAGCACTTCTATACTTTGACTTTGATTTGGTCTTCTGTTGACAACGGTCATATATATACACAGAATAAATGGTTGTCAGTGACTTTCATGGCGCTCTTCGAGTTGGGCTTAATGAGACGGACGCAGCTCTCCTGTCACATCAGGCTTGTACCGTTGTGCAAGCTTACTTTGATTTTGTGTTTTAGACTTTGCTTGCATACTTGAAGCAGTTTGCAAAGTGCAAACCGCATCAATGCAGCCTTTTGAACACTGCTGACATCCGATAGCTTACCATAACCACGTCCCATCAACTATCATGGACTCCAAAATGTGGTTTTACCGCATGGCCATATTCCAAATGCGTGATTTTTACTGAAAGTCCTCGCAGAATTCCTACAACAAACATTTTACTCTTTCTGAAACAAAACATCCACAGTACCAAGCAATACTACTAGGTCGATCGCATTTAGCCATATTTATTAATTTGGATATCTGGTGTTTACAGAGTAATAAATAACGATTATCTTGGCAGCAGTTTGTTATAACGTTCATCACGTGAATGTTTAGAGAACATGATACCCTGAATTTCAATGCGACACCGGACAATGCATTGAACGTTCTTCCGTTGAAGCGAATTCGGTATTCTGTTCGCACACAATTGGTCTAAAGATGGGGAAAATTTAGAACTGAACGGTCTTTTCGGGTGTTTAGTGATTGATTCCTAAGTATCTTGAATTGAGCAAAAGAGGGATTTCTTTACATGCAAAAGAAGTTTTCTTGAACGATCGTCGAAGGCTACACGATGAACCCCGTGAGTAAACACAGCCCTTTATCGTTTGCCGTAACACATAGGTAAGTCTGAAGGCCACCTAAGCTTGCAGAGGTTTCAAACGACGAACTTCAAAACAGTTTCCTTGACTGCCGTGGATTTATTTTTCATCAGCTAGAGTAGTAGCCACACAACAAAATAACAAGACTAAAATAATGTATTTTGTCTTTTCAACAGGTCATTAAAGTGAACAGGCATGCGTAAACGTTTGATTTTCCCCGCATTGTTCGACTCGCCCTGCGAAGCAGACGTAGTGCAGGAGCTAAAATCCCCACAAAACCAGCATGCATTCCGCGCGGTTCTTCCGCCGCACATTTACGCCACCGTCCAGCCGCTGCTCGATGATCCAGAGCCGTGCGCACGGGGCGCTGAAAGCTGAGCCCTGTACTTAGTCGCACAATCTATCACAGAAGGACGTTGAGCGCGGAGCGCGCCGCTGGGCGAAGAGGTATCGCGCAGCCGGCTGTCAGCGGCGGCTCCACTGCCTGCTGCAATTCGAGAAAGCCCGCTCACCGCGTTCGAGCGAAACTTTTTTCGCCTCAGCACAGCCCGTCATCCCCGAAGTGCAGCCATGCAGAGCCGAGCGAAAATGCAGCCGAGCCTCAGTAGGCGCTTAGGGACGTCTGCTTCTGCTGACGCTTACCGGCTGCTTCATTGGCAACACGCTTCAGGATTCTGCTGTTGCGGGATCCGCTGGCCGTATATAGTACGGAATAGGCAACGCTGTCACAGGTCCATATTGAACATCGATGTACATCAACGTTCCGATCACGCAACCGAGGAGCGTTGCCACTCTATCGGAAGCAGGACGAGCCAGAATGAAAAGGGCAAAAGTAATTCGTGGTGGGACATGGAAACGCAGAGGGGCTGCGGGGGCAAGCTAGCCGGATGGATCGGACGAAACTGAGGACCAGCTGCTGTTCTCCCTCTTTTCTCTTGGTTGTCACCCCCCTCGCGTAATCTGGGTTGTGTACGCACTCCATGGTGCTTGTCGGGAAGTCTTTTGGCCACTATTGGGGGCTCAGTCCTCCCTCCGTCTGTTCCGCACCTTCGACTGCACCTTCGATCCAGCCGCTCGGGACATCATGGCGATACCCTGTTAGAAGAGAGTGTCCACTCGAAGGTGTGTCGCCATTTGCTGTCACCATAAACCGACCAGGACGCGTTATCACGCCGGAACTGTGAACCTCAGCCATCGGAGTGCGACTATTGGTCGAACGAAAACGCCAGCTTGCAGGAAATTTCGGAGCACTTGAAAAAACGTCGACTGATGTCAATTATTTTTTAGCCGTCGTGCAGTGTGCCGCGTAGCCCACCTATAGTTTCGGAGCGTGAAGTGTAAGCTGCAGGTTTTTTTGTCGTTGTTGTTCTTTTCTTTAGGCCTGTTGTATCCAGTCCTTGTTTTGTGGTTCTACTCTTGACGAGGACGGTTATTCCGTTAAAGGGACCCCGAAAAGCTTTGTGAAGGTGGCAATCAAATGCATTCAGGTCGTAGAACACATAACGGGGGATTTTTGAGCCAAGTGTGAGCCCCATACGTTGTACAGATAATTTGTAAACAATTTTTGAAGATCGCCTTTCTCAGCCGATGAGCGCGACGTCGCAGCGAGCCGACCGCGGGTGACGCAACGGCGACCGCGGGTGACGCAACGGCGATCGCTGCTGACGCAACGGCGAAGGCGCCCCCTGATTCGCCCAATCGCCGGCAAGGTCGGCCGCCGGCGGCGTCACTGTCATTGGCTTCCGGCTGCTCTTCCTCCTTCCTGCGTGATCCCAAGGCAAGGCGGCAAAGGCGGGTCCGCAGTGATTGACGCGAGCCTAGGCGCAGGAATGTAGCTAGCTGCTTTGAAGGAGGCAGAGAGGGAGGAGGAGTCGATCGGCAAGTGGGGAGAGGTGCATTTAATTGCTTCTGGTGCAGCTAATACTGAATGTAGATCAATAATTCCAACGGCATTGCATCGCTATATTGGTGCTACGTGACAACACAGGCCTTTTGTAACTTTTACAGAAGGCTTTTCTGGGTCCCTTTAATGCTGCCATTTTGGGGGCAATATTTGAGTCAACTTTTTTTCCGTGTTAGTTACCGATTGGTTTACGGGAGTCTTACTTGAACCAAAACTTGGCACAACCAGGGAACAAAAAAGAGCCTGACTTTTTTGTTATGCATTAGACACCACACCGCTGAAAGGCGCAGCAGACGCCAGTAACCTTTGTCGCCGGCACTGTGATTACGTGACGACAGAATATCATTGGTTGCCAGCGCAGTGTTATTAGGGCTGAAAACTGTTCCCCGAAGACCAGTTACAACAACGCTCTCGCGTAGTGCGCGTATGGATAGCACTCACTGAAAAGTTTAGCTTTCAGTTTCTTCGCTTGGCAACACTGGATACGGCCACGGACATGGCCGAAGCGTCACGGACATGAAGCGGTTTGTGCCATTGCGGCCGCACGCCCGTGGAGCCCGACGTAACCAGTGACGGCGCACTGACATGGTTGCCTGCATGCGTGATTCGTGTTTGAGTACAACTTATACAATCCGTATCTCAGTCGTATGGAGCACCACGCGAGTAGCATCTTGCTGTGGTGGTTAGAAGCCCGAGCATGGTTTTTTTTTTCTAGTCAGCCTACTGCCGGCATTGTGTCAACGTGCATTTTATGTCCCAGTGGGTACGAGAGAAAGGAGGCAGGAGAGCTCCTCCTGCGGGAGGAAGGTGCGGGAGAAACGTCTCCCATTTAAGCATCTGCGATGGCGCAAAGGGCGTTCAGACGCTTCAGTCACCTCGGCTCTTCCCTTGGCGCTAAATGCTACTGCTTGAGGGGTGCTGGCAGGATTATCCAGCCCATTCTGTAGCCGACAACGAAACAGAATCAGGCATGCCGATTCCTGAGGTGTCGAGGATAAGCTACCAAGGACAGCGTAGGACGTAATGCATGTTGTTGCAGGAAACCGAAACCGAAACTAATGTGAACAACTCTGAAAATACACGATCACACACAAACATGCACACACACACACACACACACACACACACACACACACACACACACACACACACACACACACGCACGCACGCACGCACGCACACACGCACACACGCACGCACGCACGCACGCACACACACGCATGCACGCACACGCGCGCACGCACGCACACACACACGCACGCACGCACACACACACACATGCACGCACGCACACACACACACGCACGCACACGCAAACACACACACACACACAGACACACACGCACGCACGCACGCACACGCACACACACACACACACACGCACGCACGCACGCACGCACACACACACGCACACACGCACGCACGCACACACACACACACGCACACACGCACGCACGCACGCACGCACACGTACAAAAACTACGGCACCATACGCTTTCGCGAAAAGAACTTCTTCGCGAAAGAAGTTCTTCCTCAAAAACAAAACATTGACCCAACAGCAAGCACGTCTACATGAACTTTAAAAACTTGGACATCGTCCAATCACATTGCGAGGAAACTACCAGTCATTTTACGTCGCTGATGGAGTTGTTGCAGCTGCCGCAGACGTCAAAGGTATTCTTGATTTGGTGCGGGAATGCTACTTTATCGACAAGATAAACGATAAAAAATATGTTTATTTGAGCCGGTCTATGCAATAGACACAAACTGATTCTTGACTAATTATTTCACTTCAGTGTTCATTCAAGCCTTTATATAACCGTGCGAATAAAAATCATTCTATGCCAGCTTGTTTTGTTGCGTTCCTTTTTAATTTTTCTTGTTTTTTCGTACACCTGAGTCCTTTTTACCTCCCGTATTCTCCCGCTTATGTGTTTATCTTTCTATAAGTAGCTGTACGCGCTGGAAGAACGACAGCGATAGTTTTGTACTCGAAGTAAATTCAGGCACTGTGAAATGGTTTCATTCTGCATTAGAACGAGACAAAAAGCTATACCTTCGTCTCTACCGGGAGTAAATACGAAGAAAATAAACAGACGGAATAATTTTTTGTCCCAGACTGTAAGAAAAACACCGAGATACACCTCCGCCACCTATATACCGCTCCGAAAACAGGAGAACGTCGTAGTTGCTCGTTTAAGTCTCACCTAGATAACAAATAATGGCAGCCTTTTACCGACATTCAGCGCTATTTTCTAGCGGAATATCCTCGCCACCTCAGGAGTTCAGAAGGCGAGCAGCTGGTGTGCGGAACTTGCAGATGTACTCGTTCAAACTATCTTGTTTTCTAAACCAAATTTCACAATGCAAGTCACTTTTTGCGCGACGAGGAGTTCTGCTTGAACGGGGCGGCATTGTTCGTGCATTTAGGCGGAGCTCTATTATATTCAATTCGGAAACGGAAAAGGCGTGTTTCAGGTATGAGAGGAGCTGTCGGAGATGAGCCGTTTGTTCCAACAATCTTTTCTATGGGCTAAAGTGCGACACTTTTTTTTCCACCTAGTGCCTTTTAAATTCAATCTGGTGTTCCCTCACGCATCTGACATTTATTATCGCTAACACTTCATTTGACACGATTTTCTTCCCCGCTGTTTTAAGAAAATGGTATCGCAGCGTCTGTTGATGAGTATAGTTTTCTCAGATAGGCGCCATTGGCGTTAAAGGGGCCATGCAGACAAACTACAAGTTTTTGTTCATTAAAAAGATTGCTTCGTCCCACGAAATATGACACGAATTTTTATAGCAAATTTCAAACAAATAATATAAATACCGTGAAAGCTCGTTAGTTCGAGCTCGAAGGTGGCTATAAAATCGTTCGAATTAAACGTAGTTCGAATTAGTGGGTCGGTACTAGAACGAATGCACATCGCGTCACCCACGCGGGCAGAACACAAAGACGCCATATCTGGACTCATTATCGCGAACTAAGCGCCACCACACGTTTGTGGTGAGTGATTTCATAAATAATGTTCTTGTAGCTCGAACAGCGATCAATATCAGTTGATCTAATGTCCAAATACTGACGCTGCTTATGATTGAAAACACTTTTATTTACATGGCAGGGTCGAGGCAATCAAAATTAAAAATACTCGGTCGATTACTTCTATTTTGAGCCGACCTCTGGGCCGACTTCTTCTGCGAGGAGCGATGGAAACCAAAGGATCCCAGTTAGAATTAACCGATTTAGATACCGACGCGTTCGAATTATGGGGAGTTGTCCCCCATTGAAATGTACTGGTCTGTGCTGGGGCCAGGGCGTCAGTTCGAATTAACTGTAGGTTCGAATTAACTGAGTTCGAATTAACGAGCTTTTGCTGTATGAAGGAGAACAAATAAACCAGTGTCGTTCCCATGCACAGCAACTATTCGGCGATTTCTGACGGCACAGATTTCAGTTTCTCCGATTGGTGGCCGATGATGTAAGCCACCGCCAAGAAACATGACTCGACGATTGTAGTGGAGCCTGTAGTCCTGTCCGACCGGGCCACTTGAATGCTAACGCGCAGTTAGCACATTTATAACTGTTTTTTTAGTGCTAACCCATATTACGTCACTGTAGCGCGAAATTTGAAAGCGTTTCAATATTTATTGCGTTTCTTTTTTACTTTAAAAAACACTTTTTCTGTGACTCAAATGGACCTGAGCAAATACAAAAAGGTAGTTCTTTCAAAAGGATCAACGTCATATTTATTTCCACATGGCCCCTTTAAGCAGATAAGATTCCGTGGCAGCAACAAATCGATGGGTAGAGGGAGTGTCAGCACATTACTGCGTGTACTTCGCGTTCAATAAATTGTCGTTTGTTATCTACCGAATAAGTTTAGCAAGTTTGTCGAGTACGGGCCAAGTACTCGACCTTAGCGGGGCCTAATTGTGCCGGAATGCACACATAATGTTTCCCGCGATTGTCCATACAATGGTTGCAGCTTTGTATGTAACATAATAAACCGGTTATAATTGTCGCAAAGGCGAACACCATGACTTATGGACACCTATGGGGAAATCTACCAAATTTAGCGGAAATACCAGAGGTGGAGTAAGATTCTGCGAAGGAAAAATTGACATCCATCTGAATGCAGCCGTACGGCTACAAAAGAAAGCTATACAGCTTTCTAAGAAACTTCGCAGTTGAAGAAAAATTCGTCCTGGTCCAGGATTCGAACCCGGGACCACTGCTTAACCGGAGCAGTCGCTCTACCAACTGAGCTAACCAGGAGGATAGTAGTTTGTAGCGCGAGAGCGAATTGATTAACAACTCAAAAGTGAAGGACAGGTGTAATCGACCAAATTTAGGGGAAATCCCCAAGGTGGAGTACGATTCCGCTAAGGAAAGTTTGACATCCACCTGAATGCAGGTGGATGTCAAACTTTCCTTCGCACACCTATGGGGAATATGATATGTGTCGGAACTTTTTTTGAGATGAAAACATCTTCCTCCAGCCCCGATGACACTATGAAAAACATTCCAAAGAGAGCTAGCATACTTAAGGCTTCTTGCAGATACACAAATTTCCACTGTGGCGTGCTATGCCGTAACACTATAATAAGTCATCAGTAGTGTGGGCTTGAAGTGAAGCGCCTGTAACACGCAATTAGTGGTGTCCATTCTACAGACTGAGTTACATCAATGTGTTTCCTGAATTTTTCAGAGCACATTACGTATGATCTCCTTGATCTGTCCTGCGGGTTGCCAATGCATCTAACGTTGCTTTTCTAGCGCTCCCGTTAGTTTGGAGTCTTCTCCAGGTCAAGTATGAAACAAGCAACTGCGCTGTATATTTGGTGGTGGTACCGTATTTCAGAACAAGGGGAAGCACCGGACCCCGATGCAACTGTTTGCACGCTCTTTTCAAACACTCGTACGTTCTTACACTTCCATTTCCAATAGGCGTGTGTCCCCGGGAAGCTGTCTACTGGTTTCAGTTTCGACACAAAGGAGTTCCATTGTGAAATAACGCAGAAGAATGAACGAAAGAAACGGGACATTTTTGTGCGTATGTGTGTCTTTGAGTATGTGGCGATGTTGGAAACGGCATGCTATATGACACGATATTGCCAGAATTGTCCCGTTGCCTCACGTGATTACGGTAGTGTTAAATTACGTCAGGCCAAGCGTCTCTTTTATTCAGCAAAAGCTGTTATGAGTCTAGAAAAAAAGGTTGAAGTAGTAAAGGAATGAGATGCGGCAGCATCTAGGAACAGCGGCCTCCTGTCTCGCTAATCGTCACCCTACTGGTTCGGTGTCGAAACCCGCGAAGATTCAGGCCCAACCCCAGAACCTTTTTCTATATCCTCCCCCCACCGAAGATAGAGGCCCGATCCCCACATTCCCTTTTTCTACATCCTCGCTCAGGACGATGGAAACTTAGTGTCCATATAGGCCCACAGATCATTCACGTCGGTTTCCGTCAAAACATCGTTCCTGTGGAAAAGCTTTTGACTGGGGTCATAGCTGCCCTCTTATCCGACTCTTCCTTTGCGACCAACTTGTTTAAATGAAGCTTGCACTCCTTGAAAAGCTCCTCCCACAAATCGTACTTTCAGCGGAATTCGTCGCGTCGTAGGGGGCCAAATACTCATTACGACAAAGCCAACTACACTCAAATCTGGTTACTACGAACCCCACATCAACGAATTTCTCAAAATTTTGAATATTTCAGGACTCCCTTCCAGATTGACAATATTTTTAATGTAAAAATATTTCAGAACTACGAATTTCAATGCAGCGTATATTTCAGAATAACGCATGTAGTTTATTTTTCCCATTAAAATCAAAGAACATCAGTATTGCGAATTCGGCTAAAAGTAACAGCGCCGCAACTCTCGCGTGAAACAGAAACCGCCGTTTCTCTTCGTATCCCCCGAGTGCAGTAGCTATCATCATCATAAAGTCGAGTGCCAACAGCTTGCGCCGCCACAAAGCTGTGGATTAATGTAAGTAGCCTAGCAGGCCAAGCCGCGTTTGCCTCTTTTCTCTCTCGTTGTTTTGGGTAACGATGGCTGGTCGGTCGTTCTTCACGCTAGTCACGTGTGCCGGCAGTATTTATTTGTTGTGGGTGACTTTGGTGCGAAGTCCGTGCGAGATCCAAAGATGAGTGTAGCTAGCGACAAGGCAAAGAAGTAGCAGGAGCAGTCATTGCCTTTAGTGACAATGACGACGCGAAGGAAGACGGCGGTGGTTCACCGAACACAGCAGAAAATGAGAACGTGGTGAACATTGATGTTTTAGTGCACATTAACCAAGTCCTGAGATTTAATTATGCTCCAACCAATACATAGACAAAACCCGACGTTTCGAAGCCCGCTCTGTTTCTTCTTCGGGGGTGACTGGGGCCAAGCTGCAGCTGCGTCTTATATTGAACATTTTGACAGATTTCTGTCTTTGGAAAGTTACTGAACTGAGATTTAATTATGCTCCAACCAATACATAGACAAAACCCAACGTTTCGAAGCCCGCTCGGCTTCTTCTTCAGGGGTGACTGGGGCCACGCTGCAGCTGCGTCTTTCATTGCTCGGTCCGCACTTTCATTGCTCGGTAAAACAACGTACCTGATGAGGTATTGTGCACGGTTGAATGTGTAGAGGCGTTCCTAACCTGTCGTGCATGCTGCGCGCACTTGAAGAAAATAACTCACTCCTTCAAGTAAAGCAGCTTTGTAGTGGGTGCAACATTTTTATTGGGGAGTTCGCCTTTCTGCAGACGCTAGAACTAGGGTTTGCATACGTCATTTTCATTCCTAGCATGAGCACTGGCTTAAAACCACCAGTTTTTTATTACAGCGATATCTCAAAATAATGAAATATTTTCGGTGGTCTCGCGTGATTCATTCAATCGAGATTTAACTGTATACAGAAATAGCCAAGTTTGAAGCGGAGCCAACTTTACAAATATTTTGTTCGCATGTCAGGAAGTGATGGTGCTATACAATGTGTCCGTACCCTACATGCACCTGTCACTGCATCCGTAACAAACATCCTTCCTTCCTTGTTCGCGAATAGTAAGTGCACACGTTTCCGCGTTGTTCTCTCTATGGATAGAGAGAACACGCTGACCGGGGGACACGCCCGGTCAGCATGTCTGAAACTGTCATCCCCTTCCCCTGCACGCTTGGTTATCATTACGTTGGAGTTCTCTATGGTAATCATAGACCCGCACTTAAGAAACCTTCCAAAGTATAGGTCCTGAAGAACGCAGTCGAGTTGCTGAAGAAGTCCTAGCGGAATTGAATAAATACTAGTGTTACCCGCAAATATTAATTGTTTCAAGTGCTCCCCATCCACCAAACCCGAACCGAGCGGTTGCTCGCTAAGTTTTTGGCATTCATAGGGCAGTTCTCTTTACTAGGCCCCAAAGGACCCACTAGGTCTTCCCAGAAAAAATCTGTTTTGCTGTTGTGCTCAAAGTTGAAAAAGAGTGCCGCTTATTCGATTGAGTATTATTTTTGCAAAGAACTTGCGCAGAATAGAGAGTAGGATGCTGGCCCTGTAATTTCTTTGTGAACGCGAATTATAGGTTCACATTTCTCAATATCCCCACATCCGTAATACTGAAGTTTCCCAATTAACTTTTTCTAAACACACCGTCTAGAAAGGCTGTAAATAATTCCGATGCGAATGTGTCTCCCTCCAGGACACCCCTTCAGATAGCTCAAGTTTTAGTCTCCTTATGCAAGGGGAATCGTGCCCGTGCATCCTTCGTCCCTGTTGACAGCATGAATATATCTATTGTTGAGAAACCTTTCCTAAAGACAATATCCCCCCTCGGTCGTTGAAATTTCAGCGTGCCACTTATTCGATTAAGTATTATCTTTGCAAACAACTTGCGCAGAATAGAGAGTAGGATGCTGGCCCTGTAATACATGAGCCATTAAACATCACTATTTTGTGAATAAGAATTATAGGTTCGCATTTCGCAAAGCCTTTAGCAAATTTAAGGTCCAAAGGCATTGCGAGAATAATTAAGTGAGCTTATTTACCAAACGTTACCCCCAAAGCGTGATATATCGACAGTTATTTCATTCTCGCCTGCAGCTTTGGCTTTTTGATATCCTTTTAAATGTTTGCCTCTCATTCAATAGATCCTCTCCAATTGGGATTGTTCGTTCAATACTGCTTTCTGAATGAAGGTCGCACGCATGCAAGCCCGTGCAGAATTTCTCCGCCATTTTCAATATATCGCTCACGCTGTTCGTTGTATTACCCTGTTTGTTTCTGAGTGCATACAATCTACTACCCACGGTCAGTTTCTTTTTTTTTTTTTTTTTTTTAGGGGTGCGGAAGAGGTTGCTTTCGAACTTCCTAAACCTAACTTGTCAGTGGTCTTGTATAGACGATTCGCGTACCATCGCTGGAAAAGGCTGCAAGTTTTGTTGGCTGCTGAAAAGTCCGAAATGTTCACAGATTTGCTCTTACCTCAAGAATCTTCTTCACCTTTAAGCACAAACAGCAAAGCAGGTTGTTTCCAGGTAGACCTGGCGGATCCTTTGGGGTCAAGTAAAGAGAACTGCCCTATGCGTGCCAGCAACCTAGCGAGAACCCGCTCGGTTCGGGTTTGGTGGTTGGGTAAATTCTAAACAAGGGCTACCAACCCCTTTGCGTGGAACTCGCCAAGAACAAAGAAAGTCGGCGCGCAACTTTCAAATCACGGCATCAGAGAGACCTGTTGCATGGCCGAACTTTAGCGATGCCATGCGTAGATACGTATTGATGCAGACGTCTTCACGTATATGGTGATCAAAATTAAGTCGACAGTTTTTTTTTAATTAGGCGATAGATTTATGTGAATACCACCTCTACAGCGATGTTATGCGGCCAGGGGGACATAAAATTAAGTGATAATTATTGATGTTGGTGGCTCAATTAACTAAAAGTGTTTAATTAACTTTTTAGTGCCTGTAGTAACCCGACAAGTTTGTATTGCAAAGTTAGACGCAATCGTGTTTCTATGCAGTTTCATTTCGCCGAATTCTTCTAGCGCATTAGCACTCCGAGATATCTAACTGCGAAGTTTAATTGCCGTTCGCATGATTACGCATGGACTCGGTGGCCGAACTTACAAATGGATACGCAGCTTCTTGTCCGGAAGATCATTCTTTGTAATGAAGGAAGGCGGCCCAACATCGCAGCCTACCATTCAACGCGGTGTTCCTCAAGGTGGGGTGCTAAGCCCAATCCTTTTCAACCTCGCTATAATCGGGCTCGTACACGCTTTACCAAAGACCGTCTGTGTATCCATTTACGCCGATAGCATCTGTCTGTGGGCTTCGGGTGTCAATCGATTTCAGCTGCGAGCACGACTTGAAAAAGCGGTCAGTGTGACGAGAGCATACCTCAGAAAGCAAGAAATGAGCGTTTCTAGTGACAAGTGCGCGGTGGTTGCATTTACCCGAAAACACATGTCCCGATATCCCGTCACCATCAATGGAAAATCGATACCTTACTCCAGAAATCACAAATTTCTTGGCGTGGTCATCGACAGGAACATGTCATGGAGTGCCCACGTGTCTTTCTTAAAAAAGAAACTCACCGCCCTCGCCCACATTTTCAGATTTCTCGCTGGAAAGACGTGGGGCACATCTGTCAGAGGAATGCTGCAGCTGTACCAGGCGCTTTTCCTGGGAGTTTTGCGTTACAGCTTGCCAGCGATATCTAGTACATCTTCCACTAACTTTCGGGCGATCTAAGGAATCTAAGCGCAAGCTCTCCGCACCTGTCTTGGTTTGCCGCGATGTGCGTCAACAAAGGGAACAATATACATTGCCCAAGACCATCCTATAGCAAATTATGTCACCACTGAGACGCTACGCCCACACATCAGGCTCCTCACGAGGCTACCATGTCATCAACTTGCGCAGCTTCCTCGAAGTCGTACACGCTCTTCATTTGTAGCCATTGTCGCAGCGCACAGGGCTGAAGTACCATCAAGTTACACGGCTGCGGTCCCACCGTTCTCCCCGTTGTGGTGCCTGGCAACCCCCGAGATTCGTCTGCATGTTCCGGGCATTAGAAAGAAGGCCAACTTACCACCACTGGCTCTCAGACAGTTTTCTATGCAGTTACTGCATGAACACCACAATGACCGGAAGCATGTATAGACAAATGGTTCTGTGACGGCCTCAAGCTCGGCAGGTGCGGTGGTTATACCATCAGAATCAACCAAAATTCGATTCCGTGTCACCCATGTCACAATCTCGACGGCTATTGAACCCGCAGCCATCCGTGAAGCTCTTCAATACATTATGGAAGTTTCTCCTCAAAAATGTTTTTTTTTACCCACTCAAAAGGCGCCCTGCAAAGCTTCCCAGCAGCCCGGCGCTACGATCCTTTCACCAGCTGGTGTCAGAAACTCGAGAATTATTTGACCAAGCTGTCATAAAGGGCCACAATATTTTATTTCAGTGGCTGCCAAGTCACTGTGGAATCACCGGCAATGTTTCGGCTGATGCACCTGCCCGGACAGGCCATGACAGTGACAGGACCATCTTGCTTCCGCTTTCAAGGACTGATGCCGCTAGGCTGCTTGGTCAGTTCGCGCGCAGGATCTCCATTACTCAATGGAATACACCGTACTTTGTGCATCCGCGCCCGCATAACGAGGACCCTCTACTCCAGCGTTTTCTTCCGTGTGGGCTGTCTCGATCACAGTCTACTTTACTTTGTAGACTGTGGTTGGGAGTGGCCTTTACGAGAGCCAACTCCTTCCCTATCAAGATGGCCAGTATGGTGCCCACTGCGACGCCTGCGAGTTTGAAGAGACAATCGAACATATGCTTTGTTGTTGCCCGCAGTATTCACAAGAAAGACTTGTTTTGGCCGCCGAACTCAAACGATTGGACAATCAACCGTTCACAGTAGAGACTATTCTAGGACACCGACCCCTACAATCGACTTCGCAGAAGGCAACAAAAGCCCTTTTACTTTTTATGAAGCAAACAGGCTTAGCCGAAAGACTATAGTGCCCGCAAAGGGACTAAAGTGTGTGCGCGGCCCTGCTCTTTCCCTTTCTTTTTTGCCTGCCCTCTCTTTCATCCCCTACACACCCCTTCCCCAGTGTCGAGTAGCAATCCGGGCCGTAAGCCGGGATAACGTCGCGGCCTTTTCATTTGATTTTCTCTCTCTCTCTCTCTCTCTCTCTCTCTCTCTCTCTCTCTCTCTCTCTCTCTCTCTCTCTCTCTCTCTCTAGAAATCGAAGAACGGCGCAAAACTCCTCCCTTTTATTCTGTATTTCGATAGCAGTTCCGAGTACTGCAGATTCCTATTACGCCAGCCAAAACTGAATGAGTGCCAGTTATCACTTCTGCCTATGCCCCCGCCCTGTTGTCGAACTAACCCCATTTACAGCAGGCACGTCACAAAAGGGAGGAGCTTCGCGCCGGTCTTCGCTGTCTAACATGCGAATCATGGAAACGGCAATTAAACTTCGCACTTAGATATATCAGATTACAGATGCGCTCAAAGAATTCTGCAAGGTTAAACTGCGTAGAAACACGATTGCGTCTAACTTTCCAATACAAACATGTCTGGTTACTGCAGCCGCTCAAAATTTAATTAAACAATTGTAGTTAATTAAGCCACCGACATCAATACTTACCACCTGATTTTGTGTCCCCTGGGTGCATAACCTCACTGTAGAGGTACTCTTCACGTAAATATATGCGCCTGATTTTTTTAAAAATCTGTCGACTTAATTTTGATCCCCCTGTATATGCGGGATAATACACACGACCGCATTTCATTGCCAGCTTTGAGATAGCGTGCCCGATTGTTACTTCGCATTCGTTCAGTGGTGGATGCGCCCCAAATAAGCCAGTTTCTCGCTCACTTGAAGGCTTGTTCGCTTTTTCTCTCGGTTCCTTTCTCGCTGGCTCTTTCAGTATGAAGATTCATTTTGTATATTTCTTGTTCTCGATAACCTTTTGAGGGGAAGGTAAATCGTCATTTGTGCGTTAGACTCCTGAGATAAAACTTTGCAATGCCTTATTTTTGTCCTGCGAACAAGGGGCTTTCTGTTCGGAGCATTACTTGGCTCTGTGGGTACGCGGAAAAACATAACTGTGATAATTTACGAAAGCGCGAAGCTGTTGCCGGAAAGGCAAGCAGTGAACTACACGCTACTCAATATTTCGATGTCAGCGCATTGTCGTTTCTAAGACTAGCCTGCGTACTAGCGCCATATTGCCCTTTGGGTAATTTTGGACTCACATCGCCTATAGCTCAAACGATGAAGCCCTATCTATATACCGTCCGTCACTCAACGCAACTGAGAAGCGGTGTTGTATGATAACTATCATTAGGCAATTTGCGCGGTTTGAGGACAAGTACATCAAGAGAGCGATTCCGCCCCTCTCCTAGTTGTCTTTCTGCCAGCATCAATTGAAGACGCCCAGACGGTCCTAGTTGTAGTCGAGGGGATGCTATTGCAATATAAGTATGGTTCTGCGTTTTCGAAGTTTATTTTTGAGCATATTCGGAGGGCGTTTTTCGGTGTTTATTTATTTTTGCAAATTCGGAGTTTTTCGGAGCGTCCTTTCAGAGTACACAGAATTCGGAGTTTTTTCGGAATATTAGGGTAGTGGAGTATTAATCTTTAGGAAGTGCAATGTGCAACAATAAAAAAATCAAAAAGCAGAGACATTTTTATCGCACAGTCAATATTTGCAACATTCTTGGTGACATCCATTTACAACTTGTTGTAGTATACGCAGGCATATTTTCCAATGTTAGTGTCTGTCACCGCAGCACGCTTCTTCCGACTGACCACGCGAAACATTGAGAATGCTCTTTCGACATTCGCACTAGATATGGGAAGACCCAGCTAATCCCGTGCGGAACGTAAGTGGAACGAACAAAAGTGGAAACATGAAAATATAATAGGAAAAGCTGTTCGAGGATGCCAGGGAAAGATAAAGGTTAGTCTCGTTTTCACAGGCGGTCATCCCTGAATTCGGAGTTTTTCGGATACATCCAAATTCGCAAAATTTTTACCGGCGAGTGTTTTTCAGATTTTATCGGATTTATCCGAGAACGCAGAACCCTAAATATAAGGTATGTAGTGTGGGCAAAAAAAGCAGTCAGGGGCCTCGTTTGCGGGTGCCAATGAAGTCAGTGCCTCTGCCATTAAAGCTGCAGGAACAATGGGCACAACCGATGTGAACTTTGTAAAGATTCCCAATACGAGAGTGAACAAATTTTCTCTGAGAAGGCTTCAGCAACGCTCAGGTTACATGTGCCCTGGCTCAAGGCAACGTGATTAACTTGGTGATGATCGTGTTCGCATTAGTCTACGGTATATTCTGAGGATAGGCTATGTCGTTGAGTCAATGAGGTTTGCTTGAAAGAGGCGGGAGCTCACCAGCTGCGGAGCCAACATTACCATGTTGTTGAGTCAACCAGGTTTGCTTCAAATGGGCGGGGGCTCACCAGCTGCGGAGCCAACCTACGTCGTTGAATCAACGATGTTTGCTTTAAAGGGGCGGGACCTTACCCGCTGCGGAGCCAACCTTACTTGCTTTCCGGCACAGATTATAATAATAGGCTGATCCAATTTCTTTGTTTTAATGAACACTAATTACTGTAAAGCAATATGCATGCTGCATTACTGGAAACAAGAATACTTACCCTGGCGTCGCTCCACTTAGAGCTCGGAGGTGTTGCCTTTGACACTTAAAAACTACTTACAAAATAGTGTGGTTCCGTTGTGTCATCAGGTTTATTTGCAAGCTTCTCAATCGCAGCTTTCGCTTTGTACTGTCAGGAAGGTGAGGTGACTGTGAGAGGGAAAGAGGTTCCCAGCCTGCACCACATATGTATCGCAGGTGTACTTACGGGTCACAAACTCGAGATTCTGTACACTTGTAGGTACAGACCGGGCATTTTTTGCGATCACCCAGCGCCATGTAGCCCATCGGTTGGAACACTTTTATTTTTATCCAACTGGCAAAGGAGCTTTGCTGATATGCCTTCGTAGTCTCGGGGTCTAATCGTGAGTTTAGAGACGAACGCCGCGGGTTTGAGCCACAGCCGTGATGCATTTCTTTTTCTTACTCACGATTTTTTTAGTGTAAACTGTTCTCTGGCCTCAATTCTATGTACAGTCGATCCTCGTTAGATCGAAGTAGTATCGGG
Source organism: Haemaphysalis longicornis (assembly GCF_048455015.1). Lineage (NCBI taxonomy): Eukaryota > Metazoa > Arthropoda > Arachnida > Ixodida > Ixodidae > Haemaphysalis > Haemaphysalis longicornis. Next base: position 52,326,297 of record NW_027526361.1, on the reverse strand, counting down.
GCAGTGAATTAGTTCGTTATATCCGATATTAGTTGAAACCGTAGAGGTAAAAATCTGCTCTAAGATATTGGCAATCTCGCTCGCCCAACGATCCTAGATTTTAAAAAACACGAGGTAATCCTCATCTGTCTTCATGTGGCATTTCAAACTGAACAGACCGGAAACGTGAGAACGTGAAATTAAAACAGAACAAAGTTTGGTCGGAAAAACAGGCCTGCGTTATTATTTACTTGAAGGAGGATGTGAATTTCGCCTGGTGGCTTTTCACAGTCTGAGTAGAATGAAGTTTTTCACAGTGTCCACGCAATACAGGGCTTTTTCTACTTGTGCAGTTTTTCAAGCACTAAAAAATGGTTGTTTTGCCTCACTTTTTATGAATCTCGCTTTTATTACGCTAGCTGTCGAGTTTTGAGCCTCGCGGGAACCAAAGATTTCTTCGTTATAGCCGATATCACGCGGCTCTCGAGGTTTCGGTTTCATTATAAAAAGAATAGGTGTCACTGAAATGAAGCATGACCAAACAAACTTCGTATTTAGTTGGCTATATACCATAATTCGCTATATCAGTGTTCGCTACTACGAGGGTCGACTGTATTATTTTCGTAAAAAAATTTGATTTGTTATTCTTAGGCCATTTTGAGAGGTGGGCTGCGGTGCACCAACAGGTTTAATTAATGCTTTGCATCGCACTGGATGTGCCTGGTTTGTTCCTAACTTGGAATGGAATATCGCGTCCCAAATACTCAGGGACAGCAAGGGCTACAAGACGCTGTAAATACTAGTAACTGCGTTGGTGCCAGTAGTTGCAAGCAGTTGTGTCGCTTTTGTTGCGGGGGGAGGGCACAGCAACAGAGGAAGAATAGCGCTTCGACACTACACTATCTTTTTAATTAGGCGGCCCACTTGTGGCTGTCGAAGCTTCCGCTGTGGTCCGCCCCAAAAGCCACAAGAGGATATACGGTGCCATTCGTCTTACGTTGTCGATGGCTTGTCAGGATGAAAAATGTCGACGCCGCGGCGGCATGAAATATATGGCCGCCGATCATTACCAAAGGCCGTTCGGAGGTCGCCCCTAGCACTGAGTCATAAAGACGCTGCTCCGCCTATTCCGCCGCAGCTGCCGCCGCTTCCGAAGAGCACGACGGCGGCTCCTGGGGCGTGCGGTTCCCTAGCTGCGCGGCAGGTTTCTCCCCAGCGTCAAGAGCCGCTCCTGGTGGCCGCTAGGCGCTCCCCAGGCGGGGACCGCGCGGCGCGCGGAAAAGCGCTGCGCCGGCGATGTGGCAATCGCTCGGCACAGCTCGTCCTTCGCTGTTGGGGCGTTGTTGGGCACTTGGGGGCGCCTCGGCGAAGCAGCCGGCGGCAGGGTTAACGTCACGTGACCGCGAGCGTATCGCTGGTTAACGGCAGCTAGTCAGTTCCGTGTAGTCAAGTCAGCTGCGCGGCGGAATATGCCAGTCATGGTTCGGCAGGAGCTGAACTTGACCATCGCGCACAGCCCGGACGGCGGCGTAAAACAGAGCAGCGTTAACGGCACCGGCGGAGCGATGCAAGGCGGCGGCGCCGGCGGCACGGCCGGCTCTTCGCCCGCTGCAGCCGCGACCGTCGCGGCTCCTGCACCGGCGGCCCGGACGCCGTCGGGCCGCACGCCCAACTGTGCGCGCTGCAAGAACCACAACAAGACGGTGCTGCTGCGAGGACACAAGCGCTACTGCCCGTACGTGGACTGTGTCTGCGACCGGTGCACGCTGATCGCCAAGCGACAAGTGGTCATGGCCAAGCAGGTGGCCCTCCGCCGGGCCCAGGCGCTCGACGAGGCGATGGGGCGCACGGTCATCGAGGAGGTCGACCCCGAGGAGCTCAAGCTCGCCGCGGAGAGTGGAAGCATGCCTCCCGGTAACCGCTTCACTCCCCCTTACGTCCCTCCCCTGAAACATGCCGCCGGCCCCGTGGCTGGCAGCAGCCTAGGGAATTCCCAAACGGGCCGCGTGCCTCCCTTCCGGGCAGCACACCGTTCGTGGTTAATGCATTCCGTCCAGCGTTTTCCCGGCTTCTATGTGACGATTCAGTGCACCTCGCGCAACCTTTATGCAATCTATTTGGATTTTGATTTGCGTTTAGGCTGAACTTTTCTTGCGTGAGCTCAAATGTAATAACTAAAGTACGGTGTCAGCATATTTTAGGCGTCTCCTATTTGCCAAAGGTGCCTTCTTTGTCGACGCAGGCCTGGTAGATACGTTGCAACATCATCGCCGTCCTGCGACGAAGGTTCTTGCAACACTGCTATTGCGTTAAACAAGTTCCTCGTGCGCTGGTTATGTGCGTTAATGGGCATTGGTACAACGTATTACGCCGCAAAAAAGCGTATATATATATATATATATATAGTTTGTGTGTGTATGTTTGTACTGCAAGCAGTGCCATATTGGCTTTTGCTGCCTGTACGACAGCTATAGCCAATGCGGTTTTACACCCTCAAGCAATAGCGGTAACGCTTGAATATATGTTTTAAATTTTTGCATGGAACACAAGCTTACATGTGCAGCTTTCCCGCTCGTGGCAGTCCTTTCAACAGCGATTACTTTGCAGTTATTTAGCGTTATTGAAAATTATTTTGTGCTGCTAATATTGGGGGTGAAAACGTGCTGTGCGCACAGTTTCAAGTCTTCCATGCTTTGCGGCTAGGTTCCTGAGCCATGGAAACTATCCCATAGAAATGCATGGGGAGTAAGATGTGACAGCGAACTGCACATAAAATATTCAGACTCCTGGAATGTTCTTCTAGTGTTTTCATCTCCACGTTGACGTCTTGCTTTGTGCCAAATATGACTTTCCTAAAGTGGTTTCCCTAGATTCCTGAGAGGTCGGAATTTTGAGCGAGAAAGCTGGGTATGTCTCTGCTTCTGCAAGGGATACGTTTAGTCCTGCGCTTATGTAAATTTATGCGTCCAGGGAACTGTGCTCATTGAATAAAATACATAAAGCCGTGGTAGGTGCTTTGCCGCGCCAGCGCGATGCTACAAGCAGTTAATGAACGTTTATGTAGAGGCATGGTATTCATTTAATGCGGCGCCCTTGATTATGCGCCCTGCCTGCTTGATCAGATGGCCCTGTTCCATCTTTCAATACCTTGTCACCCGGATTCCTCTTGTCAACTGGTGCGGCTCCTGCGTAGATTTCTCATTTGTAAGCAAGCACTGCACTACACGCGTTTGCATTATTACATTGGCGTGCGTGAAGAAAGCTCTTGTTGAAAGCAAATGCATACACGCTGCTTCCCACGAAGGCAAACGTTCACCTTGTGCTCAGACTAGGCCCACAGCAGTGATAAGTCTTTCGCCGCCGTGACTTCTCTGCTGGCAAATTGTAATTGTAAAGCGAGCAGAAATCGCCGGCGGCTCAATGCAACGTACGCATATTTAAACACCAAAGCCGCGCACTGTCACGCTCACATACTGTCAACAAGAAATACCTTCCATTATGATCGCGATAAACGCTGTCCTTATATTTTTAATTCTTGCCGCGACATTCAGTGAAAAAAAAAAGAATCAGATACCGAAACGCACGTTGACAGTTTTTGTATTCACATTATACGCCGATTTGTTGTCACGAACAATTTCCACCATTTGCTTGAAAAATGAAGTGGCTAGTGCGTGAACATTTAGCGAATCTTCGGCTGTGTTCTTGTGTAATAGGAAAATCGCCATGCTGGTGATTGCAAATAGCCTAGCACAATGCTGCTTCAAGATGTGCTTCAACAATACAATGGTCTTCGTAGAATCTGTGGTAAGAAGTGGCCAGGTGGCACGGCTCAAATTACAGCATTTAGTCTTTCCCGCAAACCATAAAGGGATTCCAACTGCAACGTCAGAACGTCCACATTATCGTAATTTTCTTCAGACACTTAAAAACTTAAAGAAACATCACCACCCTTGTTTTTTTTTTTTTTAAACTTTTTTACACCCTTTTTGGCCGAAAAGGGTGTAAAAATCTTGTCCCATGGCTAACACCCTTAAAAGGTGTTTTGGCAAAAAAGGGTGTATGGATGAAAAAAGGGTGTTGAGCTCAACACCTTTAAAAAAGGGTGTTGAGGATAAACATCACCACCCTTGTTTTTTTTTTTTTTTTTTCATAGCGTGGAACCCTGTGTTTGATTATGGCCCAACTTAATTATATGTAACCTAAATTAACGCTATCAGAAGGCGCACGGAACTGAGTTACATTCATGGAAAAATGCGGGGCTTAAAAGCTGAGGCTGTGAGTGCGCATGGTACAAGGTCTTTGTCCTTTTTATTGGGCATGAACAGAGAGACCGCAAGGAATTTTCGATGGGAAATATTTTTCTTCTTTTGCCCTGTGCTACTACTGGTGCTACTGCGGAGCTTTTGCAGCTAAGTGCCGACAAAACGGGCAGCAAAACAAAACAAGGGCCAGGGATGTCACATCATCCCGTGCGTCAGGTGTCGTTTCTGAGAGCTGTCGCACATTGCCGCGTTTTATGGCCGCTTTTTACTGTGATCACACTTGACCAACATTGGTGCTGCAATAACGACACATTTTCCAAACCACTTTTGTTCCACAAGGCATACACTTTGGGGCATTGGTGACGTATGTCCTGTATACGCTGCGCAGGCTACAACCCGGTACACGTCTATAAGTTTGTGTCCGCTGGAACTAATGAAGTTGGCGTGAGCCACCCGCTCTAAAAATGTACGAGTTTTACTGCAGAAAAAAAGTCAGATCTTTCACCACCGTCGAAACCCAGAGGACGTTTGGTGGCATTCGAAGAGCCATGCAAGTTCATAAGATGTTTCGCTGTTCCCGACTATTTCATGAATGGTCGAAACACATAGTTGGAATTGCACGTTCTGTGGCTAAGGGGATGCGTGTCTTCTCCAATATTTTTTTCTGTGTTACCCGTAGTGACGTATTGTGCGATAAACCTTGCTTTTCCAACTTTCGTTTTTCATGTGCGTAAAAAGAAAGACTCGGTGTTGGGTAGCAGGCCTTCTGCACATTGTTACTCTTGTTGCAAGGATCAGTATTACCAAAATCTCATTTAACGAACGAGCATCTAAAGAAGTGAACACGATGCTCTAGTGAATTCTGGAGTGCGTTAAATTCGTTTCTTATGTGTGTATTATTTTTATTACCCCTTTATTTACTTAAACATACTGCAAATCCCACTTGAGGTTCTCGAAGAAGGTCAATGCAGAAAAGAACATTTTTACAAATCAGAAACAAGCAGGGACAGATTATGGTTAACGCGATAACAGAACTCGCCATAAATACAGCAAACAAGTGAAACATAACAGCGCTAATTTTTAGAAAAGCAGTGCTCCTGCAAATAGAATAAAAATATTACGTATTCGTTGCTATACTTAACGACTTAATAATGAGCGCGATCCAAATACAAACATTCGTGAAGTCGACAGAAACAATCGGAAATCAATCAAAAACACGAATTATATTTGGTTAGCGCATGGCGCAGTAATACTAATGGATGGGTACGTTGAAGTCGATTATTATTACAGCAGAGGGTCTCCAGGATAAGGGGCCAATGACAACAATTTATGGAATAAATCACTTTCAACTGATCTTAGTGTTGTCTAATGACAAGCTTCATGTAATAGAATAGTCCAAACTGTCCTACTGTGGACTCACTGGAAAAGAAAAAAGCTTAGTACAGTCTGTGGAAATGAGTATTCACTTAGTGACAACCAACGTTTAATACGTTGTCTTCTAGTTTATTGGGAATAAGTGTACCTTAATCCATATCTATTTATGTGACTATGGATTAGCACAGAGAGAAATTTTAAACGCAGTAATCTTGCTCGTTTGTTTTGTGGGCGGGTCAGTTATTTTGCATTTGTTGAAACATCCGCCGGACATCTTTTTTGTGTGTGTGGCTTCTATTTGTGGGGTAGGGTAACTTGTATCTGAAAACTAAACAGTAATGGCTTATTGGAATATCGATTTAACACAAGCATTGCAAGCCAATAGTTCGGACTCACGGATGCCAGACGGAAGGTTTCGATATTTTCGAAATTGGGAAAACTTTTACCGAGTCTCTTATCGCCCTTTTCCTTATCCAAGCTGTATAAGTCGTCGTGTATTTAATGTTATCGCAGAAGCAGGAAAATTCAATTTATTTCTGATTTTGCAGTCTTGCAGTTTTTGCTTTTTCTTATGTTTTGTATCCTTAATAAAAATTACTTAGTAGTGGAAAGATCTGTCGCTTTGAGTTTGTGGCCGTTTTCGAGTGATTTTTTTATTTACCTAGAAGGAAAAAAACGATGGCACTATCTGGAAGGTTTTATTTCAGGCTGGCTTAAACGCGTCCTTGAACTTGAAGTCGACAGGCTGGTTTGTCGACACGCTTTTTTAAATGTTTTGTTGACTTGTTGATGTAGCGTCTCGTCAGTTTCTTTGTTGTGTTCTGGAACGCCGTATATAATTAAATTTGACTTTCTCAATCTGTTTACAAAACCTACAAATTGAGGTTGAAGTATTGAAACCATATTTTGTAGCCTATCAATCTGTTCTACATAGTTTAGTTCATTCGGGCGCTCCAATTTTTCTCCGTAGCGACTATTTCGCACTACTTTTATGTCTCTAATGCCATCAGCTATTTTCTGCAGCTGTAGTGAAAGTTGAGCCATGTCGGGCAAGCAGGAGCACCTTTAACATGAACGATGCGAAGTCAGATATTGCAGATACACCAGACCGTGGGCACGGCGGCACAAAGCGACAAAGTGTTGTTCGAAGTAATTCCTTTACCGTATTGCCTTCCGACCTGCACGAAAATCACGAGCTGATTAGGGATCTACCTGCCGTATGTGCTGCCGGGCCCTTTGGCTCCGAGTTGCCAGTCGTCTTGGAAGTCGACACCATGGCTGGGTTGGATGGTGCACCGTCTCAGAGCACTACCCACTGCAGGGTGGGCGGGCGTTGCGTCAGGCATCGCTTACGTAGTTCGTAGTTGAGGTTCAATGTTGCAAGCTTCTGCACTCGTTTGCATAGGCAGCGGAGTGGCGAGTATTTGCACGAATAAGACGAGCGGATTAGTAAACCCCATGCCTGATGTTCTGCCGTGCCCTTTGACAACAGCCATGAAAATTTTGTACCGTTGAATAATTATTGCTCAGTTAATGGCTCCACATTTTTACGGTTATTACTGTCAAATGTCTCTTCAGTCGTAGTGGTGCGACGATTCTCAAAATATTTCTGAAGATACAATGAAATATTACGGCTTCGCACTAGGCGACAACTTAAAAAGAAAGAAAAATACAACTTTTTTGCCTTGACCAGCCATGACTGATGAAAACAAAGGTTATACCTAAAGACTTCAAATGACATCACAATAGCATGTTGACATCGTCGGAAGCCCCCTGAAATAATCTTTCTGTTGCACTAACAGAGATAGTTAATTGCGCGCAATAAGAAACGTCCACACAGAAGGAAATAACACTCCGCTGGAAGCGGCAGATAGTTCTTCCAACGCCGCGCAGAGACGCAGACAAGTGTGTGAGAGGAATCGCAGTGACGTCGCTCCCGGTGCAACTGCTTCAACGTGGCACACGGCTATGCGCGGCTCCGCCTTCTGTAACCGCGATCGCTCACAGTTAACAGCCTACAATGTCACAAAAATATTTTTATTGGCGTGCGCGTTCACCTGCTACGTAAACAAGTTCGTAAATGGTAAACTTGAGAGCTGAGAGCTTTTGATGTAAAGGCTCCGCACTGTCTCACACACACACACATAGGGGAATGATTAGACTACTTTTTTACCGTTAGTGACGTTACATTATTTTTTGTTATTAATTACATGAGAAAGAAAGAAAGCCGAATTGGTAAGGCATTCGTGATCTAAACGAAAGGCTGGGGTTCGGTCCCCACTCTGGGCGCGTTTTTCTTTCTTTATTTCTCATGTAATTAATAACAAAAAAAGAATGTAACGTCACTAACGGTAAAAAAATAGTCTAATCATTCCCATATGCCTTCTTTGGCGTTGTAGACTGCAGGCATGCAGGCATATCTTTCTCTCTCTCTCTCTCTCTCTCTCTCTCTCTCTCTCTCTCTATATATATATATATATATATATATATATATATATATATATATATATATATATATATATATATATATATATATATATATATATATATATATGTATATATATATATATATATATATATATATATATATATATATAAGGTTAGTAGAGACAGAGACAAACGGGAAAGACTTAGAAAATAAAAATAAGTTTACTGACGTTTCAGGGAGAGAGTCCTCTCCCTGAAACGTCAGTAAACTTATTTTTATTTTCTAAGTCTTTCCCGTTTGTCTCTGTCTCTACTAACCTTATTTTTTTCGCGCTCTGTGTGAGTTTTTATCTTTTCAGTCTATATATATATATATATATATATATATATATATATATATATATATATATATATATATATATATATATATATATATATATATATATATATATATAGAGAGAGAGAGAGAGAGAGAGAGAGAGAGGGAAGACAAGGAGGAAACTTTGAAGATGGTAGGGGAACAAGACACAAAACTTCGGACGAGGTGTGTGTGTGTGTGTGTGTGTGCGTGCGTGCGTGCGTGCGTTACGCTCTCCTCAAACGCATATAAAGCAAAGCATAGGCAACAAATTTGTGCCAAGTAACTTCACAGCGCGTGCCTACGATTGTTGTGACCTTATGGACAAAGTAAAGGTTGAGAAAAAGAAACATCTGTTGTGATTTCGTAAGTAAGTATGCAAACACTTGCGCGTTCTAATATATGCACGTTCTTTTATCTCCTCCCGAGTATGTAGATGACGGGGAGCATGCGCGATAAAATATGACAGCCGTAGACCTTGCACCGCAACAATAAAGAGCCCCCGCAAAGAGAGAACCGCGGCCAAAGCCAGTTATTGTCTCGATTGCCTGTTTGTTCCTTCAAGTGTTTTCATCAGACGAAAAAAAGATTGTTCATATTGTTTTACAATGCGGCTGTCAACGTGTCGCATTATCTGTGCGTGTATAGCTAGCACTTAGACGCTGTTCCCGCTTTCCGCGAGCCAGAGCGTTTCGCTTGGCTTTCTGTGCAGCCATCGGCATATAGGCTGACGCATCGGGTCGTGTGACACTTTGTAAATCCAAACAATCGCCCCATCGTTCTCCCTTGCAGACAAAGTAAAAACAAAGTTTTTAAACGCTGCGGTCTCGCTGCGTCGACGTATTCAAACGACATTTGCTGTGCTTACGCGCGGCGGGATTATTTAGGCTGGGGCGTTTCTGCACGAGCAACATGCAGCTGTTGTAAACGCCAAGCGAGCGTGTACGAAGAATCGAAGACAACATGACCACGGTGTCGCGAAAAGGACAACTAGAAGCAAAGAGAATGTATGCGAATGCGCGCTATCTGGCCGGTGAGGAACGTGAAGTATTCTCGTCGTGTTGTCATCCAGTGGAAATGATAATCTGCGCGTAATTGTGTTCGATTGCTTAAATGCGTGATAATGATGTTTATACATCGTTATCGTTGTTCACGTACTGCAGAAATTTCTTTCCGCGTGAATCACTTCGGTATTGACGTATTTCAATTTGACTGCTGGTGGGCCTCAGATATTTTTGGATGATATTGGAAGCAGATGTTTGTAGGAAATACTGTTTTTTTTCTCCATTTTAATAGCGTTGCTATGTTTAGTCCTTTCAAGTATGTATGTTATTATCTTCATCTTCTTTGTAGGCGCCATTCGGCATGACCATTTAGCATAAAATGTGAAATCCTTGCATAAAATATTAGCAAAACAAACGTGTCCATTTTTATAACCACCAGTAGCCTCCTGTCCTGTGGTAGCATCAAATTGTAGTGAAAATGTAAAGTCGCTTTCCGCGAAATCTCTAAGCAACCACAATCTAGTGGGCTGTCTCCTGACATTTGTCAATATACACGCATGCACCAAATAAGACGTTTGCATGAACTCCAGACATTTCGGATCAACTTTCTGAAGAAAACTGAAGATAATAATGTTGCGGTCTGCTTTGTGCGTTTTCCGTCGCCATCTTTTAAATGTTCCTTGTACGAAAATCGCGCCGTTTCAGCTGCATATGTACATTTAAAAAAACTTATAGACACGTTCGCAGTTGACCGTCCGTCTGATCTTACAAACCACAGCACGTTAGAACGCCTCCATTCGTTCGGACTTCTTTTCCTCTAAAGCGGATTTTACCAGACCCCGAACTTCGGAGAATGCTACATGCCTTTTTGTAAGCGTTATATGGACGCAGGAAACATTATGAGGGTTACAAATAGAAAGTATTTAGTGAGGACAGAACGCACGTCTTGAATATTTATGTAATCGTGTTTACGGGCCACAAAGTTGGGGCGCATCAACCCCCCGATACATGACGCGGTAAAATTCAAATAAACTAGGACTTTGTCTTTTCCCGGTGTTGAATGTGTGTGCGCATCGCACCCAAAAAATTGGCATAAGAAGATAGATGTTTGCTGTCTGGAGTAAAAGAAACGGACCCCTTAAATCGCGCAGGAAGAACTCGTGCGCAAAGCGATCCGTTTGTATAGTTCCTCGGAACAGTGCTGCCGGTATTCGTTTTTATTCGCTTCCGTGTGTTTTTTACCACATTTAGTTCACGATCAAAGGTAACCTGGCTACCCATCGCTTTTTAAGCCTGTCTCATCCATGCTTTCATAGTGGTGGTCTGTGCGGGTATACAAGTCGTCTGCGCGTGGTTGTTAAAATCGAATTTTCTCCTTGTTAAAACTTTGCGCAAAGTTACGAACCGCGCAGAAATTTCGTGTTTGCGAGTTTCAACTCCGGTATTCGCAAAGAGGGGAGTAGGACGACCTCAGGAAAGTTTTCGCTACAGTATGGCCCAAGTTAAGAACGGCATCAGTCCATCTAGTGTATCACTTCGCCAAAGCAACGAATCCACGCCGTAAACGCGTGATCTTTTAAAGGAGAATGCGCCGAATGCCTCAGATCGTATGCCTTTCTCACGGAGTTTGAGTTGAAAAATTTACATTGGCAACCAATACATTTTGCTAGTTTTATTTTTGCTCCAGATTTTATTTCGTAGTTCCCGAAATACTAGCAGTAACGGATTCTATGCCCCGTGCGGAGGAGCAGCCGGTTATGGGGATAAGGCTAAGAGGCAACTTCCATTTGGCCTTAGGCGCGCATGGAAAAACAACTAACGAAGCAGTTCAGGGGGATATAGGCTGGACGTCGTGGGAAGTTAGAGAAGCGCAGAGTAAAATATGCTTTGAGATGAGGTTGAGGGCAATGGATCAACGTAGGTGGCCAGCTAAGGTTTTTAGGTACCTATACTTGAAAAGCGTGGACACGCAGTGGTTAAGAAAGACTAGAAGGCGAACGATGAAATACGGAAAGAACAGTGGAGAATCCAAAACAGCCAAGGTAGCCAAAAAAGAGGCAAGGCAGATTGAAACGAATAAATGGAGGGAAAAAAATGGGAGCTAAAACGTCGTTAGAGATATACAGGGCTCAGAAATTGAACATCAGAAAGGAAAATTTCTACGATAATTCCCAGGGCAGTGCTTTGCTTTTTGAGGCTAGAGCAGGTTGCCTGCGAACTAAGAGTTTTGTGGGGAAGTATTCACAAAATGATGGGGTATGCGTGGTCTGCGGAAAAGAAACAAACTATGCGGCACATCGTGTTAGAATGTGAGGGTATCCATCCAAATCTACATGAAAAGAATATTGGGGTTCCAGAAGCCCCAGGATTTAAGGGTATCACAGAGGAAGTTAACTTCAAGGCTGTCGAGGGGACGAAAAGAAGATTAGAATGGTGGTGGACGAAAAGCAGAGAGGGGAATATTTACCTGTTACCACCTGTAACAGGAAAAAAAAGTATTTTGTGCCTAATAAGCGTTTGTGCCTGCCCTAAGCAGCGCTAGTATTAAACCAAGAGTGTAAAACATGGGTATATTAGTCCTTTTTGGTAAGATGACATGTCATCACCCCGCTACAAAGGGGAAACCAATAGCAATCACCATCATCATCACCATTGTTGTTATCTAAGGGCCATGAAGACGAAATACCACTTTATTTAATTTGCAGGAACTATATTTTCGTAGCTCACTGAACTCCACTACAATCACGAAAGACGTGTTTTTTATCGACAACGACAGAAGAAATAGGAAAAAAAAATCCCCTGCTATCTCCACTAACGTGAAACGTGGGGAGCGGCGAAGCATGTAGCCGCGTTTACATGAATGCGACAGAATGCGATAGCAGCGCGTCAGATTTCCTAGCGCATCACGAGTAATGCGATGCGCTAGCGTTTACATGCAGCGCATTATTCCTGGTGCGATGGTGGCGCCAAACGGTGTCGCACATCGAAGGTAAAGCAGCGTTTCTGGCGCTTCCAAAGCTTCTGGCATGGCTGGTTCTGTTCTTTTTTCACGACTCGCATTTTCTGGCGTCTTACGCTCGATTTAGGCGTTTTTAAATGCAAAGCTGCGTTTGCAGGGCTGACTTTTCTTGTCGACATAATTTCTAATACGATGCGCTCGCGTTTAAATGCACTTCGAAAGTCGACTTACGCGTCTCAATCCACCCCGGTCTGGCGCATTAATGCGTCGCGCTTTCCTAGCGCATTAGCCCCGTTTACATGGATGCGATGCGCTAGAAAATTGATGCGATGCGATGCGATGCGCCACTTGTCGCATTCATGTAAACGCGGCTAGTAGTGTGCAAGCGTATTCGTGGCGCCTTGGCGTTTTTGCCTACGGAGATGAAATCGTTAGGGGGTAAAGGTATACAGCTGTGCTGTAAAAGTCTCTTGTCTTTGAAGCATGAAGTTCTCTAGCGTGAGGCGTAAACGAATGTCCCTGTGTTTTTTTGTTTTTTTTTAATACGTGTTACGTTCTGGTGCGAGGCGTAAACGAGTATCCCGGTGTTTTAGTACCTTGGCTATAGGAGACATGAGTCGACGAATATAACGACGACGACAGGAGACGCCAACAGCCCCAGCCCCTAAAGGGCTTCACCCCTAATATTTCAAATTTTGCGTTACAGTGACGTGTTATGTGCAGGAGGGATGCCATAGGGGCGCACGTTAAAGATTTCGGCGCACGTTAAAGATGCGCAGGTGGTCAAAATTAATCCGGAGCCCTTCACTACGGCGCGCCTTACAGACCAGGTGTAGCCTTGGCGCTAGTCTAATCATACCTAACGGCATTATCTAATCTAACTCCATAATCTAAATCTGAATCCGAGGCCAGCACTAAAAAACATTCTTATCACTGTGTTAACTGCGCGTTATTATTCAAGTTACGCGATCAAACGGAACTAGATGCCAGTTATGATTCTTGACTGTGGCTTTAATCAGTGGCCGTTAATCGCGCAAACATGATTTTGTAACGTCATAGGGAAATTGCCGGATAGTTTATGGGCTGTCGCCACTGCTTCATCTGTCTTTCTTAACATCTCCATTTGTTTTAAGTTTGCGACAAAATGTGTTTCACTGTTAGCGACAGTCCTTCTAATCAACCAAACTTGTTTTTTGTCTCCTTTGGCCAGACTGTAACTTGTAACCAAGGGTAGCGTTCGATGTGCGCTCGAGTGAGGCATGCGACAAAGGCAGTGCTGTCTCAGCATTTAAAATAGCTTTGTAGAAGTGCGCGCAGCAGTCGCGGTAATGCGTCATTGGCATACGCACCGGTGACATTTTCAACAGCGTTTATACAAATCCGCGCGCGTGTCGCGTCCTCGCTCGCTCTACGCATTTCCCGCCGCCACCCACCCGAATATGATATGCCAAACTGTTGCAACCCAGCACCTGTGTTGATTAACCTTTCCCGATCCAAAATGTGCACAGCTATTTGCTTTCATTTTTTTTTATTCTTACGTAAGTATCCGAGCAGTGTAACGAGGCAGGGAGATTTGTCGGACAGGTCGCAGGTCTGTCTACCCGGAGACTCGTGTCGTTCTTAATAAAAGGCAGGGGTTCAGAAAGGGGGACGAAGTGCAAATAGCGATGCTTTTCAAAGGTCTGACGCCTTCGTTTTATGTCCCAGTCGTTTCACCGGCTACACTAACTCAAAATCGGCCTGAATAATGTATGAGGTGCCATTCTGTTTTTTTTTGTTTGTTTGTTTTTGAGTTGCAATCCCCTAATTTGCCTAACTTCTTTTTATCTCTTCTGGCGTCCCTCTCCAAGGCTCTCGGATAGGCTTGTCGACTCTGCTGCGGTAGAGGGACAATGTTTTAGTTGTGTAGAGATAACATGGCGTTTTGAGTAATGGGTAATGAAAGGAATATAGTTATGCAGCGCATCCTGGCCAAGAAAAATAATATCTGTGCAGTTCGTCATATAGATTACTCTCTTGAAACAGTGACAGGAGTGAAATATTGACCGCGCTCACTTCGCTTTGCTGATGGGACCAGCATTCAGTTTTATCACGGCGCTGTGGGTTTGGACCCCACAAAAAGGAATAAGTTCATGTTTCGGCGAATGCGTGTTGGGGGAGAACGAACGGCGTGATTCCCTTAATGGAAGGGTATAGCCAAACGCAGTGGTGTTCTGTTCCGCTGCGGTAGAAAATGATAGTTGTGTAAAAGTATAAACTCTACTCTCGTGTTTATCACGGCTTCGTCGCAACGTGATGTATAGCGGCAAACAGCAGCTCTTTCAAACGTATTGACAATGTTTTGGTTCTGACTCCACATACAAAAAAATAGAGCGCGACTTCGACAACGACGCAAGGAAGAACGACGGGACAAGCGCCTTTTCTTGTGTCGTTGTCGGAGTCGCGCTCTATTTTTTTTTTTAATCAATGCACCAACCTTCCCAACAGCTTTGTTTGATGAAGTTCCGCATACAAAGTTAGTGCTTACCTCACTGAATGGGCAAGTTTTCTTTGGAATGTTCCCTACTTGGCTCTACGATTCGCAAATAGGAGTCTGACTTGGAACGGGGCACTTTGGACGCATTTACTCATAACGAAAGCACAGAATAATTTGAGAGTTCTTACAGTGAATCGATATGTGTCGCCTTCAGTATTGTGTCAGCCCACTGTTCTGGACATTTGGTGGTGGGCAGTAGTAATAGTGTAATTTTAATTTTAATGGAGCAAGGGTATGAGAGGCCAACGAGCTCCAAGTTTGGTGGTGCGTAAAACTGGCAGGTACTTAGTGATGTTAGAGGGAAAATAAACCAGAAACAATGTTTTTGTTCAGTAATTCGTTGTTTGCCCCTTTTGAACATTTTCTCTCTTTTTTTGTTTCTGAAACAGTGTACGTATTCGTAATTTTTTTTTACCTTCTGCTACCATCTAGCACATGCAACGTGGACCCATAATCATAACTGTTTGGGCAGCCAAACTTTGAACCTGTTTTTCTGCTTTTTTATTTGTTTAGCCGAAACAGGAAGGAAGAAACAACATTGACGTCGTTACTTGACATCCTCCTACAGTTGTTTAGTTGTATGCAAATGTCGCAAAAACCCAACGAAGCAAGTTTGATTTGAATGGTTCGCGGCGCCTTTCCATAAGTGAGCTGTCCAATTACTTCGTTGTCTGCACTGGGAGGGGGAGAGAGAGCACGTCTAATGGAAAGATGTGGTGATAGCCACGTCCTTGTTTTCAACTTTCTATACAAGATCTGAACGCAAAAAACAAGGCACGTAATGTTGTGAGTGCGTGCGGGCGGGCGCGCATCCTCACTCACTCTCTCACTCACTTACTTACTCACTTACTTAGTTAATTACTTAATTACTTAGTTACTTACTTAGTTACTTATTTAGTGACAGTGTCTTACTTAGTTACTTACTTAGTTACTTATTTAGTGACAGTGTCTTACTTAGTTACTTACTTAGTGGCTTTACTTACTTACTTACTTACTTGCTTGCTCACTCACTCACTCACTCACTCACTCACTCACTCACTCACTCACTCACTCACTCACTCACTCACTCACTCACTCACTCACTCACTCACTCACTCACTCACTCACTCAATAATTTGCACGCACGCATGCAGGTACGAACACATGCACACAGGTTAAGTTTGCCAGGAAGTTTCATTCACTACTGTGCCCCGAAATGACAATATAAGAGCTTGTATCGGCTTTGCGGCTTGTATTGAGCAAGAGCCTGGACGTCCATCAGTTCCAAACCCAAGTCACTTAGCCCGCACAGAGCTAGCCCGACAAGGGCCTTTCGGGATAGCTTGAACCTCGATATGTGCGCAGATGGCTCGCTCGACGTTGTTGGGGCTTCGTTCATAGGCCTTTTGTGCTATTCGTAACTAGTGCATTGGTGTTGCAATCACTTGTCGTCTTGTCTTAGCGGCTCCACTAAGTCGGAGACTTCCAGCCGCTTCTTGCCGGGCAGCGAACCTGGAAATAAATAAGAGAAAGAAAAGACAGAGAGAGAGAGAGACGAATTAACATCGGCATTTTCAACGTATATTTACAAAAACAGTTTTCTTCCTGGCTCAGAGCGAGCCTTATTGCTTTAGAAAGTTATGTAAAGCACTGCTTTTGGTACCTTCGAGTGCACTAAGCTTGTTTTAGGCAATGAATACGTTGCGGAGCGGTGCAAATAACGTATCGGAGAAGGGGTCAGTTTATGTCGCCGTTATTCACGTGTTTCATGTCATTTGAAACCGCCATTTAAAAAAAAAATGTCATTGAGATAGACATAAATGCCGCTTTTGACGGCAATATAAACGGACTGCCGGAAATTGAATGCAAAAAAATGATCTAACCCACTAATTAACGAAACTGTCAACCAGCTCTCTGATTACGTTTTGAGGCCCACGTTTATACTAGAAAATCGGATACAGATAATGCATAAACCCGGCCCACTTAGCGCAAATCCCCTTCTGGCCTGTAGTCTGAGATACGCTTCCGCGAAGTTCGCCCAATGATACAGCGTGTTTCAGCTTAAGTATTGCGGCGCAAATAGGGACACAAATGCGTAACATGAGCTAGAATACCAGTGTATCTAAAGGGGAATTTCCGACCGCACGCGACATTCAGAGTTTCTACAAAGTGGGCTTGCTTCGTTTGTTAACGTGCTCCAATTTGTTTGTGAAAGCGTATGCCATAAAATCAGCGAATAAAATGTTCACAGACTACTCTCCGAAAATTAGCAGTGGTTACATCATTTCTTGCATTGATTGTCCGCGTGGCTGCATAAATTGCTGACAAAAATTGCCTCAGGTCTCGTTTCAAATTTCTTTAATTAAAGTAACTTGAAACACTCTGGACACAATTTTGATTGTCTTTCTCTTCGTTAAAACTGGTCTCACAAGATAGGATGAGATCTATTTACTTTTCGTTAAACGCGCGGGTGAGCAATTTATTTGCGTCGTGTTTTGAAGTTTGCTTTTATATCCGAGATGCATATATACTCATCAAGCTTGCAGCGCTCGTAGCGAACTTGTGGAGTTTCAAGAACTATCATCCCAGTGGAGACTAAAATTTACCTTGCGCTGCAGCGTCGCTGCTGCTACTGAGGATAGGGTGCGCTCTAATCTAGATAACGAAAGGGCGCAAGCGGGTCGTAAAGATACACCTACGACTAATTAATGCGGGACACGGCAGCGTGGGGTCTTTTTTTTTTCTTGCCGTTGTCACAATTTCAGCTCACCTCAAATTCGTGACTTAACTCTGGCTGTCAAAGATTGACAGCGTGCATACTTGAAGTTGTGAAGGAAATTTTCATGCTTCATTCTTTTCAATCTAAGTGGGTTGTCTGTAACACAGTGTAGATAAAGTATTACCGTTCAATCATGCCTTCTTTTAATGCGTCGCCGGTCACCCGCTCATTAAACCTTCGGAAACCTCATTAGTAGCCTTCGAATGCGCCGCCTTCAAACCTAGAGCGTCAGGGCTAAACCGGTTGCCGAGGTTTTTCACCCTCAGTTGTTTGAATCGCGGTACACACCGGAGATTCTTAAATAGACTGGACTCATATAAGAATGTTCTTCTAGTTTTTTCTACCGTTGGAACATTGGTATCTTCGCTGTCGGGGTGGACACACAAAATCATATTTCATTGGTTACATCAAAACCGACACGGCACTATTTTAATGAAAAGAAGTTTGAGTTAAACGTACACCTTTAGCTCCTCAAGCGTCAAGGCAGTCGGACTGCACTTACATTAAGACCGAATTACATTACGTTATTATCAATCGGCGCTTTTTTGTGAGTCACCGATGCATAATCTGGGCCACACGTCACAAGGACGCGCAATACACTTTGCAAACCGTATTCTTTTCAACGATGGCATCGTCTAGGTTGCACGATGTGTGTACTAGCGGTGACAGCATCTATACCCACGTCTGCTACGAAATGCACTGAAGGAACTCAGCGATAAGTCCCCCTTCGCATCCACCTGACCTGTTGCGGTCATTTCGGGCTGCGGTGAACTTCGCTAATTATAGGCGGAAAAGTAGACGCCTGCGCAGACCGCGGCCACGTGGCGTCTGACCCATCGCAGCGCAAAGACGGCAAAGTGAACAGCGAAAGAAGGCGCTGGGGCAAGTCTTCACCGATGACGATATATATCCCCCATATTCTCAGCTTGGCTTTCGGCCATCACACTAGTGTGAAACGAAACTAATATATTTTCCTAATAAAATAACCTTGTATTTTCTACAACCAATCGCAAGCTGGCTGCATTTTATTCGAAAGCATTTCATAAAGTCTGTCATAAACTATACCTCTACATAATGTTAACTTAACCTTGACCATAATATGATAAATTGGATCGAATTCTTTCTCGCCAACTGATTTCAGTTTGTTTTGAACTAAACTAAAAGTCTTCGTTTGCTGAAGTACACCCCGGTGTTCCCCAGGGATCCGTAATAAGTACTCTCTTATTTCTAATTCATAGTGTCTTCCCGTTCTCAATAATTATAATGTTAATTTGTTTGCTGATGATTCCGTTGTTTCTCAATATGTAGACAAGAGTGATGATACCGCTATTCCCAGTCAGACCTACCTCCGTTGTCAACTGCTGCCTTATATATGGTTGACGAAATTAAACATTGATAAATTTAAATGTATGCACGTGTCCTGTACTACTTACAGTCAGTTTACTTATCATTTTTGTGATATCCATTTAGAATCTACTATCTGGTGCAAGTACCTATGCGTCCACATTATAACAAATCTAACTTGAGCACTACACACTGAACAGATATTTAGCAATGCTGACCGCATAGTCAGGTGATTACGCGGTAATTTGTATATACCTCCGCCTTCGCTGAAATTGACCGTCCATACAACGACCTAAATTATAATATGTTTCTTTTGTTTGGGACAAGCGGCATGCTAACCTTATCAAATTTCTTGGGATAGCTCAGAGCAACTCTAAACAGTTCATATTTTCAAATTACACTTTCTCTGGTAACATATTTGCAATGAAAACTAATTTATCGATTCCTTAAGTCATCTCCCTCAGAACTGTCGCGCCTCGCCACTTTTCATAAATTGTATTGCCATCCTACTTTGCGTGACCAATTTATTCCACAGCCACAATATTTCTCTCGTCGCATCGATCACCGTCACAAACGTGGCACAATCTCTTATCGCATTACAACAGCCGCCCTGTAGTCATTACCTCGTTCATTCCATAGATGAAACCCCTTTCCTCCAGCAGTGAATGTATTGACAATAGCCATCTTTTTTGGGAAGCACTAGCGGACACTGTATACTCAAGAACAATTTATTATATCTTTTTTTTATCTTTGTACGCAGACGTGTTCGTTTGGGCCGTGCTAATGTTGTGCACTGTTTTTCTGTTCGCCACCGGCCACTTGTTGGAATCGATGTTATCCGCTCCCCTACAAATGCCGTTTGGCCCTGAGAGCATAACAAATGAAATAAAAACAGAAGAAATGTTATAAACACTCGCATTTGCAAAACGCCTGAGATTGAATAAACGTTAAAAAAAACCAAGAAGTTTAAAGTCAAGTACGAATAACCTTAGTTTCGGCAAAGCAGAATGTATGCACTCGGAGAATAAAGAGGCAACATTACGCAAAACATGGATGAGATACTTAAAGTAACAGGAGACAGGACCAAAAAAAAGCAACTTGGTTTACGAAATTCCCTTTGTAACTAAACAGCAGTTAGAAAAGGGGCTCAAGGGAGTGATGACAACAAAAGTTGCAGGAGACAGCCTAAAATAACCGCGTACCACTTAAAGGAAGTAGGAGCCATTGTACTCAATAGGCCCACAAAATTGCTTTCAATATGCTCAATATGGCTTTAAAGGTACCCGAGCTCGGAAAAATGCAACTTAACCCTGGTTGACAAGAACAGTATTGTGGAAGAGCTCAGAAATTAGATCTATCAGCCTACTCTCTTCTTAAAAGCTTTCACGAAGGTAATAGTTAACTTACTCTGTCAAACATTCTGAACTACTTCCTCACCCTGCTCGGTCATAACATCGGCCTGCTTTTTTTCTTGCTTCGTTTTTTTTTTTTTTTTTTTCAAGCCACCAGCATTTTATTTTCGGTAGCCTATAGTGATGTTTCTAATTCGTCGCCAGCTCCACTATTGATCCATTCTTGCTGGTATGAGGCACCGTCGGTAAGAGTTAGTATCGGCGCTCTTGCGCCTGTTGTTACCAACTGGTACATCGCGT
The DNA here is from genome assembly GCF_048455015.1 of Haemaphysalis longicornis. Lineage (NCBI taxonomy): Eukaryota > Metazoa > Arthropoda > Arachnida > Ixodida > Ixodidae > Haemaphysalis > Haemaphysalis longicornis. Next base: position 52,305,644 of record NW_027526361.1, on the reverse strand, counting down.
TCGTACCACTTCCACGCGGGTTGGCGTAGGACCATAAAAAAACTGCTACAAACCGGTAATACCATTCACAACGGCTGCTATAACGCATCGGCATAACTATATTCTGTGTCCATACCTCTTTCTCTCATCTTTCTCTCGTCCTTCCACGCTGTTAAAATATGAACTTCTTTAGCTGCATATTACGAAAAGGTGCAGTTACCGCCCTGCCGCTTGTTCTGCAAACACCACAGAACTTTTTTTTCTCCATCCGAAAAAGAAATCTTCGGGCAAAGCACTCAATGAAAACACGAGAAAACCGTTTTCAACAGTTCTCGTTTAACGCTGACAACGTTGTCTTCAAAGTAGCAGCGCTGCTGAATCGTCATGACCATTCATTTTGTATCCTGTCTCTTCAGTGGTTTTTTTATTTGTCCTTGTGCGGGGTGCTGTTAAAAGCAGCCAAAACTTTTGCCGGGGAGCAAAAATATCGCTTATTCAACGTGCGGTTCATGGTCCTCCGTCTTTGCTTTATTCTGCCTCCCTTGCTTTTTCTCCTTCTCTCTCTTTTTGTTACTCCTCTCGTAACGGTCTTTGCCGAGTTGGACCGCTTTAAATTCCTTCGGGACGCCCGTCGAGCAAAGCAGCAACGTTGTTTCCTTTAAAGCGGAGTAGTGTGTGCTTTCTTGTTCGCTTGTCCTGGCCTTGTTAAGGAACGAGAATGTGGCCAGGCCCCTGGGGGAAAATAAAGTGCCCATGAGGTTGGCGCTAGTGGGTTTAAAGCACCCTCGAGTAAAATGCGGATACAGCTTTAACGTACTTGGTTGTTCTTAAAGCTGCAGGGGCTATGTAAATGCTTCAGAAACTTCCTCTCAAGTGGGTTATGGGTATGAATATTTTGCGAATGAAGCTTTATTTGTCTGTTTGCTTGCTTTCTTGCCCGTGCATACGCGTGCGTGCGTGTGTATGTGTGTCGTCACTTTTCTGTACTGAAAAACAAGGACGATTTTTCGGAGAATGGCGTTATTAAGGCTAAAGAAATTACGGGAGCACACCTCGAGTGGCGGTTTCATTAGGTATTGATTCAGTAATGACATAAGGTTGCTAAAGTAGCCGCATATAAACATGAACTCTTCTTAACTTAGTGTTGTAGTCGAACCATGTTCAGAATTTAGGTAACGACGCTAGGAGGCAAAACTAGGCATTGTAATGCGTGAGTCATTGGACAGGAAAAGGTAGGGGGGGGGGGGGGGGGGTTACGTTTTGCGGCGTTTTATATATAAACAATCTATTGCGATTCTTCATGTATGGAGTGTTTCGGTTCTAACAGAAGTGTTTTCTTATTTACCGTTCACGGCATCACGGCAAGGTGCTGTTCGTCAAGTCTACAACGTACGCACTAAAATGTTCGCCAGAGTCACCTTGTCAGCAACTTGCCGAGCATATCACGAATAAAGCCGCTAACTGAACTAGTCAGAATAGTAAGCGCTGTGAACGCGTCGCGAAGCATAATATGGCGTCTCTTTATTTCTTCTTCTCTACGCCACTTACCCGCGGGAACGCTTCGAACTTAGCGCGGGGGTTTGGAGAGGTGTTTTGCGGTCGCGAACAGGGTCGCGCTGGCTCGAGGCCTGCGGTCGCGAGCAGTGTCGCGCTGGCTCGAGGCCCTGCTGCTTGTCCCATTTCTCTATTCCTCCTCTTTGGCGACTCCGGCGAACAAAGGTTCAGCGAACAAATGAGATTCGTCGAACGTCTTTGGCGGATTCGGCAAACAAATCGGCCACATCGCTGTGTGTAGGTTAAGAAGCTATGGGCGTGTCGGTTACGGTCTAATGACATCATAAGTAGCACAAATAAACGGCATACGAGAAAGAGGACACGATGTAGCGCTCGTCTGCGTCCTCTTCCTGGTGCGTTGTTTACTTGCGCTACTTAGCATGGTCTTGTATGTTTATAGAATTTGTGGCGGTCGACAGTAATATTGAGTGCTCCTCTTCAACGCGCTGAAAGTCTGCCTTCCCTCCTGGCCCCGCTAAATTTCAATTCTAAAAGTTTTGTATCGTGAGCTACACTTGCCGAGGTTGAGCAGTTTCGCGTGGCTCCTGGAGAGCCGTGCTGCGCATGCGCGAGGAGGAGTGATGTCACACGGCGCACAGAACGTTGCTCGCTGTCCGGCGTCTCCCACACACACCACGCGCCCAGCGTTTTCGCTGACCTCCGTTCCGCACGTGGCGGCCCGGTCCACTTGATCACGCGAGGGGCGGCCGGGCGTGAAACCGATGGCTCGTGCGTCGCAGCAACACCGGCGTGCGCCTGTGGTACCAGCTTAGCTCTGGGGCGATTCGTGACGCTGCTCCGGAGCCGCTTGATAAATATACATGTGTCACCACATAATGCGTATACCGTGTGTGTGTCATTGAAGCTGCAGTAAGCATGATAATAAGCTAATCCTAGACAACCTAGGAATAACCAGCCGAAGCTTAGCTCACGCTACGTAATTCCTGGCATAGCCGAGCTAAGCCACTGCATTTTTTTACGCTTTCGATGTATTCCTATGAAGCCGGCGGCAAACGATTCCTTAACGTCATCACCAATAAATAAGTTTATATTTTATTTTTGTCGGCCCAGTAAAGTCTGCTACTCCTCTTCCTATTGAGCATGTCTTCAGGTTAGAGGGACCATGAAAACAAAACACACGTTTGGTCCATTAAAAAGACTGCTCTGTCACGATAACAGCGATACCAATATTATCGTAAACTTCAAATAAGTAATGAAAGTATTAAGGAAAGCACACGAAGCACTGGCGACTCCCCAGCCGATTTCCGGTGACGTATCTATGACGTCACAGAACCTGCGGTCGCCGACATTAGCCACCGATTGTAGTGGGACCTCTAGTTATGTTTGATCGTATCACTTGAAGGCTAACGTGGAATTAACACACTGATAACCATGTTTTTAGTGATGGCCCGTGATGCGTCCCTCTCGCCCGTAATACGTCACTATAGCGCGAAATTTGAAAGTTTTTAGAATATTTGTTCCGCTCTTCCGGTTAAAAAATATCTTTCGTGGCTGGAATGGAGCCAGGTGAATTACGAATACCTAGTTCTTTAATATTGAACAAAGTTGCAATCTGTCTTCATGGCCCCTGTGAAGACGAAAAAGGGTGTTATAGGCGAAGGGGTAATGCCTCCAGTTCGTCCCCGTCTTTTATCCAGGTACAGAGTAGCCGGAATAATCTAGTTTTCCCGACACTCAGACGTAGCAGAACCACTATTCTTTTACTAGTATTTACTCTTTAACCAGCCTGCTTCGTGTGATCGGGGTCGTCTGCAGAGGTGCAGCGGACGCGAGCGGTGGACGCGTCTTGCGTACACTCGCGAGGACCCGGCTTTCAGAAACACGTCTAACGAGTTCTCAGCGGCGTCTATGCGAAGCAAGAGTGGAAGCTGTCTTCTGAAGGGGCCTGGTGATTAACGAGTGGATACATTACTTCTGGTGCCGTCGGCCGGGTCAAGTGACGAGTCCAATTGCATCGGGCAGCAGATTGGATCCATTGTAGTCGCCCGCAGGGAAGGCAACACTCGATGTGATATGCAAGCATTCGCCTTGAAGCATGATGGAAACTAATTTAGTCTCCTGTAGCACGAGATCCAATTAGCTGATGCACTGAAGCGTCCTCTCTGTGCGGGCTTCGCTCTTATCAAGTTGCAGGTTCATCGTACTCAGGCGGATTAAGAAAGACGAAGTTTTGGCTGACTGTATAAGAAGGTAATAGCTTATGCTTATTCGCAGTGCTCAGTCGCTTGTGGGCATTTATGTTTGGACTAAGGCTGATTGGCTTCGAAAGTGTCACGCGATTTTCTGGGCGGTCCGTTTAGGTCTCTTATGGAAAAACTTTGTTTCTCTGCGTTTGTTGCTTCTGTCGTAGGGCGGTATTCTCGGGTTTGTCCATTTTGAAAATGTCCGTTTTGCGTACGTTTTATTGTGACGTACATCCCATTGTAGGCGGGTTTTGGATTGACTTTTGCACAACTGTTCTTGTAAACATATTTTAAACGACTAAACCAGTTTTAAACTATCTTTTATGCGTTTATTGTTCCGCCAGCGAACCAACAACAAGGCGACCGAAAATCGTCTGCTCCGAATCCTCTGCTCCGAGGAGCCGCGGCTCATTGCTCCTCCAGGCTTGCATGGCGTCACATGTTCCGTTTTAGCCAATCAGGGCTTGCTCAAAACGGACACTTTTGAAATGGACACCAAACGGACAAAACACGAGAATACCGCCCCTGGTGAATCAAATGGCCATGTTTTCAGGTGCGCCTAAATCTGCCAACCAAGGCAAGATAGTATCTCCTCCGGTCGAGCAGACTGTTTGGCAGCTCATAAATCTTCTATAGAAACAGTCATAGCAAGGTGGTTATGATTTTCACGCCGAAAGCGATATGTGCGGTTTCAAGTCTCGGCACTGTTAAACAATTTTCCAGTATTGACAACTCTTATATTCAGTTTGTTGTATCTGCGTGAAAAAAAGGGGAAGAAAAGCTTAGGCTCCGTTAAAAGCATTCACGTCCGTAAATTAAAAACGGTTCTTTGAGACGAATCCTTAACAGGGCTCACGTATAAACGCAAGGACATTCGAAATTCCACACCCCGTTGACTTCGGAGCGCCGATTTTTTCACACTTACCAGTGACGCAGATCTCTCAAGCGAAGAAGGAAACCTTGCGACCAATTTCTTATCATCTGCACCGTGAATTTCCTATGAATGAATCCATAAATACCTAGAAACGTGCACTCACTCTGTTTCCGTGTAAAGGACACTAATCGTTTGTGTTAAAAGGAGGAGGCTCCGAGCAAAAACGTCTTCACAACAGTTTATTTTTATCAACAGGCGAAGATTATCGCAACCTGAACGCACAGTAGTATATATTTGGAGAACTGTCGAACTCCGTTAAAAAGTGCTACATTTATACGAACGCTTTTTATATAGCCAGATTAGGCTACATTGATTCGTCGAACGGGTCGCAATGAGTTACAGTACTATACTGGTGATCGGAACGCCAGCATTGACGAGACGTTGAGCACCGCTCGTGGCGTCGTGGATGCATGCACATGATGGACGAGTTAGCGACGGGGATTATGACGCAAGTTCGTGGCACCTGTGAAGTTGCCGCCGCTGCCTCGCCGGAAAGGGAGGTTGCAAGCGAGAATCCCCACACGTTTTTGAGACTACTATCTGAACTCTCTGTAAGCGTGGCGGGTTTCCTGTCAGAAAGACAGGAAATCCGCCACGCTTACGGAGTCGTCTCGACAGACCAACCTGGTGTAATTTATTTTACGGCGCATCTTAATCACAACACAAATAGTAGCCGTTTTCCGGGACCACAGCGTATACCTGCGAAGGCATCTCTTTGCGCTCTTAGGCGACAAATATAAACTACATTTTGCCGTGCTGTGACACTTGGTAGGGAACAAAAGTGGGCTGAAGCGACTCTGAACAATTTCGAAAAAGAATATCTCTTAAAACATCGTCAAGGAGAGCCTCTTTTAAAACGTGGAGTCTGTAAAGACGGCACATTTAGTCGAGAAAATCGAGATAGCATGGTGTCGTGTCGCTATACAGCCATGAGAGGTCAACTGTGTGCAGGAACGCTGCCGTCATTGAGTCGGTGTGCACAAAGCTGAGCCCACACAGTGGCTCAGGCTCGGGTCTTTTACTCCATACTAAGCGTAATTATGTTCAATATAAACACATCGTTGAACACAAAGGCCGGCGAGGGCTACGTTTACTGGTTAAATCATGAGCTCGCAGAGCCCGCTACACGTCGCAGCGTCTCGCAGGCTAAGTGTCCAGACAATTTTCATAACTATCTTTAATGCACTTTTAACTGGGCTCGAGTAGCCCCGGAAACAGCGCAATTCATTTCCCGTCCCCGACGCGTCAAGCGTGACCGGAAGAAAGAAAAATGGCAGTGAGCCTGATTTGTGAACCCCCCTGTTTCATTCTGTGTCCGTTCTCTAGTGCCGCGGCGTTCTCTGTGCTGTACAGCCGCGATTCCGTATCGCTTTTACGGCGGACTTGTTTCCGGTAGGACGTTTTGTGTTAGCCTTTCTTTTTTTTTTTTCGGCTTACATTCTAGGAAAATCAACTTTTTTCTCGGCTTCGCTTAACGGCTGAGCGAGCGCGCTGTGGCGTGCAGGATTGAGAGTTAAAGGAAGTCGTTTTGATGTCTTCAATGGCTGCAGTGGCCGCTTCTGCCGGCGATAGATCCCTTTAACGCTAAGAAATGAACGGAGCTCGAGTCCGCTATATGCTGGTAGAGAAGGCTCTTTGAACACAGCACCGAGCTCGCTGCGATCAAGATCTCTCCATTCGGGAAGCGACGCTTGGTTCTTCCGTTTTACGCCGTATTCTTTACGCGTTCGTCCGGTTTTTTTAACATTGCTTGCTTTCTTTTCGCGCTTTTTTTTTTTGCTCCCTCGCTACTAAAAGCGTCTCGGTTACTTCCTATCGCGCTTTCAACCTTCCAGTCAGAAAGGATACGTTTCATCTTCCCTCCGCGGGATTTTCCCTAGATATTCTGCCTTTTGTCTACGGAAAGAACTAAAAGCAGCTTCATGCCTAATGAGAAAAAAAAAAGTCAGCTCATCCTTTATTTTTTCGTATTTTGGCGTTTTCTGACGGCAATGTCCTGCGCCTTCTCATTCAATATATCCCTCAAAAGCGTAAGAATCCGAGGCAGTAGGGAAAAAAAAAAAGCGAAAAACCCAGAGTTCTGTGTTGGATGGGCCAAGTCCTTAATCGCGCGCCAGCTCCGAGTAAAAGTTCCGCGGCCGAGGCAAGAGCTATTAAAACCGCATCTAGAGCTTCTCTTGGAATTCGTTTTTCTTCTTGGTCGCAGTCTCCTGGACAACTTGACTCACGTGCGATGAAACGATACGAGGCAGCGAGCACAGAAAAAGCTTGTTCTGTTTGGTTTATACCGCGCGACCATCATCGAACGCGTCCAGGCGTGTAGGTTACATGTAGCGTTCTATCTCGAGGTGTCCGATGAGGCGCTTAAGGTTTTTAGGCCCACGGGCGGAGGACCGCTTTACGTCGAGATTGTATCTCAGAAGCGGGATCAGAAAAACTTGACTGAGACGAGCGGACGGCTCGGGACTGTTATTGCGTCGTGGCCGTATATATCGGCACCCAGATACGACGACCACGTAATAAAGCTGCGATCATGAGGGGAACATTCAGCTTTCACATTTACTGAGCTCGCAATTTTTCGTTGACTTTGCGCATTTTCTCCAATATGCTGCATTCCGACTTATCCAAGGGTAACCGAAGCTTTTTCGTTAACTTCAAAAAAAAAAATGCAATCATTCATACTATCGGAGCAAAGGCAATCGTAACGCAGTATACGCCTCGGGACACACCGCCTCTACATTTTAGAGGAATATGATTCAACGCACTTCCTCTACATGGGTGTGTCACGATTACCCCACGGGCAGAAGCCCCGTCATAAAAGCCCTGCGACGTTAGCCCCGTGTCTCAACTGCCCGCGAACAACAGCCCAGCGGCGGCATAATGCCTGCCTGCCTATAAAGCCCGGATGTCAGATTCCCCGAATCATTCTGCCGTGGCGATACAAGGAAACGTAATTTTTTCGGGCCTGAATGGTTCAGACATTGGAAGATGATGTTCGACGACCGTCTCAAGAAATAGGTAGAGGGAGCAAACAGAACTTTGAAGGGAAGATTAAGGGAGGCAGCTGTCTTCCCAATCGATTTGATCGAGTGGGGTCACGAAAACATCACGTCTCCCCCTCCTTGAACTAGCACTGTCATGGCATCCCTTCCACCCTCTGCTGCGTTAATTTGGTTGCGTGGTCTAAGTAGGGTGAACTTGAAACCCACTGCTTCGGAAGTGATAACGACGCAGCGAACTCACGGCCGCCCTCAGAGCGAAGCCCAGTGACACTCCGAGATCCCTGGGGGTGGAACCTCGGCCTGGTCGAACGAGCGCGAAATTCAGCACCAAATGCACTACTTTGCCGTGTAGGTTATTTAGACCCAAAAAGATATGGATGCGCTTTCTTCGGATGGATATAAGTATGTTTAGCCAACATTAATGACAGCATTATTAATTAATTTGATCATTGCAATACACAAGCTCATAGAGGACGAACACATTCACCACTAGAGGAGCCAGCAACTTCGGTCAAAGTTCTCGTTTATTTACTTTTCTTCTCGTGTATTTACGGCTCCTTTCATGCGCCGCACAGAAAGAATTACAAATACAATTTCCCTCTCTACCTCTCTATTCTGGGTAGTTCCGATATGGAGTGTCAGGGGGGGGGGGGGGGGGGGTGAACATACCTATCCAGCGTACGGACAACCAAGACAGCGCACAGCTCCATATTTGTAGTGACACTCTTTTCTAATCGTTATTCTCGCTTATCAGGTGTCAGGCAGCCAGAGACGAGACAACGTGCAGGGTACCGACGTAAACTGGAACTTTGTTGTGCGGGAGAATAAGTTGTAGAACGAGTTGGTTGGGGTTATTTTTGTTTCTTTTATTAGAGAATTTATGTTTGTTTCTTATAAGCAATGCAGTTTTCCGTAGCTTTTTTGCCTTGCTCGTGTCGTTTAGTTGTAACAGGCGTCTTACAACACCGCTGTACTGGGCAAACCGATCTGGTCAAAGGCGAATTTTGCCACACTTGTCGACACATGGGACACCCAATGCAGACAGCGCGCGCGCAGGAAAAAGCGTCGTATTCGTGTCAGTGCCTACACAAAAGGCAGCACTTCTGTTTCTTTCAGGCTACTTCGGCCTCAAGCGCTTCAAAATACACGCTTCTTTGCACCGTCGAGCGGAATCACACCTGTTTGCGCTAGATACGTTGGGTTGCCAGATATTTGCCTTTAGTGCTGGTTATGTCTGCTCGCACCACGTGGCGTTGCCTAAAGAAAAAACTCCCACCTCCCCTCGCGGGAACCCCTGTGTAGATGCGACGCATAGGCGGAGCGGCGAAGGGAACGCGTTTTATAGCGCTCATAACGTTGAGGGGACTGCGTAAGCTGGTCCCAGTCGATGACGACGTTGGCGTACTTGTAAAGCGGCGTGGACTCTAGGTGTTTGAGCCAAGCGTGGATGTTGCTTCGCCGGAGAACGGCACACCGGTTATATGCGCAGCGCGCCCGAAGGAGAGGAAACCGCGGAAGAGAGAGTACTGCACATGCGCCGGCCCCAGCGCGTCTGCCGCGGCTATGACGCAACGTGCCGCGGCTATGACGCAACGCAATCCAACACAATCCACTTTAATCCAATCCAATCCAAATCCAATCCAACCGAATACAAGCCAAGCCAAGCCAATCCAATCCAATCCAATCCAATCAAATCAAATCAAATCCAATCCAATGCCCCTCGCGAGAGAGTGTTCGTTATCGGAGAGGAGAGGGGGTGAGCGGCGGAGAGCGGCGGAAAGCGCAGCTCGCGCGGCGAGGAGAATGGCAGAGGGGTGGACAACGCCGACGACAACAACGACGACGACGCCGGAGGGACAAGGCGAGTGAATCAGATGCTCTGCATCTAAAATCGAGTAGCCCGATTGAGCTCGCGCCGCCAACATGCACACAATACAACAGAAGCCTCCCCCCTCTCCTCCTCTCCCTTGATCTCTTCTTACATACGGCCGCATGAGTGGGCGTGCGCGTGGTTCGTTCCGCCTGGTGCGCTACACAAACAGCGGGTCGTCAAATGTAGAGATGGACGAAGAGGATCAGCTCGAAACGCGCCACAGGGAGGATCAGAACAAAAGCAAAATAGGGGAGGAGCGAATTTACTACGAAGCGGAAGTGATGCCAGGAGGCGCCACAAGACGTAGTGATACCGTGTACTGATGGGGAAGCGTGTAACAACAAGTCCGAGCCCCTTTAGTCTTCAAACAACCGGAGCCTTGTTCCGGAAGACAGCTTTTGAGACGATCTACGGTTGCTCGAAAATCGGCTTCCGCGGTTCCTACGCGAAGCGCTGATCCCCCCTGACGCACCACATGTCTAAGCGGTTTCGCCGTGCTACACGGAGCGTATACAGACCCCAGAAGGAAACCGACCGCTCATTTGACGAGGCCGCCTTCTGCCGCTGTTCGACGCCGACTTGGTTTCTTGAAAACCGCTTTTCTGTGCCAGCTTTCGTGCTTCCTTGTGGCTGTAGTTGTGGGCTTAGGCGTCCGAAGGGCGTCTGAAGTCCTGGCGTCCGCTAGTGCCGTTCCTTAATCCTTCCAGAATTGACCAGTGCATGCTTTGCGTCAGATTCGGATCCTCGCGTCGCAGTTGCACGCGTTTCCCACAAATTCCGTCTCAGTGACCACGAGGGGGTGTCTTAAACCGTTGCGGCTACAGCAGGAAAGAAAAACGGCAGGAGTGCGCCGAAAAAAGCATACTCGTTAAAGGAGCTTCCGGGGGCTTCCAGCTGCGGATTCGAGTCCAGAAGGCGAACGGTCGAAACCCACTGCATTGTATGATCGCAATAGACGCAAGCTTCTATCGCCACCGAGGAGTCGTGGCTGTTAAACCAAAAATATCGGTGGGTAAATATGCAGAAATGAGGGGCAGTCGTCACAACGTAACTTGCCTCTCATTGTGTGCGATGTTACAGTTTAGTACACACAGCTTGCACTGACGTCACTGTAGCCGCCGTGTTGGTTCACAGTCGTCTCGCGCAGCGCTGGGAACGCTGAGTGCAGTACTTCACAAAGGGTTCTGGTGACGTCACATGCAACCTATGTATATTATAATAGTACTGTGTAAGATAGTGAGAACGCAATAATCAGGGCTACCTGAATATCGCCGCATCTGCTGCTACCGTTTCTTTGACGTGATGTAGCACGAACTCTCTGTTCTTTCAACGTATCTCTGCCGTATCTTAAAGCCACCCGCGCCAACCGTGACGGTTCAGTGACCCAAGCGTCACACTGGTGAGCAGCACCAACTCATGAATTTGATTCCTGGCTGGCCGTCCTTTTGGGGGAGACTGGAAACAAGCCCCCATGTGTTGAGATTTCGGCGTATGTTAAGGATCTCCGGGTGGTCTAAATTAACCAGTAACCCTTCACCACTCGGCACGTCGTAGCCAAGACGTAGCTTCGATGCGTAAAATGCCTAACTGATAGTTTAGGTCGAGAAAATAGCTCGCATGACCGCGGGAACCGATCCCACGACGCCGTGCGCAATGCTGTGGACCTTACCGGGCCTATCTGAAACAGCGGGAAATATCGTGCCTTCTTTCAAACACTTTATTTCCCGCGCCTTTCGTAAAAGGCTTCACGCCTGCGTAATTTCTGTCGCCCGTTCATCCCGGTTAAGAAGCTACATAAAAAGCGGGTACATAGAAGTTACATAAAGGGCTCAGGCAGCGTTTAAACTTTCGAGAATACTTCCAGGCAAATTAGGGACAGCCTGTTGGGACACGGCCATCGTATAGCTTCCATTATTCTTGGCTGCCAGCAACGGAGATTTATCGTCGGCGGCGAGAATTGCCTGGCTTATCTCTCAATGTCCGCGTGGAAAACGTAATGGCTCCCAAAATGGTCGCTTGAGCCCCCCTCCCTGGAAGCGCGCAGCGCAGGGGCTGCCGGTGGATTCTACTCCATCATTCGATTAACAGCTAACATTTATCATTCGTCGTCGCTTTAGGGGCGTCAAACAAGGAACAAAAACACATTGATCCGCGCACGGCACATTGAAGAGAACAGCGTCAGTTTAATCGTAGAAACCTTAAAACGTATCCTTTTTTCAAAACACGCTTCATATAGTTGCCCGAGAATGTTGTGGTTTCTCACACTCCGATGCCACTGTGTGCGTTCTTTTGCGTTCCAGTTGCGCGGTATCGGAGAGAAAATCTGAACACGAGCGTCTGCATAGATTCGGCTGTCGGTTATGGAGTCGCGGCGAAAGAAACGACGTGGCCCACGCCGCGGCTTCTAGTGTCTATATCTCACCGTTTGGCACGGTGCTCCCCGCTTGACTGTATTCTACTTGCCTACCTGTCTTCATTCGCTTCGACAAAGGGTGCGTCGAAGGGGGTTGAAGCTGGTGAAAATAAACTCACACCAGTCATATCATACAGAATTGTTTAGTCAAACAAAACTAACGGTTTATCACGGGTGGTGTCCTTATGAATCCTCTCGCGATTGATTAACTCTGTTTCGCATCTCCTGAGCAACATCTCGGAAAGATCTCTTCTCACTTTTTTTCTTTATATGAAAGTATTGAATTTCGGCGTGCAGTTAGCTTTCTTTGAGATGCTTTTAATATTACTGCGCGGCCTGGGTATAAGTTGAAAAGTCCAATTTTCGGCCGTTTCTGGGGGCGCTAAACTTCGTCACTTCCTAATAGACTTTTGCTGCGGTTAAAAGTAATAACAGGGTGCTGTATAACGGTGAAGAAGGAATTCACCCAATTCCTGGCCGAGGCGGCCGCTTTTCTGATGGAGACGAAAAGCGAAAGCGCCCGTGTGTGCGAGTTTTCGGGGCACGTTGCAGATCCCCAGGTGATCAAAATTAATCCGGAGCCCTCCACTACGGCACGTTTCATCGCCTGTGTTGCGTCGGCGCGTTAAACCCTACAATCAATCAATCAATCAATCAATCAATCAATCAATCAATCAATCAATCAATCAATCAATCAATCAATCAATCAATCAAAGAACGAATTCGCCGCCGCGCTATTAACGGCTTTACTCTGCCCTTATGTTCTTTTGTCCATTTAAAGCCGCTCTAGGTAGGTCATTGTGGCTTGCGGGGCTTCGCTAACACTGGCAGTTAGTGCGAGTGGTGTGCTAACGCGAAATTTTTTTTTTTTCCTAGTGGGGGGTAAAAAACGAAAACGCACGTTTCGGCGCGCGTTAAAGATTTCAATCTGGCCTAAGTTCATGCGTAGTTCTACACTACGGCGCGCCTCATAGCCCGGATGTAGCTATGGGGCGTAATACCTCAAAATCCGGCAAAAATGTTTAAGTTAAAATTTGTTTTAATGGGCCATAGATAGGCCCGCCCTTCTAGTTAGTCGATGCCGTAGTCGATGGCTATACGAATTAAGAGGAATTTGGATATCTAACTTTCACAGACATTTAGTAGGGATGGTCGTTGTGTTTATATTATTAATCGTAAATGGTGGCCAAGATTCGAACCCGCGACATATAGTGTCGCACAAGCACCCCTCGGCCGCTGCGCCACCGCGTCGAGTCTCCACAGTTTCTTTTCGCTTCCATGCTTGGTTGTCGCAAGATAAACATTTGGGTTCCCGACGCTAAAAAGCCTTGCTCTTGACGTCTTGCTGACAACTCAAAAGGGTCCTTCGGGGCGTTCCCTTTTTCGCTCACTTTCTCGTTCCCCGGTGGTAGAAACGCTCACCACGCTAGGACGACGCTAGCTGCTCGCCGCTTCGTAATATGTCCCATCCATCACGGACCCGGCATCTCAGCTCGCTTCCTTCTCGTCCGTCTCGCGGCCTCACTTCTTCCCCGTAGCTTATCGCTTCCTTTTTTAGAGAGTTGCCTTCAGCGCGCATTCTGCACGATGAGAAACCCCTCTACCCGGGTGTTGGCGTTTACGTTAGCGCAAGGTTTTTGTTTACGGTGTCTCCAAACACGGGGCATTGGGATGCGTTTGAAAGGTATTTACACTTCCGCAAATCTGGCATTTGCACCGGCGTTGTCTTCTGAAACGAGTAATGTCAGCACTCGGCCTCTGTTACCCCCTCCCTGCTATTTAACCCTTCGTTGGCGCCTTGTTCGCGAGTGAGTGAAGTACATCCGAAAGCAGCGTGTACCAGTAAGTCCTTTATATAAAAGGTTACGCTCAAGAGAAGCGCGGTGCGTTGAGCGGTGACGAATATAGCTTCTGACACGCACTTTTGGAAACGACGCCTATTCGTTTCTCAAGTGTCGCGCGTCAACACTCGCAAGCTTAGAATGGCGTTTAAAAATGCTGGAACGTTGAGCGATGTTTGCACCAACAGGAAGAGAGACGCTACTGTCGCCGAAGACAGACCGGCTTCTCCAACGGAGAAGCCGCGTTGAGCTGGGTAGAGCCGTCCGCTGTTTTCCACCGGGGTGGCGTTAGCCTCCTTTTCGGAGGGAGCGAACGAAAGGCCGGCGGGCGCCTCCCCAGCGCTAAGCCGCGCTGGGAAACGGCGCGGGACGCTGGACGTTCTCCGTGGCCCATTAACCGCCCTCGTGCTGCGCTCGCTATTACAATGTTGCTAAAACCGGCCGGCAGTTAGGCGGAAAGGCTCAATTACGCGATCGCAATTTATATTTTACGGCCAGCCCTTTCCGAGACGTTTAGCGCCGCCACAATCCATGCGACGAATGGGCCGCGCCTTCTCGCGTTTTGGGTTACGTGCGGACAGGTTTGCATGCGAGCACGGCGCACAACCACACCGCGGTTCGCGCTAACGGCGCTAGGTCGGCGGTAGCGTTGTTTGCGGCCCGTCGGAGAGCTCCCGCGTTACGGAGCGCGCCTCGATTCGCTCGCCGTATCGCGCTGCAGTTTTTTCAGCGCCTGCGCAGAGCGCGGTTAGTCTCCCAGTTTCTACTGGCGTGATTTCATGCTAGGTGAGGCGCGGTGCAGTAGTGCAAGTCCCCAAACCCTTTCCTTCTGCTATGAACGTTCTCCTTTCTATTTTTTCTTAACGGTCTTTGTTTGTTACTAGAGGGAAGCACGTTTTGTGCTGCTGTGAACTAACGTTTCATCATGAAGCCTATGAGAAATCACCGTAGAGCATGCACGAGTGAACTTTGCATTTTCCTTGTCTGAGTCCTCTACCGTCTTTGCCCTGATTCTGAACGAACAGAGTGCGAACGCGGCTTTACACACTGGCACCTACTCCGCAGGAACACCGGCACAATTTCGTCCTTATTACTGTTCATCGACCCGTAACGGTTCACACATTTAGCGCTGTAGTTACGCTTAATTAAGACTCAACTTCCGTGAAGTTAACACCTGGCATTCTGCGCAAGGCTTTACTCAGGTGTGGGTCTGTTTGTACGCATATGGAGGCGCGGAGTGTGACCACTGGCCATTGGAGGCTTCTTAATTTTATTGCTTTGTTGTCCGATACCTGAAAACAAGAAAGAAAGCGTATAGACTCGTAGTGAACGGACTGTCAGATCTGTCCCGTTTAATGAATTGAAGGATGTAATCTAGCGTCAACACGTGAGGTATCTTCGCACTGTGCTTTGTCAAGTACAGTGTTCTCTGCTACTAACACACGCGCGGAGGTTTTTACGGAAGAAGCTTATGATAACATCCTTAGAGAACATCTTTAGTACGCGAGCCAGGATTGATCGAGTCCACTTGAGATTTTCGGTAATACCTAACGTTATGCGCCCGATTTCGCTTCGATCGTGAGTGACCGGAAGTAGAACCCGCGACTTTGTGTTCACGGTTGAACGTCGTGCACTAATGGAGAATTAAAGTGCACTAATGGAGAATTAAAATGATCGCTTTGGAACGGGCTTTCTTGTTTCTAAAAAGAAAATCCGTACATACGGTACATACGGTTGTCTTTTTTGAAGTACGAGAGCCAGCTCCAAGGCGATCAGTGGAATTCTTCATAAGACACTGCGGCGAGGGCTCCACTTTGATCCCGAACAAAGTCCTCGCAATTGGTAACTAATTTCGTTATAAGCGAAAATTCGTTAAAAGCAGATGGTGCCGTGGAGACAGTGAAGCATTCCGATTAAAGCAAGATTTAGATGAAAGCGATTTTGCTGTAACGGGGTTTACTGTATAGGCGATGTCAAGGAGCACGCGATGTTCTGACTTGGTTATAAGAGAGAATTGGTATTAAAAATGGTGACACTTTGTTCTAAATACATTGCAGTGGGGACAGGAAAGATTTCCAATAAGGCGATTTCGTTATAACGACGGTGTACTGCATTCGTTAGACACAATTTTACCGTGGAGCACGCCTTGTACGACGCAGACGCAACTGGGCCCGGAGGGGAAGTACGTACATCGAGACAGGAAGGACTGGGCGAGAGGCAGGGGTTCCCTTCGTGGCCGCCGGCGATGTCCCGCGCGTCCATGTTTCTATTTTTCGCGTCACTCCAACGCGCGAGCCGGTCAAATTTACGGGCCACCCGTACATAGTCTGTAGCGGGTGACCCCGTCGCTTGCAGCCGTCGTGCCGTCGCTCGAGACGCCGGTCAAGTTAAGTCGCGTCGCGTTGGCTATAACTAGATAACCACAACTGCGGGCGCATGTCAAATACACGAGGAACTGAAAAAGAAACAATCTGAGGGCAGTCCCCCCCCCCCCCCCCTCCCTCCCGAAAAAAAAAAGATGACTAAAATTAAACTGGAAGGTTAATAGGAAAAGAGGATGTTTTGTGTCATACCGAAATCCGCCTCTGGTCTTACGCGCATGTGCTGGACCTAAAAGCGGCTCCGGTTGGCCCGTTCATTAGAAAGGCGAGCTAATACCTCTCGTCCGACTGATCGGGAAACTTCTTTATAAACAGTAGAATGTAGGCAACCGTCCTGTGTTCCTTGTACAGTCAGGCAGAGGAAACTATACGGATCGGCTGCGAGGCGCACCGTGCAAGGTAACCCAGATGAGACGCCGATCTGGCTGCTCAGGAAAGTAAAGCGGACGTCTTTCTAAAAGCACTGATCAAACTAACTGCGCTTGTTTGCCTAATTATTGCACCTGCATCTAGCACTGTTTCCCGCTTTTTTCTTTTCGTTCGTATTTGTGGTTCAATACTGTCGCAGCTCTGAGACCGCGAAGAAATGTATGGTCTAATTGTCTATTCCTACCTGAGTCTCTATTTTCCACCTCAGCTCCGACCTTTGTAACGGGTCGCGTTGGCGCAGTGTGGTGGTCTCAGTAGACGCGTGGCCGGCCTAGTCAGAGATGATCTTACTTTTCGTAAAAATTTTAAAGTTTGTGTGCTTCGGGGAATACATGCACCGAATTAATGGACGTCTTCCCGCTGTTAATACCTGGACGTTCTTGGTAAAGGAAATTCTTTCAGATCCTTCTTTTTGTAACTTTTGCACGCGAAAGTGAGAAGCATAAGGATTAAAGAAAAAACGAAAAAAGAAAATTATACTCAGCGCATGCTTATAGACTACACGTACGCCACCGCAAAGTCGCGGATTTAGCTTGCCGCCTTTCTTCATCCCACCAGATTCGCGCGCAGTGGGCCAATTAATTACTTTCCTTGTGGCAAGCTACTGAACGAAACGAAGGTAAAACAAACTGCGACTAATATATATATATATATATATATATATATATATATATATATATATATATATATATATATATATATATATATATATATATATATATATATATATATATATATATATATATATATATACAGGAAGATATGCGGGCAGTCTACAACGCCAAAGAAGGCATAGGGGAATGGTTCGACTATATTTTCTTACCGTTAGTGAAATTATATATATAATTTTTTTTTCATATTAATTGAAGCGAAAAAGAAAGAAAGAAAAACACGCGCCCAGAGTGGGGACCGAACCCACGCCTTTCGATTAGATCTCGAATGCCTTACCAATATATATATATATATATATATATATATATATATATATATATATATATATATATATATATATATATATATATATATATATATATATATATATATATATATATATATATATATATATATATATATATATATAGGAGCTGTCTCGCGTCTCGCTTCTTTTCACCATATAACTTACGGGTCTGCTATTTCATCCACTGTTTTGTTTTTATTCTTTCCCGGGCGGTCCGACTGACTGTCCAGCAACGAAACCACCAGGTTATCTTTTGCTTTGTCTGTTTTTCGACAGTTCTTCCACGAGGTATCAAGATCACGCCCCCGTTTTGCGTCCCTATAGCTTGCATCCGCGCGAACTGTGCGTATACTAGTTTGGTTTCTTTATACGCGATCTGACTGGCGGGGCTGGGTCCGTGTGACTCAATTTATTTTACTCCATTTCCCTGCATTTTTTTTTTTTCATTTTCAGCTTCCGTTGTACCCCGTATGGAAACCCTGTGCAAGGGAGCCCCAATCCCGCGAACAGGTCAGCAAAGGCGTTTCCCGCTCCCGTCCACGCTTAGCAGAAAGAGAAAAACAGGGGGTAAAATGGGGAAATGTAGGCTTTCTGCTTCGTAAGGCCTCGCGCAATCTTTTATGCATGTCACGCCCAGGTCCCGGCTTTCTTTTGTTTGGCCTAGCGCGACTGTCGACGGGGGAGGCGTTATAGCGGAGCGAGGGAGCAAGGATGTTGCTTTCATTGATTTCGAGAGCCAACGTTTTAGGGAAGTGCCTTCTTTTCCACACGGTTTTCTCCGTTTCCGAGGCTGCGAAACCGCTTACGTAAGAGATACTGCGTGACTGCAGCCCGACGGCCAAGTATAGCGCGTGCGTGGGAGGTCCTCGTGAAATGCAGGAGCGAAGCCACTTTTGTCCCAAACAGAAGCAGCGAAGAAGAGGCCGCTACGACGCAGCATTTTGTTTCTTGGAAGAGTGACCACTAACACGTCCCGATCCTTTTTGCGTCTACTGTCGGGTTACTTCGGTCTTTCTTTCTCTTTTTTGTTTCGCTGGGATGCCCGTAATAAATGAAATCTTTCAGAAGAACTTGGTGGGATTCAAAGCGTGACAAAGTACAACTTTTTTGTTATTTCAAATAAATACCTTTTGGTACCTCACTCAAGTTTATTCCAGCCACGAAAGACATTTTTCAACCTGAACACCCCAGAAAATACCCAAAGAAAAATTAGCGGTGGCTTAGCTCGGCCATGCCAGGATATACGTAGCGTGATCTAAGGTTCAGCTGGTTATTCTTAGGTTTTCTGGTTGCCCAGGGTTAGCTGCTTACCATGCTTACTGCTGATAAAACGATTTCCGATCCAATTCAATCCAATTTAATCCAAGTCAATCCAATCCAATACTGTCGCGGCGGCCGCGGCTCCGGCGCGCCAGCTGTGTGCCGTGAGACGTCACTGCTCCTCGTGCAAGCGCAGCACGGCTCTCCAGGAGCCACGCGAAACTCCTGAACCTCGGCCAGTGTAGCTCACGCTACAAAATTCAAATTTCGCGCCACAGTGACGCAATACGGGCATGGATGACGTAATATGAGCCAGCACTGAAACATACTTATCAGTGTGTTTAACTCCACGTTAGCACTAGAGGGATACTATCAAACGCAACTAGAGGCCACACTACAATTGCCCAGACATGTTTCTTGGCTTGGGCTTAGGACGGCGGCCGCCGACCGCACGAACACAATTCTGTGACGTCATAGTGACGTCACCAAAAAGTGGCAGAGGAGTCGCCACTGCTTCATATTACCGCGAACCATGCGTTGTGTTTATTTGTGTTTTGCTCTTACCTCCCGGCTGTGCCGGTCTGTGTTATCTCTGTGCCAAGGGAAGCGCGTGTTCCATTCTTTCTTTTTGTGCCGCATGTGTTATCTGTTCTGATAGGGAGAGCATTCCGATCTAACGTGAACAGCCTAGAATAATTTTCTTGGATCTACAATGTTCTAGATGTGAATCGACGGTTCGAGAACCACGCGCGCCGAAAGATAAAAAGCCTGCAGAGCAGACGCCGGGGTATTGGACTCATGCGTACGTCACGTTGTTGACTGCTGCTTCGCCGCCTCTGTATTCTTTGAGTTGTTAGGGAAGCACAAGTTTGCTCCAATAAACGTGTTTTCCTCGAAGACAACTGCGTCGTCTGTGGCTTCGTGGCAATATGTTTGCTTTGATATTCCGGCAATTAGTTGAAGTTTGCAGTAAAATTGATATCGTTGTTGTTGGAACAGAGCACCCTTTTTAATCAACTGAACTTGTATTTTGTCGTCATGGCCCCTTTAAAGCAGGACGTAATTGATGTTCGTGGGGAACTTCTTGCTTCAAACCAAAAGTATTTTTTTTTTCATAATTTCACCCTTAACGAAATTTTCGCGCGATACTTTCGTGTGATCGACAGCAGTTTAACACTTACGTTACAAAATATTTATTTAAACCGCTCAATACTGTTCGCGAACTAGATTTTATTTAGAAAGCAGTAAACCTTTCTTTGAGGGTAAAACCTGGCGTAGGCGTCCGCAACAGCCAAGTGGCTCCTAGACAACGTACTTTTGAAGCGTTGAACAAGAGTGCGAAGCTGGGCGACTCGGTAAGGATCCAAGATTAAAACGGCGCAAAGGACGGACGGAAAAAGCTGACACGGATGGACGCTGACTGACGACTAAATTTTATTAAAAGGAAGAGCTAACTATTAATGAAAAAGCAAGAGCTACACCTGCAGTTTTCTTGTTTTGCTGGTGCCCTTGCTTTTTCATTTATATTTCGCTCCTTGTTTCTATAAAATTTAGTCGTCAGTCAGCGCCCGTCCTTGTCAGCTTTTCTCGTCCTGTCCGTTGCGCTGTTTTAATTTTGAAGCGTTCCTTAGCGCGAAGCGTTCCATAGCACGCGTTTAAGCTCGACAGTAGTGGAAGGTGTCCGTCCACGCCTGTAACCTCCAGGTGAATTAAGGGAGGGGAAGAACGCAGCCAAGCGAGCGAACAGACAGGCGGCAAAGTCCGCCATCGTGTCTACTCTCCCGATGCAGCTGAGCACGAAGACGCAGGTTAGATTCCCGGCCGCGGCGGATGTTTTTCTGATAGAGGCGAAAAGCAAAAACGCCCGTGTGTGCGAGATTTCGGTGCACGTTAAAGATCCCCAGGTGGTCAAAAATTAATCCGGAGCCCTCCACTACCGCGTACCTCATCGTCTGCGTTGCGTCGGCCCGTTCAACCCTACAATCAATCACTCAATCAACTCTCCGGATACAGGCCGGCAGGAACGAGCATCGGCGAAACGCGTGGACAGGTCGAAGCAATTCGAAATCGTAGAGGAGGAATTGTATCGCGAAGTAAATCGTGTGAGAAGGCAAGAAGTCTAAGCCCTTCAAGAGCGCAGGGCGGAAGCAGAGTGTCTCAGGCGTTCAACTGGACATTGATGCTTTCGCATTCAAAACCGGTACGAAGCGCTTAGGTGTCCTTAGACTTTTTTTCCGCGTGTATACCACCAGTCGCGGTAAGGTGCTCAACGCCGTAGTGAAGGCATTTTGTTCGAAGAACATTACAGTACTGTTACTTATAAACACCCACAAACGTGTCAAATTCTGACTTACACAGCAGAGTATGAAAACACACGCACGCTCAGACAAGGAACCAAACGAACGAACCGTCTACCGTATTGTAATTAAGATTGCCAAGTAAACGCTGTGCGCCCTTAGAACCGGCGAACGCGAACTGCGTGAATGTAGGAACTTGCATTTCTGCATTAATTTCCATCTCTAGCGAGTGGCGCCTGGCACGGGTGTTTCTTTCGTTGTCCTTCGTGCGCTCTGCGGAGCCGGTCACGCCCAGGGAGGCGTAATTAATTACCGTAACGACGTGCTTGTTGCACAATGCGGGCCCCGACCATGCCCAGGCGAGCTGCTAGCGGCGCGATACGTTGTTGCTCGTGAGTAACAGGGAAACGTTACCACACTGTCACTCACTTCCCTGCACGCACGCGAGTTTTGCGGGGTAGCGAGCCCCCGGGCTTCGAAGTATAATTTCATAGATGGGCAACTCACAACAAAGGTCCAGCTTCGAGGTGATTCCTTTGACTTACGCTCAAGGACTTGCTGTGTAATTAGATTGAACATACATTAGCTTTTCTTAGCCGACAATAGTGACGCATGAATAAGTCCACACATCAGACAGCCAGACATTACATCGGACATACCGTTTTACTGTATCAGAAGTTTGTCTGTACATCTTTGCCGAAAAATTACTTACAAAGCAGACTTTGTTTGTTTCCAGGGTTGGTAGCTGCAAGAATATTTCAGTTTGACTCGGTGTTCCCAAACTTTGGTTGTCGTCACGGTGTAAACTCCGTGTCTGGAGGCGTGCTGACAGCAACACACCGACAAGGCTTTTTTCTACTTCCGGCCTTCTGGTGCCTTGGCGGAAAGCGGTTTGGAAAGACTCACAGCCCTACTTCTGAAGTATAAACCGGCAGCTTTAGTCGTTAACATTTGTTTGAAGAGTTTCTATGAGCACTTTTTGCGTGTAACCAGCTGAACTGAAGTTGCTTTCGCAGACTAGCGTGTTACGCATTGTAATATGCGAGTTCTTGACGACGTGGTGAGTGTACTTGCTTCGGCGGAAGCGCTGTGTCAGTATTAGTGTTAATCCGCGCTGCAACACGAAACAGGCTCTCGCGAAGTTTACCCAAATCATGTAGGAAGTCCCGCGGGCGAACATCCATTTGTCCCTCAAATATTCCCTCGGCCTTCCGTTCGCGTGTCAAACACTAAAAGCAGGCTCGATTCTTTTAATACACCAGTTCTCTTCGTTCTTTCTTTTGCTTTCTCACAATTTTTCCCCGGTTGACGCGTCCGCTTACACCGCCAGCGGCATTTCCACCGGCAGCCCTTTTCCCCCTGTGTGGCTCCCTCGTTGTTTTTTGTTTTTTCTCGCCTGACAGGCGAAGAGCGGGGCGAATGCAAAGCGTTCTGGTCACGCACACGCCGTGCCAAAACCGGCCATCGTGGTGCCGACGACAGTGTCAGTCCTCGGTGGCTCAGTCAACAGGAACAGGCGGACCGCTTTCAACCCGCGCCTTTTGTTACGCTCGGGGCGCGCGTTCGGCGGCGGACCCTCCGCCAAGTTGAATGCCCCCGCGGAAACTTTATATCCTCTTCTTTTCCAGCGGCCCATTTGATGTTGCTTCTCCGACCGCTCGTTTCTTTGTCCTTCCGTTCCTTGCCTCGTTTCGCCATCACTGTTTGCGGGCACGAAGCAAAGTATGCGTCTGCGTGCGCGTGTAAGTGCGCGTGTGCGCGTGTATAACATGTTCGTCGTTATAGCTTCTTCTTGGCCGCTATGCACGCTTACAAGAACCGCCTTTTAACATCGAGAAACCTGCTCCGCAACGTCCTAGATGTGTCAAACGGGCCTAGCGATCAGCGGTCTATTGCGATCGAACGAGAGGGTGGCAAAAGAAAAGCCAATGTGGAAGGGTTACGCCCTAATCGGACGGCGTCTAAGCGACGCTCGATATAGCCTTTCGCGCCGGCCGGAAACGCGAAGTGACGAACCTGCTTCAGCGCCCATGTAAACTTCTGAAATATATATATAAAAAAAAACATCGTGGTGCACCACTTTTGCAATATCGAAAACGTTGGCTGCTTCTCCGTAGGCAAAGACGGATGGTACGGAGGGTGTAGGTTCAGATCCGCGAATCGCGGGCACCGTTGCTTCACAGTTCTTCTGCACCTACCTGTAAGGTATAGCGCAAGCCTGTGCGCTTCTGAACGAGTTTCACGTTTAGTCCTGCATGTGCTCGCTCTGATTCAAGGAAGACCAAAGTTTCGGCAGCCGTTGTACCGCGCTACGGTAAAAATGCACGCTGGTGCGGCATTTAAATAAGGTGCCGTGCTGTTAAGGGTGAAAAGAAAAGCAAGTTATTGGCACACGATGAAAATGACTAACTTTTTAGCGTGCGTAACCGCCCCCCATCGCTCGTCATAGACAAGGTTGAATAGAGCCGCTCATTGTTACAGACCATGGAGATAGCCTTTTTTAGTATTTTACACGTTTAGATAGGTTCCTGTGTATGCAGCAAAGAAGCAGTTATTTATACGACTTACTTAGATGAATGCCCTAACAAATAAGCAGTACAGCGTTAGAAGCCGGAACAAATTTGTAATTTGTTTACTGATTAAATTATCATAGATGTTCGTATAAAGACACACTTTTTGTCAGGGCACCAGTGACACCCACAAAACACAGACGTGTCTGTGGATGTGATCGCTCGATGAGTTCCTGGCAATGTGTCTTTCAAGCTGTCGAAGTTTAGTTCGAGATACAGTGACATCGAGTGGTTCAGTTTGCTCACTGTAACGGTTTGGTTGCTACCCACACCGCCCGCGTAATGTCACAGAAAAAATGATGCCAGCCTGGGAGAAATCACATCAGTGCGTTTATTTCCGATCGCTTGTGCCGGCGACATGGTAACACTTGTCTTATCGGGGGCGCGCAAACCGTTCTGTCTTTGGCCGTCTTTGTTCGTGAAGGGAATGTCTGCAAGCTATAGGGTTGGTGACAGCTTTTAAAAATCGGAAAGAGGAGATCCAAGAAAAGGAATACATGGTCGGATGTAGATGTATAGCGACAGTACGCACGCGTAACTCCGTTTGAATAGTGTGTTTTTGACGGCGAAACACGTTACATTCTATTGTGCTCGTGGTCCTTTGTGCTGCAGTCCGCCGTTGAATGCACTCAACTCCGCGTGCAGTGATTGCTATGCTAATAGTTGTCAGCTGATAGTGGCATAGATTTTCACTAGTTCCACTGCTCCCGCCAAGCAATTGAAATCTGCGCGAAGCGTGTCTTTCAAGAACCACGGGTGCAGAAGCTCCGATAAAGAAAGTACGCGCTCGTGCCTGGTTTCGCACGAATAATGAGTCGAGAGATTGCGCTAAGTGAAGTTGTCTGCTTTCCGGTTCGAACCAGGATTGAACACCTCATGCTATTTTGGCTAACTTGGCCATTGCAGTAGAGTTGAATAAATACTTTTCGTTGTTCGAAAAAAAAAAAAGTACTGCCCATATAAATAGCGTGTCCGGATTACAGCGAAACCGGGAATGTTTTCCGCGCTTCTTCCTCAAAAGAAAGGGGTTTGTTGCACTGCCCACCATACCGACTCAGCTCGCTCAGCACGATATACACCATTCAGCCAGCACCAGTGCCCAAACCGGAGGAACATATCCATAACAGTGTAGGGTAATCAATCCGCGTAAACGTGGAGAGGGAAAGTTCTGTACTGTTTCATCTTACGGTGAGGTTCACTGCTCAGTAGGAGCGCCAAAATGTCGTCTTGTGAGGCTTCTTTGCATGCTTAGTGGATTTCTAACCGCGTTTGCCTTTTGCCACGCCTGCCTCTTTTTAGCTGTCGGTACAGTGTCTGTCGTGTTCTCCGTCTCCTGACTCGTTGTGTGCCCTCTTGTCTCGTGCAGCCGACTGCGTGACGCCTGCGGACGTGAGCCTGGCCTCGCTGCCCTCGTCGCTGCCGCCGTCGCCGTACTCGCCGTCCCCGACGTCGTCCTCGTCCTCCTCCTCGTCCTTCCCGCTGACGCACCCGCTGTACAACGCCGCGGCCGGCCCGCCACCGCTGTTCGCCACCGGCGGCGACAACTCGCCGCCGCTGTTCATGCCGCTGGCCTTCCCGCTGCCGCCCAGCCCGCACCGGCCGTACGAGCCCTGGCCGCGCCCTCCCGGCGTCTCTCCGTACTTGGCTGCCGCTGGCGTCCCGCCGGCAGGCGCGGCCCCGCCGCCCCTTCACCTGGCCGCGGCGGCCGCAGTGCTGCCCAGGCCCATACCGACCACGACCATGTCGGCGGCAGCGGCCGCCATAGCCTCGAGCCCGAGGTACGACGCAGCCTCGTTGACCGGTGTCGGGAGCGACGCGGTGGTGACGGTTAGCGCCGCCAACAGTGCGCACTGCTCTGCTTCCACTGTCACGTCCTACTCGCCCTCGATGTACGCCGCGTATGACCGCGGCGCAGCGGCGGCAGCGGCCGCTGCGGCGGCCGCCGCTGCGGCCGCCGGCATGGCGCCCCACTTCGAGCACCACCCGAGCATCCCGCTGTCGTCGTACGGGCCGTCGCTGCTGTGGTGGGACTGAGCGAGCCCTTCACCCTTCTCCGAGGACGAAAGGCAGCGTGGTGCTGGGACTTTTTTCTCTCCAATTCAGAACACTGGCCCCGAGCACCGCCCACCCCCT
This sequence comes from Haemaphysalis longicornis, assembly GCF_048455015.1. NCBI lineage: Eukaryota > Metazoa > Arthropoda > Arachnida > Ixodida > Ixodidae > Haemaphysalis > Haemaphysalis longicornis. Next base: position 52,279,816 of record NW_027526361.1, on the reverse strand, counting down.
GCCGAGCGCGAGCCGGACGCTTTTGTTTTGTTTTTTTGCCTTGGGCCCGAGTTTGTGTTCCGCCTTCATTTTTTTTTTCTTGTTGTGCTCCAAGTTCGCGGCGCACATACATGATGTATACGTGCAAACGTTACTTGAATCACCTTTCAGTGGAGTGCTTCTGGAGAATTTTTATTTTGTCACCTTCTTGTGAGTGAGATACGTTTTCTGGCAGTCTGTTGTCATTGTGTCATCGTTGCGAGTGTTGTACGAAGTGTATTCTGGCTGTTTATATTTACCGGGTCGTGTTTTCGCCATTTAAGTTTCTAATACGTGTTGCTCGAGTGTGGTCGAAATTATCGATAGTGCGGCGAAGTATTCTCGACACGTCCCTGAACGAAGGTGCTGACCTCTGCTCACGTGTATTCGGAGACAATCCAAGTTGTTTCCGTGGCAGTCTAATGCGTTTTTCACGTAGCTTTTTACGAAGGAAAATCGGCTCGAAGCAATGAGCCTTAATATTGTCTTTTTTTGTTGTTTTTGTGTGTATTAATGTCGTTTCGGTGCAATGCCCCCGCGCTCTACCTGATATTTTATCTTTTTTTTTTACTTATTTCTTAGGCACATTCAGCTTCAGCCATGGATAAGACGTCTGGCATTCAGCCAGACAACTCCGTTAAGGCTCTAGCTGAGATAGTACTTTTTTTTTTCTGAGATTTGTAAAAGGCGCGCGTTGCGCCTGGTTGTTTGCTGTTGTACAAAGAAACTGGAGATACGCTTGGCTGTTTGTCATTTTGCAGAGTGTTCCATCCGCAAATGTATCCTACTGCTTTTCCGGTTGTAAGGGATGACCAGTACACACTAGCAAGGCGTCTGACGTGGATTTCAACTCCATTAGCCTGGCTTATTTGTCCAAAGAGCGGAGCGAAAGCGGATTTGTACTTTTTTTCTTTATACGTGCTTAATGGCAAGCAGCGAAGAAAGAAACGTTTGGCCCAAACGTATTTAAAGCTGGCCCACAATTTTCGTAATATCGGGAGTTTTTAAATATCACTCTTTGGTACCGCGCCGCGTTTTGAGTAAAACATAACTCAACCAAATGTCCGAATTAGGATAACGCTTTTGTCCTTTGTTAATATCAGTGCTGTGAAGCTTATAATCGCACGAAATTGCCGCAGACTATATTGCCTTGTTGGACGCCGCTCTGCGACCGGAAGAGTTTCACGCGTGCTGGGGAAGGAGGAGTAAAACGTTTCTGCACGAAAGCTGTGCACTAACCACCATGTCAACTTTTTCTAGTGATGTACTTTGTATTTTCTGGCCCACATCTCGCCCTGCGAATTGGAACAGACTACATTTATATGCGCACATTTTCGTGGGCGGTTTTCAACGCGAGCGAGGAATATGTAATAAGTGCGCACTGGAGAAATTTTTTTTTCACGTTACGAGGAAACGAGACATCGCTCGTTCTGCCAAAGGTGCGCGATGATTAAGACAAATAACCTTATCACTATGCGTCATCATACCCGAATGAATTGTCTCCATACTGCGGAAGCGTGCTTCCCTGCTCCCTACAGTTCGAGTTCAGCTGTAGGCATTTGGGAATCGCTGCCCCTACGCGCCTGAATTTCTCAGTTTGTAAATACCGAGAACAAGCCCATCATGCGTTTTCCTTGATAGAGCGGCAAACATGCGGGTGGTGAGTTTCACTCTCCGTCTTTTTCTTACGCGAAGTGAGTGGTCTTCTTGCTTGGAAGTAGCGTCTCTGCAGCACACTCTTTGGCTTTTGCGTTGTGTCGACTTTCTTCCTCTCAGCTTCGGCGCTCGTTTCCTTTATTTTCCTACATATGTGCGCGAAGAATCCTGTGGATGCTGTGTAGTGCAGCGGGGACATCTTTCGTCACCAAATTGAAAACGAGGGTGAGAGAACCGCTCCTTGTGGAGTACCTCTAGACCGCGCAGATATGGGCGCGAACCTCCTCCATTTCAGGATTCTATTGTGTCCTCTCAGTCGGCGCACTGGTGGCGGTAAACTTAAACTTGAGGTTGGGTAACGATATAACAGAAAACTGTCGCACAGCGGGCTACATTGCTTTGTTTTGTTTTCTTTCTGTGAGATCCTAGCTTAAGCAGTGGTGGGCTCCGTGGTACACGTGACTTGACTTACAGGGTCAGCCGCTTTTATCCGAAGCGCACAGTTCGTCTTTAACGGCTTTCCTGTACTAATAAAGCTTTCAGAAGTGGCGCCAATTACAAACGTCGCCAGCGGAAACTTAGAGAATTTCGCTCGGCGTAAGCGACATTTTTGTCTATTTGTATGGACAGTGTGAAAGGGGGTTAGGCAAGAAAAAAGGGAGGGTATGCTGCTACAAACGTGTGATCCCAAGCTGTCGTTGCTCCCACGCACTTACCTGAAGACTACGGCATAGTTACCACAAGTCTGTAAAAAGCGACCCGTGAAAGCAGTGCCTCTAAAATTAAACCGAAACAAAAGCTCCGTTACTATTCAGCAGTTTACATGCATTGCAGCAATAAACGATGCTTGTTGAACTCGGTTTAAATGCTGCTCGAATGTAGTACACTTGTGATGTGGTGGACAAAAAAAAATCTCCGGACTTGTTTCTAGCTCTCCTGCAAGCTTAGTCCTGAAGCTGATTGCTCTTAGCATGCGAGAAGACTTGTAACCCATTGTTCCACGCGAGCCTCACCGGTGCGGATACAAACATCGCTTCAATCGAAGTGCACGTGCACGTCTACTTTAAAAGGGCGCAAGATCGAAGCACCGGACATACGGAAAGCAATTGCTGGAATTTTTGGACGCTCGTAGCTGCTCAATCTGGTACGTCTTGTAAACAAAGCCGGTTGTGGAGCTGCTAATTTGTGAACTATGTTCAAACTGAATCTCAAATGTTTGATTTGTAGGGCACATTGTAGCAATACATCACCGTGAGTTGTACTTCTTTTTTTAATTACGTGCCTTCCAACTAGGGTGCAGGGTTTGTTCGGTGTTACTGCATCATTTAGAATGTAAGAAAAGTGTGAAAATTCTGACCGCCAATAGGTGAAGCCACAAATCCTGTCGTATTGTTTTGTTTTTCGAGCATGTGGGATTTATGATAATCGCATCCCAGCGACGCAATTCGCTTGGTCTCAGACGAAGTTTAGAGTTGAGGGTGCGCCGTGTTGCGTCTAAACGAGGTGGAGGAGGAGAGTGGTTGGCGACGTCCGACAGAAAACTTTTTTTTTTTTCTTCGGATGGGCCCGCGACTGATATCGTCGTCATTCTTTCAACTCTTGCTAACCTCATAATCGCAAGCGGAATCTGTCAGCTGTGTTGTCCCCGTCCGCGACGGAAAGCCAACAGAAGCGCTATTGTGGGAAAGTGAACTTCTCGGGGGCGCCTCCTCGTAAGACAGATCACAACAAACTCAATATACACGCACACCCGTTTTTCTTGTACTGTAAAGTATCGAATGCCGCTTTTGATGTAAAAAAATGTATTTAGCGCCGTGTCGGATGATACCTGTTTAAATTGCAGCCTCGGGCAGTCTTGCCTCCGGCTGCCGTCGGAGAAACAGCTTGTTCGAAGGGCCGAGGGTTTGTTCTCTGCGAAGAGTATCGACTCTCACACCTCGCTACCTGGCTCTTTGTTTGGGCCACGACCTGAGAAATCGCTGCAGTCTATGACTCTGGGAGCGGGCAGAGAGAGAGATAGAGAGACGTTTCGAGCAACTAAGCATATACCGTAGTGTCAGTGGATTTCCTGTTGGAAAAACCTCTTGTCCGACCCTCGATGGTGTTGTCATTTTCCCGGTCATTTTCCGCCACCCGAGTGAAGCTCAGCTACTCGGTTTGTTTTCTCACTTTTAGCCGCCACCGCAAACAACGGTGGCGACGCTTATCTCTGTGTGACGAACTGCCCGTCTCCCGTACCGCTCTTTGGGTGTTAGTGTTTGCGTGTACTAAAAAATCTGTGTACGTGGGGAACGCTACTCGACTGGGAGTTTCGGTTCTGCCGAGACTGAAGGCATGGTGCTATAGAGGGAATCCAGGGCAAAACAAAAAAAAAACTGTTTTTGTGTGTGTTTTTTACGCGAAAGAGGTGTGGGCGTGTGTAAGTCACGTCGCGTGTCGTTCGACTGGTGGATCTCCGTGGGTTGCGCAGGGAGAGTTCCTGCTGGCACGTAGAAGAGGCGTTTTTTTTTTTTACTTTTTCTCTTTCTCTTTCTCCTCGGAAGCTAAATATCTTTGTTTCTGGGAACATGTCCCGTACCGCCCACTTTTCCCCAGTTATTTTCTGATATGGTCTAGAGCCAGGTCTTGTTTCGTTTTTTAGTTGCTTCGCTACGTGCCGGCTTCAGTGCCTGTGAAAAGCGAAGTGCATTACGAGTCCATTGGGACGTCGCATTTGAGGGTAGGTGTGATAGACGCTAAGGAGTTTGTAATCCCGCGTCACTTGCCAGTCACGTGAGGAGACAACCTGCCGGTTTCTCGGCAGCGCTGTCTGAATGCACCAAAGTGTCAAAGAATATAGCGCTCGTTTTTGAGCTTGTACGTTGTCTGTTCTGTGTTCGCCTTAGCAGAAAGTCAGTTCGAGGGAGTCCCATGGCTTGCACAGATAAAAATTAAAAAAAAATGTCGGGAGGGACTAGACACTGTTTTAGTACTTCTTCAGGTTAGCAGCATTAGTGGAACTGTCACCCGGAAAGCGAGACTCAGCTATGCTACACAAGAGCGTTTGATTGCCTCAATGACGTTGTTCGGGTACTAGGCCTAACCGAACTGGTAGCGGGTGACCCAACAAAATCAAGAAAACTGAAAGGGAAGGGCGGAGGGCAAGACTCAGATTGGGCACAGTCTGTTCAACCTGCGCAAATGCACTTCTTCAGCCTCGACAATTCTGTCCCGTTTGGTTTTATTTTTTTTTATCTTATTTTTTTTTTCAGTGGGAGCTTCTATACTTTCAGGTCCCCGCCCGAATTTCGTCCAAGTGGCTCAATCAACCTCTAGCTGGGCGAAGCGGCTCTTGAGGCTATCACGTACTGAAAGCTCCGTTATCTTCATGGGACTCCCGGGTCGGCAGTGGCGTTGCTTCTTTTTTGTACGTGTAACTGCGTAAAGCTGCGAAGGAACGAAAGAGTTCGTCCGTGCGTCAGTTTGTTCGTCAGTTTTCGCTATGTCCTTGTTGGTGTAGGCGAGCGTCAGTCAGTGAGCCCAGTTTTGCGCGGAGTTGCGTGTTGGGACACTCTCATTGTACGTGCAGCAAGGTCTTCTCGGTCTGCTGTTCTTTATACAGACACCTCGGAGCATATATAGTTCGGTCGTCCAAGGTTGCAACGCCGACCCTTTTCCACTCTTCCAGAAATATACATTCAGTGTACGGAAAAAAAAAAAAAAAACACCGCTCAATATTTGCTTCCCGTTATTTTGCTGTCCAATGGCGTGTGCACTCGACCTAAGCACATACGTCACGACTGCGTCAATATGACGTCGTCTCAGATAATAGTTATTTATGAAGATAAGCATAAGCCATAGCTACCTGGCACGAGCCTTCGATTATTTTAACAGCCAAGAGCAGCAGGACAAAAACCAGGGGATAAAGTCAGGGCATTATTGGATTTAAAATGTTTTGTTTCGAATATGATTTGAAAGTATCCCTTTTAGCGCGGCATCCTTGGACGCAGAAGAAATCTGTAGGTCGCTGAGCAGTGGTGTTCAGACCGAGGACGTTTAAATAACCTTATGTCTCAAAGCAAAGCCGGAAGAAAGGACGAATTAGGAGTACACCAAACCCTCGTTATAACAAAGCCGCCGTGTAAAAAAAAAAAAAAAAAGACTTTGTTATAAACGGTACTTAGCCAAACGCGGGGATGTCTTGATCTCCCTGCACTGCAATTCGGATAAAGCTAGGATTCGAGTAGAGCGATTTTATTACAACGAGGGTTCACTAGACGCCTATAGAGATCTCCTGAGATATGCATATGTACTGAAGCGAACGTTATGATCCCCAGCACTGGGTGTCAACAAAGAGAGGAGGTTGGTGTCCTGGCGCAGAGTCCTTCGAAGGCTCACGCACTAGGTTCACCGCCACTTAGTTCGGGGACCGCCCGGTAGGGGCGTCCTCAACGAATGTGATATAGCGCTCTCTGACTGTACTGCGTGGATCCGATCGAAGCGCCTTCGCAGGCTAGTTCGTGCCCTCTTCCGCGTCGCATACCTGGAGCTCAGCGGATCGAAAACGTCTGCTAATTGTCCGCGTGAGGTGTGGTGACTACCGTCTTAGTTCCGCCTTGTTTTCCCGATTAGACGTCTTGTAACTCGCCCTGACCTGTGATTCGTGCTTGTAATCCGGAGGCAGCAAATTTAAAGGGACCCTGTAACGCTGTCGATAAGCGCTTTCACTCTTTCCTTCGCGTCTGGAACCACTGCGAAGGCTATGGTTATCGCCAGCACTGTGCGGAACTGCGTGATTTGTTCGTCGCAGCAGATACGTCTTCCGTTTCGGCTTTGTTTTTGTGGCTTTTTTTTAAGTTGCTCTCGAAAAGCGTTCGTTGCTGCAGCTAAACGAAAACCGGCCAACAGCCGCTACATGACCTCAGTGACGTAATTCGAGCCGTCAAAGAACGTCAAGACCCGGAAAGAGAGAAAAATCTTTTGATGGTGTTTACAAGTTATCTGATGGGCATAGAGCAGTAACTTTTGGCTGAGGTACTTTGCGACCCCCTAATATAGGTGCTGGGTGTGTTAAGTGACTGCAAGCATTTAAGATTTCAAAAAAGTCGAAAAAGTGTTGTAGGGTCCCTTTAACATCGCTCTCTTGCTCGCTACTCTACGTTTATTTCGCCGAGTGTCATAATCCCAAACTGAATTTGAGTGATCCCACCGTAACCAGGGTTTGTCGTTTGTCGCTAATTGTGAACACTGGCGTTACTGTCACTTAGTGGCCCGGGTTGCGAGTAAGGAGAGCTCGGAAACAATCACAAACGAAAGATGAAAACGCACAGGTGCAAAAGAAACAGGCTATGGCTTGGCGCGTGTTGATGGAGCGCACTGAACGACTGTGAAGGTGTCTTGGGGGCCTTGCGGACCGCGGTTCTAAGTCGGGGTGTCGGACGTGTGATATGCAGTTGTGATATTGGCGTTTACCCTCGGGAGGCGCAGTAGTGTGTGTGCGTGTGTGCGTGTGTGCCATCTTGAGCATGCGACCGGTTTGAGTCAGGGGACCCCAAGTCTACACGCGGGTCAAGTTTTTACTTGTTACGAGTCACGTTCGCAGCCAATGAGTCCGAGCACACACTTCGAAGATGATAATGAACGAGTACAGCTAGTGTTTACACCTTTGGAAGAGTGTTTGGGAAAAAAATGCAGATGTTTGGAGCAGTTTGTAAAAGGATATTTTGTACATGAATGTCGTTGCCAAATAAAAACTGTGAGTCGAGAAACGTCGCGGCTGTGTGAGGTGTCTGATAATTCTGTGCATTACTTTTGTTAGCCGGAAGCGACTGGAACAGCCGGCTCGCAAATGTTTGTATCCGTTTTTTTTTTATATTATGCAGCTGTTGAGAAGAGTCGTCCACGCAGAACCGGCAAGCCCTAAGCCGGCTTAGAAGGTGAAGAAGCGAATTTCGTCTTCAAAAAACGGGGCTTTCTCGAGTAAAAAGGGGGCTCGAAAAGAAAAAAATGCAGAAACCACTAAAAAATGCGGGAACCTCCCACTAACGCGAAAGATTTGAAGGTAGCGAAGCTGTACGCAGCCTTCACGACCATAACGACGGTTTAAGTCCACGATTGCAGCCGATTTGCTTCTTCGCTGTCGCGATGAACTTTGCTCCATCTTTCTTGCTATAACGGCGAAGAAGGAGAAAATCGGCTGCGATCGTGGACAGCGCGAGGAGGGGTATACTTCTACGAACAAACGAACGGAACGCGCACACTTAAACTAGGCGCCGCAGGTGCAACCTGAACAATATCACGTGTTCTGGCTCGAGCAGGTGGTGTGATTCCTCTTCCCAAAGTCGCGGCCGAGGGATTGAGCCGTTTGACTCTCGGGTACTAACTCACGGTCGTGGCCGAGTGGGTAACACGGCTGGCTCTGCCAAACTGATTGTGACGGCCTTTGTTGGAGCTCGACCCTGTGCCGTCTTGGCCTTCGGAGTTTGTCTTTTGCACAACGATTTACGGACAAGTCTCACGCATGGTGTAAGGTTTGTTTGCTTTGTGGTCAACGTAGGCCTATCTCCCTAATTTGGTAGGCTTGGCTTGACAACTTACGCTCGAGGCACGCGGCGAATACTGGAGTTTTTACAGCAAAGCTGTATACTTCTACCCCCAAATAATTTCATCTCCGGGACAAAAACGTCAAGACGTCAAAGCCTAAGAGGCTAAGCGCATGCGTCGGGCTAATCAGGTATACAGCATGAAGCTCAGAATTCGTTTAAGGAAACCAAAAACCAGCCTTGAAACCACATTAGGAATGTAAGGCGCCTGTAAACCATGGTACCCCCCCCCCCCCGCCCCCACCATGTGTTACTGGTAAAGATTATGCTTGCAGATTATCTTTGAAGGCTAGTCAGGACTGGTATCACTATAAATAGAGCAGTTCTTGCCCAAGACGCCGAGCGCGTGCGTCAGGCTAAGCAGGACCCAGCCGAGCGCAGTGTCAGCCGAGAGAAGCCGAGAAGCCGAGAGAAGCCGAAAGAGAGGCCGAGTCAGAGAGAAGCCGAGCGCAGTGTCAGTAGATGAGGTATTAGAATGCCGTTACTGGGGCACGCAACTCAGCAACGGCGGCCATTCTGGCGTTTATCAGCGTTGCGAGATTTCCGCAACTATGGCCTCGCCGTTACCTTCGACCTGATCGTTTATTAACAACACTACCGAAGATGCAGAAAAACGGCATCTTTGGACACACTTGTGATGCTTGAATGCTGTTGCACGCGTTATCTTTGATTCACATTCGGAACAACGTCATCGAGTAAATGGAGCTTTCAATAGCTCCCCGGCACCACCGTAGTATAACCGGTTATACCCAATTGCAACAGTACAAAAATAGGGCCAACGGGCAAAGAGAATTTTGTCCACCCGAAGGTGGAGAGAAATTAACGGGAAAAGCTTTCTTACGACCCGCCGCCAGGGGGACAAGCCCGGGGGGACCCCCCTTGTCCCCCCTAGGAAAAAGCCGGATAGGGTGGGTTGCTGGGAACGGGAACTTGGACATCGGGATGGGTTATGGGAAGAAGGGTGGGAATGGGGGGAGCAATTTCGCTCCAATCCATTTGTCTGACTCTCTTCCAAGACTGATTGCTCAGCGAGGGCATCAGACAGTGCCAATTGCCAAATATGCGGTCCCTGCCACGGCTAACCGCTCACCCATAGGGTCCGATAACTGGGCCGTCGCCCGTAACCAAAGAACAGGGAGGACAAGCTAAGCCTACCAGAGTTGACTGACCAATGCGCAGTAACAACAAAATGGCGGCGCCCACCAACCGTCGCAGTGTAAACAAATGTCACGTAATGCGAGCTGACCAATGATCATGGCGGCGGCACGGAACAATAGGAGAAAAAAGGGTGCCGATAATCTGTACCCGTATCTAGTAAGACTAGCCGAACGCGAGCGTCAAGCCCGCCGATACGACGAGAAACATTTCATACCCTCGTCCTCCATCACCATTTGTAGTGGTTTACAACAGCTTTGCTGGACATCCACTTTCGCATGGCGGGATGACGACTTTTTTTTTTTTTTGTGGCCATCTTAAGTTGGCATGCTTAGCTCGACGAACCTGCACTCGGCATTTTCTTGGTTTTTTAAACTGCGGACACCGTACGCAAACGATTTGCTCAGCAGTTTCGCCGTTTAAAAAGAAAAAAAAAGAACATTCAGTTTATGTTCCCAGACTTTCCATGTTCAAGCAGCACATCATACCTTTAAGGGGGCACTGAATCACTCCGACGGTGACAATATCATGCAGTACACGGTTCTTTCTGCAGAGATTCGAACTCGAGCTAATAAAGTCGCAAAATTCTGGCGAAAAAGGGCGTAAGGCGTGGATCAAAGAAACACAAACAGCAGCGCTCGCGTTTGAGAATCTTTGCTTTTTATCGGTTCCACAATGTTCCACGAACGGTTCCAAGTTATTATGTCCACAATGTTGCAGCTGACTGCAGCCTTTCTCTTCCTCGTGAATAGGTTCCTAGCATTGAATGCTGCATATATGTGTTGCAGACGGATTTAAAATTTGCATTCCAACGTAGAATAACAAACCCGTGAGAGCCATAATTTTTTTTGTCGCGCCAGGTATAATGATCAACGGAAGCTTTCAATCATGCACAAAAAAGGGCTCCTATAAAGGGGGACCGCACTTTTCCGTTCGCACGCGTTGTCTTTTTTACGCCGCTCCTTATCTTGTTATCGGAGAAGGAAATTTTGTCGCCTTCAGGCAAGGACAACGCTGGGCTATTATACAGTATCAAGGTGTATCTATCGCACGCACTGCCCGCCAAGCCCGTTCGCATCTTAGTCTGAAACAGGCTAGGCGTTGGCTCCCATTTCTCTTGTGTTTTATTTCATTTGTGGCACCCATTCCCGGCGTCGTGCCAAAGAGCGAGCTCTCACAAAAATGGGGCGGGTCAAAAAGGAGCACCCTTTTCAAGTGGAAGGACAGTCGAGGCATCCAAGGCTGGCCAACGCCCCACGATTTGGACGACTCAGGTTCAAGTACGCTTTCGGCTAAGGTGAGTTTGTGGGTGAGACAGGGTGAGCGAACGGGGTAGGAGCTCTTGAACACAACCACAGACTTCGAGTTGGGTGTTTGGATACGGTTGAAGTTGGAACTGAGGTTCAAGGCTACGCGCGATTGATTGATTGATTGATTGATTGATTGTAGGGTTTAACGCACCGACGCAACGCAGGCGGTGAGGCGCGCCGTAGTGGAGGGCTCCGGATTAATTTTGAACACCTGGGGATCTTTAAGGTGCGCCGAAATCTCGTACACACGGAAGTTTTTGCTTTTCGCCTCCATCAGAAAAGCGGCCGCCGTGGCCGGGAACCGAACCCGCGACCTCGTGCTCAGCAGCGCAACGGCTTAGCCACTGAGCCACCGCGGCGGGTAAGGCGACACGCGAGAGCAGAGGCGTACTTCTAGGCGTCGAAAATTATCTGCCTGGTCGCGACATTTAAGGTGTGTAGCGAAATGAGGCAGATCTCTCAAACAGATGTCTTCTAAATTTTTATCTTTAGGCTTACCTATACGCCAGCGATAATTTATTTAGCCTTTCTACTCAAGTAACGGGTACTGGATTCCAGGAGACCATACATTTACTGGTGCCTACTTCACGCCCACTGTTTATCGCTCTGGTTTTCATTCAGAAATACCTGTCCCGGATTCAGAAATTGTGGAACGCCGAGGAAGATGTGGCAAAAAAAAATTATGCGCTTCTCCGTCTAACGACGACGACTGTTGAACGCGAAGCTTTTTCGTGATGGATTCGTGATGGATGGATTGAAGCCAAGCCCACACTGCGAATATGCGGTTCGATTCCGACCACGGGAAGCGCTTTTTTCTTTCACTTCATCCACGATCATTCATCATCATCGTCAGGGAAAGTTGGCTTTCTAAGCAGGGCGTATTGGCGTACAACGGCATCCGTGAATACAGAAAAGCTTCCTTTAAAAGAATATGTCTCTCATTTCCGGTGTAATGCATTCAACAACTTACTGCGAACACTGCCGGCTAAATGGAAGTACCCAATGCAAAGTAGTGGATTATAGGATTTCGGTTTCGCGAGCACTGTATGCATTACGTCTTCGCGAAGAGCTGCTGTGTGCGTCCAACACCACGCTGCAAACATAGTACGTGTCCAGCACTTTCACTATCTCCGTGCTCGCGGACATCAGCGCGTGCGTAGCGGTTCCGCTGTTCCGGCCATTTGTGCCTAAGCTTTTCCCCTGCGGCTGCACGCGCGAAAATTTCAACATTGTTGGGGGGGCTACTGTATTATACGTTGGGGTTTTACGCGCCTGCGCTACACCTGGACATGAGGCGTGCTGTAGTGGAAGGTTAGGGAATATTTTCGCCCACCTGGACGTCTTTAAAGCGCGCCGAAATTTCGACACACGGGTGCTTTCGTTTTTGCTTTTCATTATAAAAACTACCGCCGCTGCTGGGATTGAACTCGCGTCGCCCGGCTCAGCATCACGACGCCTTAAATAACTGATCCACCACGGCGGGTAGGGGGTGGGGTGCTGATAAAAGCGCCTCACGCCTAAAAAAAGTTGCGCAGAAGTTCTGACCAGAAAATGTGTTTTTGGCTGTTTTGTGACAAAATACAAAATGGCATACACTGTTCTTCACATTTGCTTACAACGCATTGTGTTCCTGATTTGTAGGGCGTGTCATTGCGTAGGTTGCGCCACGTTGTATTTCATATGAGATATGAGCCGTTATCTCCATGAAATACCACGGAAGGTGCACCATGTTTCACTTTTAGTCTCGAAACCACCTACTTATCTGCCTTCCCTCCAAATAAACTTGGAGCCCTCCCTTTCAATAAAAGTGCTCCTTGTGCGTTGGGGTAACATTAAAACACTTCAATTCGAAACAGCAAAGATGGATGTGTGCAGGTATACGTATGCCGGGAAATTAACAACACATGCATGCGCACGTGGACTCATTTTGTTTATATGCGTGTGCCTCGGGAAATGCCTGGCTACCGCGGAGTCCGTAAAGCTGTATAAATGTTATTGCATTCGGAAGGTTGTTACATTACATACAACTCTTACAGAAATTAGCACTTTGAATAGCGTATTATAAGGACGCTTTTTTTTTTTTTTTTTTTTGCTTTAACGGCTCTGATCAGCCCTATTTCATGACTCCGCGCAATTGGAGAGCGGAGTCATTTTCCCCAGCTTCGATTTCATTGAGATTGGGAAAAATTCTACTTCCGCTTTTTGACATGCATGTCCACAAACTTTGTGCAATGATCAAGTTTCTTGTGTTTGTCTTTGAGTGGATACGACACCAGGTAGATAAGATACGCACTGTCAAAAAGACTGACCCAACCGCCCCATGAACCTAAGTCAGTGTGTAAAGACATAAAAACGTAATTTGGTAGGCTACCTACAAATGGTGCGTTTCTAATCGATGCAGTACCTGTCGAAAAAAAGAGAAAGAAACAGTATCCTTGAGATTAAGCTAGAAGCACCTGTATTAGGGGCTAAGTTCACTCTCGGACATAGTAGCGCATAGTATGATGCCAAAGCGGGCGGGGAAGTCTTAAGCCGATACGTAAGTACTAGGCGCATTATTCTGTCGCTAACGTTGTCTGCGTTGGGTCTTACAGAGGGTATACGTGCACGAATGGTATCGGCCTACAAAAATTTCCATCTCTGATAAGCAGGATTCAAACACACTTATTGAACTGTTGCGAAATACCTTCCTTTTTTTTTTCTTTCCGAACGCCATCAAAGCTTAGGAATGACAATTCTTAGATGACCCTGTCTTCGAAAATACACGACATATACGCAAATCTTCTGGTGCATGAGCTACATTGAAATGTAAGCGTTAATAGCACCCTTTAACGAATCTTTCATACGACCGACTCCCGAGCTAGTTTTGTTCAACAAACCCAGTGTGCAGTGGGTTTGCAGGTTTTGGATATGTGGCTGGAAAGTTCCGTTTCCAGTGAACCCAGTGCACCGGCCCATCGAGAGGGCCCCTGAAGCAGTCATTGGCCACTTGTTGCAGAAAGCTCGCTTCAGTGCTCAGCACCTCGAAAGCGACGGACATGCCTTGGTGTTGCTCGCACTCGGGTTGTAATCCGACTCCAGCGGCAGGAGCCGGACACAACGCAGACTCTGTGTTCACGCCGCGTGACGTGCTGGCGAAATTGCCGCCCTGCATCGGCGAAACAGCCGGACGAAACAATAACTCAGAAATGCCACCGCCCAACGGAGTAAGTAAGGATCGCCGCAGTCTGGTGCGTACATCTGTCCCACCGAATCGCATCGCGTGCGCCTCGACGAAACACGGGCGGCTCGCCGAGCCCGTCAGGGCTCATTCCTTTCGCCGAAGAAACGCATCGACGATCATCAGGACGGACGCTTATAGAAAGAAGCAAGTATATACTGTTGGAAACCGCTGGGCCTGTGTGGGGGCTTTTCCGCACCGTTAGATCACTGTCCGGTAGCAGCACACACCTTCACGTCCATAACGGAGCACGAAGGCGGGTCACGGTCGAGATTGCCCCAGGGAACCGGTTGCGAACACGAGTGTTGCAGTTCATTTGGTCGCTGCCGGCAGCTCGGCGGGAACCCGACAAGTCGCATGGAGCATTTCAGGTTGCGCACCGAGTGACTGCGCAGGCGGAACCAGCGCCTCTTGCACGCTTGAGAGGTTCATTTGCATGGAACTCGGCTCGCAACTTTGGCGACACCCAAAGGTATAAGCACCGCGCCAACTTCGACGCGCGCGGTCGCCATTCGCGCCGCTTTTTCTGGCACTTGTCTCGCGGGCCTTGAAGGCGCCGGAACCTGCCCTCGCCGCGTGTATGCCACCGCCGGCTCGCTTATTACGCATGCAGCGACTTTGGTGACCGTGTCGCTTGAGCACGGTTACACATGTTTCGCCTAAAGATGCGCGCAGTTCAGGAATGTGTCGCCGCGCCGCGCATTACCATAAGGCGAAGGCAAGGGTGGGTGCGACACCGCCGTTTGGGGCCTCGTTCGCGTCAACGTTTCTAATGGCTCAGCTGACGGTAGTGTAAGCGCCGGGCTGTAGCAGACTTCCACGGCAAGAAAGCGAGCTGGTACAGTCAAGGCGAGTACCCGCCGCGGTGGCTCAGTGGCTAAGGCGTTGCGCTGCTGAGCACGAGGTCGCGGGTTCGATTCCCGGCCGCGGCGGCCGCTTTTCTGATGGAGGCGAAAAGCAAAAACGCCCGTGTGTACGAGATTTCGGCGCACGATAAAGATCCCCAGGTGGTCAAAATTAATCCGGAGCCCTCCACTACGGCGCGCCTCATCACCTGCGTTGCGTCGGCGCGTTAAACCCCAAAATCAATCAATCAATCAGTCAAGGCGAGTGACACGGAGCGGTAGCTTCTTACCTCGATTGGCCACGCCTCCGTATGTCCCGCTTAGAGCACTCTGCAAGGCATTGCTATCATATTACACTTGGAGTGTCTTTAGCAGCCCCCAACACGTTTCAAAAGTTTGTTCCCGCGTGCGCATGCTCGACACTTTTGGCATAGACTCGAAAGATAGAACACATTCACCACTTTGTAAGTTGCAGAGGTCGAAAGCCCTCCGTTACGTCGGAATCACAGGACCCCGATTGTTTCCTTCTCTCTCTCTCTCTCTCTCTCTCTCTCTCTCTCTCTCTCTCTCTCTCTCTCTCTCTCTCTCTCTCTCTCTCTCACTCGCTCTCGCTCTCTCTCGCTCTCATTCACATTATTTAGTAAACAGGAATAAACTTTTCATCCCAAGACCCACCGACGAGTAATGGTAAATAGACGACATGTAATTTGAGGCAAAGGCTGCAGAACGTTCTTTTAGAAGGAGACGAGCATCACCGTTTTCTCTCCTGTCCAGTCCATTCATGTCTCTTGGCATTCACTGTGTTGCCCTGACGGTCCGCTAATTGCCAGTTAATCTGTCTGTTAAATTAACTTATGCTGCCTTCAACCCAAGTTAGTTCTCTATAATTGGCTGGTCGCTTCTTATTCCGAAGTTTTACACCGATCATCCTCCTTCCCATGGCTTGTTGGGCTGATATAAGACTTTCTTCAAGGGGCAAAGGAAGGCGCTATATTTCTAACCCGTAAGTAATCACCGACAATACGGATTGTGTATGTTTCCTTTTAGTGGCACAGGTAAACTACTGATCATTACCTGGGTTCTTGAGCAATGCCCGAGTCCTAATTCTACGCCGTACCATTTCATGTGGTTTGAATCAGCACTGACCATTTGTCCAAGGAGGTTACATTCACCCATTTTAAAGCAAAGTTTTTCACCTCTACCAGCCAACGGTTCTTTCGTGGCGTGCGGGACAATAAGTTCCCAACGCGGCGGAGGCGACCACTCGGCGGTCGCGTCGGCGGGACCATTCCGTCGTCTTTGTCGTCTGCTTTAGCGACGGTTGTTTCGGGCTTATTTGGCGCAGCTCCGCGTCCATTGCGCACTTCCTTCGCACGGCTTGATTAACTTTTTCGATCGCACCTCATGGGTAACCCGGACCACGACGGAATTATATAATCGTACGGCAAAGATACGTTAATGATTGGTTTCCAGTGCGGGAAAACAAGATATGGAGACCACATAGACATCTGGCCGCTAGAGAAACGCTACCTTTTGTGCATTGCTTGCCGCGAATGGGACTCATTTTTCTAAATCGGTGATTCCCAATTCGGTTGTGGTTTAAGAGGTATTACAAAAGGCGAAAGTAGCAACTGGTTCAGATAAATAGAGATTATGAAAGTTCCCTCAGCTTTCTCGCTGGTCTCAACCTTACTAAACTGACTAGTCTAAATCGGTATAAATGGGAATCACTATGCTCACATGCCGCATTGTTTCGTTGTCTGCGCTTGTGTCGCGCGGTGATGTAGCCCCAAGCTAGCACATCAGGATGACTAGGTTCCGCTGTCTCACCCATCGAAAGACGCTCCTCTCCGTTTAATTTTCCTGACTCACGGCTGGGCCACAGCGGCGGCGTCCGCCGCTGTAGCCCGGTAGCCACGTGTGTGAATTCAAGTGACGTCGCATGGGCAATTGTTGGGGGTGTCGGTTAAAGCTTTGCTTTCCAACCACCTTCACAGCGTGGACCGGAGCTATTTTTTACCAGTATTTCAATGTTTATAGGCTAATGGGGTGGATTTCTGGGCGCCAGTTTGGCTCATGTATTATCCATTCAGACCAATTGCTTACTTATATCAGTAAAGATTCTTTAATTTTCCCTTCAGACAGGCTAGAAAAGTTCTGTAGATATAGTGCCCCTTTGCTTGACTCCCGTTTTGAACAGGAACGTTCCATCCGTCGTGTAATGGATATAGCCCGACCCTTGCAACACTTGTATATGTCCTCCAAGATTATTATGTCAGTCTCCTGTATTACCCCGTATTCAAATTCTTCCAGTACTGCGGCAGTGTATACAGAACCAAGCACCTTTGCGTAATCTATAAACGCGCTCAGAAGGGAGCCATTATGCACAGGTTTCATTATTGCCTAGTCGGCGACATTAATGTCACTTAACGTTGAGCGAAATTTCCCAAGCCCAGCCTGCTCTCTCGGTTGTGGGAAATCTACCGTGTTGCCAATAAAATTAACCATTGTCTTTGCAATTAACTTGTTTACTACAGGGATAGGTTTATGGATCTGCAACTCCTAAACTCCTGCCATCACCCTTCTCATGGATCGGAATTAGTACCTTAGAATTTTCCACGCAAGGGGTACCCCTGACGCATTCTGAGAATCAGCATTCCTTTCTAGAACGATATCTCATCCATCATTTAGGTGATCCACGATTACTCCGTCGTCTGCCGCAGCTCTCCTCTCTTCATACCCTCGAGCATTTTTTTCTGCACCTCGCCGTTAGTTGCTCCCAGGATATCGTGGGCCAAGTTTTCAGCACTTTCTGCTGGAAGAGAAACCATCACACTAGCTACGAAAGTGTGCAATTAGGTAAGCACGCAGTAATGACAATGCAACAAACTATTAGGACATGTCTAGCACGAGGACTTCGTTGTCGCCGCACCAAGTAAACCGCCATTGCACGAGATGTTCTTTGTCAACGCGCCGTTCAGAGCACGTACTCAGGTTTATGCAAAGGTGATTAGGCACCTGTGAGGCCCAGCCATCACCACCGCGACAGCGGCGAGAACGCTAAACCGCAATACGTTTAGCGAACGTGGTCTCCCTGCAGACGCAGGAAATGATCGCAGGCACCTGCAACCTGTGCTCGCTTGTGTTAGAGAGTGACATAGGCAATAAAAAGTTCCGTGCAAGCGCTCGTGCGCCGTTCCACTGCGCGTAGGAGTAGGGTGGTTAGGGAAGGCAAATGCAACGGAAAGCGCGTGCGGGCCGCTGGAGCGGGTGTGTGGTGGGGGCTCGCTGCCGCAACCCGAAGCGAGATTGCCCCCACCCCGACCCCCCGCAACAACTCTTGATGGGAAAATGAAAACCATTAGCGGCGCTTGGCTGGATGAGCTTCCGAGCACGCGCCCTCCCAAGTTTCGCGCCTCGGGCGCTAATGAAGCGTTACAGGGGTGTCCGACCGGCGCAGCTCGGAGCGGGCTGTGACGCTGAGGTGAGCTTACACGCTCGCAGCTCTGTTCGCACGCGAGCGCTGTGCAGCAATGGCATGTCCAGCTGGTCTCGCCTCGCAATAGCGTCGGGACATGCCGTCGGTTATGCCGAGGAGAACGGGGGGTGCGCTGTTACTAATGGTAACGTTCCCACCCTGGAAGTAATGTTCCCACTCCCACTGTAATTGCGAAGCTCACTTAGCTGGCACTTGGAGGCGGGCCGGACACGATGGTAAGAGAAAGAAGGGGGGGGGGGGAGGTAAATCTGGCGCCGTTTTCTTTGTGCGAGACAATTCAACAGGAACAGATAGAAGCAAGGCAAAATTACAGAGACAATGTGGGGTTTAACGCTCCCTTTGTCCGCTTTGGTTTTGGTTTCGTTGTGCATTTGCGTTTGCAGCGGGCGTGACTAGACATGTTTTATAGAGCCTGAATTCGTTCCGCTGCGCCCCTTTTATGGCCCAGCGCGGAAACGCCGGAGTACCGCTAATTGCGTACACAACTCACCTTAATGATAAAATAATCGACTGAGAGTTGCAAAACCAACTGGCCTGTCATTATAGGGCCGGTATGAAACACTATGCGCGCTTATTACGGAAATGGAACCGTTTCCGTCATATCGCAACAAAAACAGTGTGTCGTTGTGCATTGCATACTGCGCAACAAGATAAAAAAGCTCCCCGACGTGGAGACGGCGCGAGGAGAGGACACGCGACGAGCGTCACAAAACCAGGTTGGTGAGCGCGCGAAACTGCAGTTGGAAACGCGCTAATGGTCGGCAGTCTGCGCATGTCATGGTTTTCGAGCGAAGCTGTATATTCATCCTCTTTCCCACACAGCATGCGTCAACGGAAGTCGCGCTGACAAAGCACCGTACCCACTCACTCTACGCGCTATGCTTCAGGGCTAGTGTAAACTGCTCTGTAGCTCTCAACACAGTAGAACCCGGCTATTACGTTCCTCAGTGCTGCGTTTTTCCGGCTGCTACGTTGTTTTTGTCTAGTCCCGGCACAGCTCACATAGAGTCCCATGTATTCAAACCCTCACTGTTACGCCGTGGCTCAGAGTACGTTCCCGGATTATGCGTCGCAATCTGACACTCCGAACCCGCCCGGGCAACATGCGCGACCTCCATTTTGACGTTTGACGAGCCTTGGCCAGGCTTAGCTATGGAACTGACTGCATGAAGCCTCACGAGGGTGCGATTCGTCGCCACTAGATGGCCTATGTTACTCTGTTATCGCCATCATCACTGCTCTTACAACGGAAGTTTCACTTCGGAATGCCGGAAATGCGTGTTTGCCTAAAGCCCCACCACGGGCTCTCGTCGTCATTGTGCGCTTCAAGCTTTGAGGACACCGTTGGACTTTCAACAGCGAACTTTGTCGTGCCTTGATGGCGTCGCGAAAACGGGAGGCGCTTTCCCTTCAAGAAAAACTTGACGTACTAAACGCAGTAGACAAGCAGCCAGCCCGGAAGAGAGTCGACATCGCTAGGGACCTTGCATTGCCGCGCGTGGTGTTTTCCAGCGATCGCAAAAAGCGGCAGACATTCTCGAGTTTTTTTAAGGTTGGAAAGTCAAAGTTGCAGACATGCATGGTTGCGAGTCAAAGCTACCCTATTTTCGTTCATTGTCGAAGTTTTACTCGCTACTGCGTTTTCCTGGTTGTTACGTCTTGTCTTACCGGTCCGGTGAAAAACGTATTAACGGTGATCCACTGTATAATGTAGGCATCTCGAAAGAAACTATTGTGAAATTGGCCGCCAAGACGGCTCTCTCATTACGCGGAGTTTCATTTACTTGTCACAACTAGTTAGTGTACAGTGAAGTTGTGCCAGAATGCCCTTCCGCTGTCAATACAACGCTGTATACGCAGGGAATATGATTACAGAAAACGGCTGTAACTTGTCTCGTCGAAATCAACCCAAAACAGATTATATCATAATTATCCACTAAGGCGACTGTATTATTACGCTGACTTTAATTTACTTGTCCCAAACAGTTAACAAAGTTGTAAATCTTGCAAATTTACACGCTTGTTGTCAATACATGGACTTGTACGGGACGGAACCAGACTGCGCAATGTTTGCCTGCTAGAACATAACCGCAACCCCTCAAAGTTTTATTCAGCCAATTACTTGGAAGTGTGATCATTCTCAAATTACAAACAAGCGTGTTTTGTTTCGCGAAATCTTTGAAGTGGGCCCAGATGGCCATCCTTCGCTAGGCATCCTTCTTCCCAAACTGGAACGGCAGTGAACTTTTTTAGGGTCGATGTCTCTTAGAGGCAGGGAGGGGCTGTTGGCGTCTCCTGTCGGCGTCGTCGTAAGCGTCGTCTCATGTAGTTACAGTACTAAAACACCGGGGAACTCGTTTACGCTCCGCGCTAGAACGTT
This sequence comes from Haemaphysalis longicornis, assembly GCF_048455015.1. Lineage (NCBI taxonomy): Eukaryota > Metazoa > Arthropoda > Arachnida > Ixodida > Ixodidae > Haemaphysalis > Haemaphysalis longicornis. The sequence goes on along the minus strand of NW_027526361.1, from coordinate 52,259,152 downwards.
ACACCTACTAAAACAAACAAAAAAGAAAACACCGGGACACTTGCTTACGCCTCGCGCTAGGGAGGTTCGAGCTTCAAAGACAAGAGACTTTTACAGCAAAGCAGTATACCTCTACTCCCCAACGGTTTCATCTCCGTTGGCAAAAACGCCAAGGCGCCAAGAATACACTTATACGCTGCATGCTTCGCCCCTCCCCAGGTTTCACGTTAGTGGAGATGGCACGGGATTATTTTTCTTTTTGTCAGGAAAATGAGAGGAAGTTTCTGTAAAAGGAAGTCACAGCGTACTCGCTCATTAGCCTTGATCCGGCTATTACCAAGCAACATTTTGGGGGTGGCGCAACACCTACTGGAACAGGCGATCTGCACACTTAAGCCACGATCTTGGGTGACGAGAACTGCACCAAGGAAACTTGCTTCAACTGCTTGCCATCTTGTGCGTAGAGACAGACGTCCTGCTTTGATGTGTACCGTGAGATGACAGCGGCAAGCAATACGTAAGTGCACAACCTAAAAATTCCACAGGCCACAACCCCAAGATAACGGGACTTACGACAGCCGTTTTCGATCACCTATATGATTACAGTTATATTCCAAGGAAAAAATGTTGTTCTGAACGATTAACTAAAAAACAATTAGGAAAGATCCATCAGTTTCTTTGTCGATGCGAAACATATACAATTAATTAATATCATACAGGCACCCGCCGCGGTGGCTCAGTGGCTAAGGCGTTGCGCTGCTGAGGACGAGGTCGCTGGTTCGATTCCCGGCCGCGGCGGCCGCTTTTCTGATGGAGGCGAAAAGCAAAAACGCCCGTGTGTACGAGATTTCGGCGCACGTTAAAGATCTCGAGGTGGTCAAAATTAATCCGGAGCCCTCCACTACGGCGCGCCTCATCGCCTGCATTGCGTCGGCGTGTTAAACCCTACAATCAATGAATACCGTACAGGCACTTTCCTTGAATGCTCGTTAATCTCGTTCGACTTAACAAGTATACATGATACGACTAGTACGAGTATTTTTATGAGCTTCTACCCAGATCACCGAACGGAGTGACGTAACCACTGCCATGGGCCACATCAACAGCGCAGCTTATATATGCGGGAAACAGTAACCGTCCATGGCAATTTCTCTCTCTTTGTCTCTCTTGCATGAAAAACCGCGGAGAGCGTGCATGTGCCACGAGTATAAATATCGGATTGAGGTGGAGAGGTAGTGAGAGGAATAGAGCGAGAGAAAGATAAGGTTTATTTAGCTACTCTACGGTCTCTGCTTCGTGAGGTGGATGGAGCCGTCAGTCCACAGCAGGTGTCGACACAATAGGTGCCGACCCATAGTCCCAAAAACTCTTTTTGATTCTATGGGTCGGTGCTGCATAGTACGATCACCCACTGCTCGGGAATGACAATTAATTTTGGCCAAGCCCAAGTATTATATTGTTGTAATCAATCAATCAATCAATCAACCTTTATTTTCGGTGCCCAGGAACAACCCTAGGGTCTTGGTACTGGTACACCATACAAAAAAAAAAACACTACAATTAAGACAAGACAACACACAAAAACTATATGTATGACATAAACAATAAAGTAAAAATAGTTACAGAAATCTTAGAAAGCAAAAAAGGAAAAAAAAAGAAAAATATAATATAATATAATATAATATAATATAATATAATATAATATAATATAATATAATATATAATGTTGGAACAAGCCCAAGTTGTGTGGTAGAGGTTGCGCACTCGTTTGCGAGTAGGGGAGTTTGTTGGATAGGTGCGTATAGTAGTCCTAGGCAAGGGGATGTGCTATCTGAGGTAGCGCACACCTGATGACTTCATCCTTGCTTGCGGAGGAAGACAGGTCCGGTGGCTGATCCTCTGACTTTTAAGCATGGTGTTGTATCTTAAGCTGCGTAAGGTATAGACAGAAGCCCACAAAAATTATACCCAGAAGATACACCGACATTCTGGTCATCAAGGCTTGGAACAAAGAACCTTTCGCATCCGCAGCTAAATATGCCTCGCGATGACACGTTCATCGACAAACAGCTCGAGTCGAACACATTTCCACATCGTACAAAACTACGCTCCATACACCCGACTCTAGGCGCATACAATTGCAAGTTCTGCCTAGAGCCTTACAGTCTCTACCACATGGCATGGTAGTGCCAGCCCATACCAACCCTTGCCTCAAATTCAATCCCTATAATAATTGAGCCCAGGGAGTGCCGGCTGACCACCTCAAACTCGGACCACAAACATCTAGTGGACTGGGCGATTGAGGTTGCCGAGACACAGGGCTTCGTGGGGTAATGATACCCCCACTTGGCGATTCAACAAGCGATTTGTACTGCTAATAAACGTTTATTCCTTGTAATCATTTCACTGCATTCAGATTGTGGCAGTTGCACGCCTAGTGATGTGCGTTAGCAGCTTGTGAAGATGCGGTGACATCTGTTCTTCGCATAAATTACGATGATGACCTCGTCAAAGTCGCGTAGTCATCCACTCATGCCTAACACTTCCTTAAAGGGACCCTGCAACACTTTCGACAAAAGCTTTCGCTCTTTCCTTCGTGTCTGGAACCGCTGCGAAAGCTATAGTTATCGCCAGCACGGAGCGGCACTGCGTGTCGCACCAGATACGGCTTGCGTTCCTGCTTTTTTTTTTTTTTGCGGCTTTATTTTTAAAGTTGATAAAAGCTCGCATTGCTGCAACTGAAGGAAGACCGGCCAACAGCCGCTACATGGCCTCAGTGACGTAATTCGGCCATCGAAGAACGTCAAGACCGGGAAAGAGAGAAAAATGTTTTGAGCGAGTTTCCAACTTATATAATGGGCATAGAGCAGTAATTTTTGGCTGAGGTACTTTGCGACCCCCTAATCTGAGTAAAGGGTGTGTTGGGTGACTACTTTCTGCAAGCATTAAGATTTCAAAAAAAAAGTTGAAAGAAAGGGTTGCAGGGTCCCTTTAAGCCTTCCATTTACTTCGTATCAAAAAGTGTCCGCCGTGTCAAAAGTGGACGGAGTAGTTTGTTTAATGCTCTGCCCAATAGCAAGATTGGGCACTGGTGGCTGAGCAAGAAATTTAACTAATGACCGGGAAAATTAATAACCTTACATTGGAAATGTTGATCTTTCTTCTTAGATTCCCGCTTCAACCAACCGGTGAAGCGAACGACGTTCACGAGTTAAGCTAGATAATTAAGAACGCCCATAAATATCGACTTTAATAAGGCGGAACCGAGATTACAGGCGCAGCGGTCTCACCTCCTCGCGCAGCCATTACCTTATCGCCACCGGCAAATGTAATTATCTCGCACGACGTAGACATCAACGTAGATAATGGTTCCCCCCTACCCAACGAAACTTGCACGCTCTATACTTCCCGTCTCCTCCTTTTCTTCCGAGCGGCAGCCAAGAAGCTCCCTGCCTGAGTCTCGGTTTAAGCGGTTGCCGGCTTCAAATAACAAACTTTTGTTTCGGCCCAACAGCCACTTTCTACAAATCGCGTGGCTTCTCGTTTTAGAATCCCGGCGCCGCGCCGCGAACGCCGCTGGTTCATTGCGGAGGTCTGCACCGCGTAGACCGAGCGGGCGCGACTCCCGCCATTAGGGAGAATTAGGCTCTGTCCGGCGCAGCGCCTTTTATGTCCTCCTCGCTCTCTCCTCCCTTTCCCAGACTTCTTTTGCGACGGCGAAGTCCCCAGAGGGTCTGTATCACCACCCCACCACTATTTGCAGACTCCAGTCCCGGCTATCCGCGCTCCCTTTTCGCAGCGTCTCTCAGTCTCGGCCCCGTTAACAATCCCTTCCCTCGTGCTCTCCGGGAGCGCATAGAGGCAGCGCGCTACGCTCAAAAGTTTCCGCGCGATTGCTAGGCGCGATTCAGCTGTATATACGACCGGCAACGCGATATGCTAGTACGTGCGAGGAAGCCGCACCGCCGCTATCATCAACGTGGCTGTTTCGTAACGACTTCTGCATATTGCGGCGAGTTCTTTGTGAGCCTTATGTTCCGCGTAGTCCATTTTTGAACGGATTGTTCTTGTATTTTTTTTTATGCTGCGCACTTTAACGTGCGTCCTGCACGAGGCGGGGCGACGCGTTCCTCGAGACAGCCACCACCCACTTACGAAAGTTGAACCCGCCCTTTTTACTTGCAAATGCTTCAGCAGCATGGTTTGTTATTCCTTCGTCTACGCCACGCTGTTATTCTGTTCCCACTTTTCTCTTTTCTTTTCGTTCTATCAGCAACCGTTCGAACCGCCTTCCTCGTCTCGCACGCCTTGAGCGAAAATCGAATCGTCGCCACAGTTGCGCACATAGCAAGTTCGTATTCCCCCGAGATCTGAATGAAGCCTGCGAAATACCCAGGTCGCTGAGACTAGCGGGGTGCGAGGTTTTGCTTTACGAGCGCGTCTCCTGTGCCCACGCACGCAGCATTTGTGCCAGTGAGTGGCGCGGGCGTTTATAGTTGGGGACGCAGGTGCTGAGTGCCCACACTTTTTCACGTGTATGCTTCCTTCTTTTTTAGTGCGGGAGCACTACTAGCCTGCCAACGTGGGTTCAGCCTTGGTGTGTATGAAGCCTCTTCTCGCCTATTGAAAAGGAAAAATGCTGTCGGGCCAGCGTCAAACCTGGGTCGTCTCTGTCTGTATGAATCCGATGCCTTACCGACCATTCCACGCTCGCAGGAAGCATCGCGCGCTTTGTGACAGACGCTGCCGTCCACGATGCGTGCTGGGGCGTGACCGGGAAATTTGGAATCGCTCAAAACCAAAACATTTACCTCGACAAACATTTGGTGCAAGAAAGTGGGCTTTCGCATGGTATTTTTGGTTAGCACAGCCAGACCGAACGCCATTTTTTGTTGCTTTCATAGTTTGAGCCAGGCATATTGACTGTTCATATGTAGGAAACCCCGCTTTTAGATGTCTAGGAAAGAAAACGGCGATGTAGTAATATTTCGTTCGAAGTGCAGTTTATTTTTTACCAAAATTTATCCCTAGGATTTACCGAGTATGCGATCTGGCCACGGCGGCATTAAGGAGCATTATTTCAGCCACTGCGACTTTCATTCAGGGCTCAAATGTGTGTGTTTTTTTTTTTTTCAGTTTTAACGCACAAAAATATAAAAAAAGCCCAATTCGTAAAATTTCACCAAAACAAACGCAAGCTTGGTCTCCTCTTTCAGTCATCATTTGTTTTTTGCAGGCTATTTTTACCCGAGAATAATGTCTGTCTAAATTAGGACCTGTTAATGCATTTACGTTTATGACGGTCGTTGCAGCTTTCCTTGGACAAGCATGTTGGGTGACCGTTTGCATATTCTTTTAAAGCACATTTGAAGTGTTGATTCTCTCTATCGCTTTATCGTATCATCATCGTTACCGTCGTCGTCATAAAAAAACAGTAGCGGCATCAGCAGCACACGCTACGTACTTATTGCAGAGCGACGGCTTGCCTTAACGACTGTGACAGTCTCCTACCCTGACATTGCCGCGTGCGTTCTTTCGCCTCATTTTTTTTTTATCAAGCTCGACTGGCTAACTTGTTTTTCATCACGCTTCAACACAGCAGTCATCCATCCTTCCTTCACAGGTATGGTTTTCATAGCTGCAGTTTCTTTTTTTTTCGTTTTAGTTGTAATATCCTCCAGTGTAGTTCGCCCTATGATCAGGTATACGCGCTTCATATACATGATTTCCATCCGGGACACCATACTGCGCCAGTGTACGGTTCCCTTAGAACGTAAATACAAGTGTAATTAAACGAACGCGGCGTGTGGCTACGCACGCACAGATAGTGTAGCCAACCGATTTTTCGGACCTGGAGGGGAACGAAAAATAGTCCGAATAAAAGAGCAGTCCGAAAAATTTGCGAGTGGCAAAAACGAACTCATTTTATTTTAAACAGGACTGAGGAAGACGTGAATGGTTCCTCGCCTCAAATTCCTTCTTCGTGTCAGAACGTTCCTTATACCTCTGCAAGCGTCACGGTTTCTTAGTAAACGTTGCGCAACGCTTTAGAGGTGTTGTTCAACACCACTAAAGCGTTAGCAATGTGCATCGTTGAATATTGTGAACTGAGATGAAAAAAGATGGCCTTTGCGGCTACATGCAAAATTATGGTCTCCAAGACCAAGGTTTGTTACTCCGGCTGCAGTCAAGCCAATCCCCATTCAATCCGAAGCTAGCCAGGTGGCTTAGGATTCAAAATGGTACCCGCCCCGGTGGCTCAGTGGCTAAGGCGTTGTACTGCTGAGCACGAGGACGCGGGTTCGATCCCCGGCCACGGCGGCCGCTTTTCTGATGGAGGCGGAAAGCAAAAATGCCCGTGTGTACGAGATTTCGGCGCACTTTAAAGATCCCCAGGTGGCCAAAGTTAATCCGGAGCCCTCCACTACGGCGCGCCTCATCGTCTGCGTTGCGTCGGCGCGTTAAACCCTACAATCAACCAGGATTCAAAATGGCGTCGTCCTGGAGTCGCACCGTGGCTTCGTCCTGGAGTCGCACCATGGCTTCGTCCGGAAAATCGAACTTTTGGCTTTACGCTGTCCGAAATATTCATTGTTCATATACATTGCTTCTAGGGTACAACCGATAGTTCCTCGTCAAATTCCGGAAAATCAGACAAGTACGATTTTTCTGAGTCAGGTAAAACGGTCGGCTACTATATATTTTTTTAAATTTTTATATCAGTCGCTGCGCATACACTATGGTATTACTGGTTGTTCCGGAAAAGGTTATAGTCTTCTTCATTGTTTCACTGTTTAGAGAGAGAGAGAGAGAGAGAGAGAGAGAGAGAGAGAGAGAGAGAGAGAGAGAGAGAGAGAGAGAGAGAGAGAGAGAGCTCTTTAATGTGAACTGGTGAGGTCAGCCTTGCTGGCGACTGGGCTTGCTACGCTAGGTAGGGGATGATACAGTAATTAGGGGTGAGTGTTCTACATCACGCATACAAAAAACTTTGAAAACGAGATGCAGGTAAATGCTGCCAGCAAAGTTCGGACAGAAGTGTAATTTGAAACAGAAATTGTTAAGGTATACTCTGAAGCAAAATACTTTTTTTTTTCCTTGACCTGTTCGTGAAGACTACATCCAGCATTTGTTATTTGCGTGCCCAGACTTCGCTATGTCGATCCGCTTCATGTAAAAGCTTGTAATAGGTAAGAGCATTGATAAATACAGTAATAAACAAATGTAAATACTTACCCACTGCCGCGGGCTCAAGGCGATCAGGGTTGAGGAGGTTTCTGCACTTCATCTAGTGCGAGTGGATTTTGGTACCTGGAATGAAAACGTTATTTTAAACGCAATCCTGTTCACAATTTTAAATTTCGCCATAGGTATAAAGCTTCTCCTCGTGTTGAGTACCAAGGCTGTATCACGGCAAGATCCCTCTTCTCAGTGCCAAAAACAGTTGAAGTGTCGTATAAGAATAACTGTTCGTTACTACTGCTTCAGGCAAAAGTGGCGCTCATGCAGAGTCACAACCGTCCGCATATATTACAAATCTCCAAAATCATCTCAAAGAAACGCTCGAATGACGCATCGTCCAAACTTCGGCATCGATTTCACGCCCTTCTGTAAGCTAATTTCCCTCCATCAAGGGTACATGGTAAACCTTACAAGCCTCCCGCCTTCAAAAGCCCACAGAGAGGTGCTTCATCGTTCACGAAGCTTACAACTACTTTAAATATGAAATGGTTCGATTTTTTAAGCCAAACCCGCATTCATAACCTTCAGCAGATCGCATATGTTTGTGATGTCTGCTCCGTTATTCCGAGGCTCGCCTGTAAAGGATACTTTACCGCAAGTGCATCGAGGCTGCAGTGAAGACACAGTGCTACCAATATGAGAAGTACCGTGTCGTTGGCTATTGTGTGAAACGTTATCAACAGCGCTGAAATACCAGCGTCACAAACGTGCAACCATCTGTGAACATTTTGGTCGCACATGCGTGCGTGGATCGTGGACGTTTATACTGGAGGCGTTAATACTGCAACTCACTAAGTTACCGCCACTTGAACTTACCGCTTTTTCGTTATGCTGCGGAACCAGCTTTTTAAAGCGACAGCTTTCTTAGTGACCGATGGTGTCCTGTCAAAAAACGAATACATTTCCCCATAGAGCGGTTGGTCGACCGAAAAACTCTAATAAGATCGCTGGACACAATACGCGTGCGTGAAATCACGCTTCCATTGTGTCAACACGCTTATTTGAAAATCGTGAAAAAGGAAGACAATACACGCATCGATCATGAAGAAGGAGTACTCGTACACCTTTATCTCGTAAATCACGTATCAGTATACATTTAGATAGATCGTAGATGCGTTTGCTTACTGCGCGAAAAATCGTCGCATAGGTTAGTTCTTCGTTTGCGATTTTTGGCTGGAGCGAAGGTTGGATGCACTACCAGCGAAGATTTCGACGCACCTTTGACGCAGTTTTAATGCGAGAAAGCTCTTGCGCTTATGTCAACTTTCTTTGGGAAGGGATGGTAAAGTTTCATTTTTTCAATGCATGACCAAACTGAAAAGCGTAAAATAATTGTTTCGCACTCATCCGCAATTCAATTTCTAAAAAAATTGACATGCTTTTTTTTCACAAATATTTGAACGAGCGAATGAATGAATGAATGAATGAATGAATGAATGAATGAATGAATGAATTATATCTCTCTCAGGCGCTGGAGACTACGGATAAAGAGGGGGGGGCGGGGGGGGGGGCGGACATCTCGGTGAGGCCGTCACTGCCGGTCCGCGCACGGCGAGGAGCCTGATTTGCACTCCTGAAATTATAGGCGTGAAACGCTGCTTGCATGCGACTTGAAATCGATATTGATAGCAGGTGCCTGGAGAGACTGCAAAGTGATGCTATAAATACAAAATATCAGCAACAACACCCATGCTTCATTATTCACGATATGAGGTTAAGGTTAAAGATACGATGTAAGATGAAGACAAAAGTGTAAGTGAGGCGGAGGGCTCGAGGCACCAGGCTTCCAGCTGCCCATTCGACATGGAGTCAACTGACGGAGACAGTGGGCGCAACCGATGCTCATCTTCCTCTTATCTCGCAGCACCCTTGCCTGCGCACATCTTTCTTTTTTATTTCTCAGCGTACATATACTCATTTCTTGCAGCGACAGCGGTTACTAGGACACCTCGCGGTTCCGCGCCGTCGAACGTGCTGCATACCGACAGGGGCCATTTTTGCCACTGCGCCAAAACGTTCCACGAGCTGCTCAGGGCCGAAAAAGATACGCAAAGTAAAACGTGTATTGTCAAGCGCCATGGTGTCTAACGTGCTACTACAATCTGGGAAAGCGTATGTGGCGCAAACGGGAAGATGTATGAATGATATAGTAACATATAACATGCAGGGTCAGTAAAACGGCCAAAGATTAAACAATCGAACGATTAAGGTGGGATAGGTATCCATGTAATCCAGAATTAGCACAAACAATTCCCGGAATATGCGCCGATAAAGCTGCCTTACAATTGTACCATGAGCTTTGTATAAAAACGCAAAAGGAAATAAAATACGTTAGTGCCGTGTCAATCTAGAATTTCATGAAGATAGAGAATTTTTGTTCTGAACAAATAGCTAGAAAAAATAGTTAAGAAACAACAAGTAAAGTAACAGCGTGAATAAAAAAAAATGTTGTATTGCTCGCATGAAGATTCGGTGTTCATACATGACATAGCAAACGCCGTGCACTATTGGCGGAGGAGTGAAAAAAAAATGTGTTCGCCAAGAATGGGAAACTTCCGAAACTGGCAATATTCAGCCAGTCACACCAGCGACAGGGAACGGCTTATGCATACACGCGCAATCCCGTCCTCCTGGGATTTTGAACTCTTTTTTTTTCGAAATCCAGGGATATTTCGAAGTGTTCCTCAATCACTACAACGCCGTCCCAGTTTGTGTCGAATAAAATTGCTAACATTCACGAAGGTCTCTACGCTTAAAACGTCCTCTTTCTACTCAAAACGCTGCGAATTTTTCACCCGGTGAGTTGCTCGGTTGAATACGAAACGCCTATGTAGACTTCGTGGTGCGCGCCCGAACCTCTACACTTCATTCAGCGCACCTGTTCCTAAATTACGCTCTAAATGACGTCACACCTGAGCTGTAGCTGTGCTTTACGTTATAGGTTGCGCAAGTGCTCTGGCTTTCTTTTTTCTTTTTTTTTTTAAAGGGCATATTGACAAGGACTTTACTGCGCAGTCGTGATGGAACCTAATGAATGTAAAGAACTATACGCGGGAACAAGTTAAGAACGGCGACAGCTCATGTACGGTATCGCTCCGCCTAAGCGACAGACGTCAACGGGCGCGCGTGTTTTGAAATGAGGTTGCTATGAATGTGTGATATGGTCTGCCTTTTCTCGCGCAGTTTGTTTGTTGTCGCTGTAGTAGTTTATAAGCATATTAAGTAAAAAATCACGGAGACAGCTCGTGTCATGTTCGAAACATTCCTTAACGCCCTACTTTCGCCGCAAGGAGTAACATCCGGAAGGAGTAACATCCGGCTACGGTCATGAAGCACATAGGCAAATTGCATTGCCGTTCTTAAGTGTGCCCGAGATTAAGCGCGATTGTTTTCAGTTTGCTATTTAAGGCATTTTTAAACGAATGAAAACTGGTCGGATCATGTTTGTATTCTATCAGACAAATATGGGGCTGTTGCAACCCGCTTCACTTTCCTGAACATGGTGACGCTGCTGGAAAGGCGGCCGGGGTGGTGGATTTATGCTGTCTGGGCTCTAATTACGACTGCTGGTTATATATGGTAACGAGTGAGATAAAACTTCCACTTGTTGTGGAACCATCTAAACAGTCTAACATTGTATAGCTTGTTTCTGAAAAGCCGTAAAGCAAGAGTTAGTCGCAATCAAGAACCGTATTCCTCCCGCAGAAGCCCGCGTATCGATAGCAGGAAGGGATTCGTAAACTTTGTAACTCCAGTGCTCACGAAGTTAAACACAGTTATAGAGTCGTAATAAAGCTCAAGCGTACCCTGTTTTTTCTCTAAGATATATGCATTTCGACATCAGTTACGCCGCTTCCGACGCAAAGTTTGCTTTCTCTCAAAGAGTATTACGACACCGTAAATCGGGGTCGACGAAGATCAGCATTTGTATGGAACAAGTTCTTGCACACAAAAAAAGATTGTGTTGTTTCTTAACTACTTTTCATTAAAAGCATGGTGCGCAGGGACGTAGCCAGGGGGGGGGGGGGGGGGGGGACACCGGGCCCGAGCCCCCCTCCCCCCGAAATGGGGTGCGGTTTAAGTAGCCTAAAGAACAGCCTGAAGTCGGCTACAGGCGCGGAACCTGCAGTTTTAAGCACATTGTTGCTCATATAAAGCTGAAAACAAGGGCTACGTCAACGTGTGATCCCTGTTCCCGCTCCAGATACTGTACATGTCAACTTGTATATAGCCCGGTTGAATTTCGCGCCCGATACACCGAGCAGCGCCGGGAAGCTGCCGCGAGCCGATCGAGGCAGTCCCGCTGTGTCGCGGGCGAAACAGCACGGCCGGGAAATGGCGGAACAGCAGGAAAAGCCTCATATAGGCATACATGTTGTCTGGACTTTAGCCTGTCATTCCTTGTCTTTACAATGGTACAAAGCATACTCACATGACAGGGCATATCACTGTATTTTTTTAGTAAACTATCAATCCTTGATATGTTTATTTTTCTACAAACATTGCATTTCATTGACTATTGCAGTTCCATAATTTCTGCTGTGTGAAAAGCATTGCTCTGCCCACCTTGTATTTCCTCTACATCAACAAAACTGTACAATCCTCTTTATTGCGGAGCTTTGTCTCTTTGGCACTATTCCATTGTTTCCTTGACGTCCCTCTTGGTTAGAATCAGCATTCCGTATTTGCTTAGCCGGAATTTTACTTAAGTCATGTATGTCTGTTCGATATAGAAATAGAATGAAATTTAAGAAACATGCAAAAATTAAGCTCAACATTCAACAGCAGTGCAATGAGGTGTTCTGGTAAGCGTAAGTTCACTATTCACGTTAGTAGCACAAAAAATAACAAAAAGGCCATAACAAAGGACGAAGACGCACGTTTGCTAGCTTCACCGCCATAATATACGAATATGCCTCGCGTACAGTCCAGTGCGATACGAAGGTTATCTCTGGAAAGCTACTCTTTAAAATGAAGCAGACAGAACACCAGCTTTAGCATAACTTCCATGCCAGTTTCGTTATCGTCGGCGTAGATAAAAGGCAACCAAGTCTCTGCTTGATAACAACGAATATGAAGCTTGAAACCCAAAGGGTGGCAAGTCAGTCGTGCGGGCCATTGTTGTAGCATGGAACAGCCAACAAGGGAGAGAATAGTGCGAAATCTTGATTTTCATCGTTCCGAAAAGAAACCGTGGGACGGTGGCACGCGTGGCCACTCGATGCTGGCGCGATAACCTTCAAATCGTGCTCTACTGTATAGCTGATAAGAAAACCTATTAGTCCCTTTCCTAAAGCAAAACCTAAAACACGCGAATCTTGATAGTAAACATCCAGTGTTGGCCTCAACTTCCGCATGACGAACTTCGGGGACCGCGCGCCACTCACGAGCACACTCATGATGACGCTCACGAGCGCGTGCCCGCATAACCGCCTGCTCTACGAACGAACGAATCGCGCGTGACCTACCCATAGACCGGCGAACGGGAATTTAGGTCATCATCATCATCATCATCATCATCATCATCATCATCATCATAATCATCTTAGCTCCTTAAGGTGCGCTTTACTGTTAGCGTTCAGCATACACAAATCGCATGTTAAAGTCAGTTATTTCAAGCTTTGCTTGAAAAACAAGGCGCAAGAAGCCGTGCCTACATATTACCCCGTCCCATCTTTTTGTCTACCGCCCCCCCCCCCCCCTTCCCCCCAAAAAAGTCCTGGCTACGCGCCTGAAGGTGCGACGTGTATGTTTAGCAACTCTTGCTTCGCAACCAATTTCGAACCATTTGGAAAAGCCAGGGCGTGTGATTACAGGAGTGAAAATGCGATTGAAGGATATGCCCTTCACTAAAATATTGTTAGATGTGTGTATATTTTGCACAGACATGAAAAGTTAGAAATATGGCGATCTTTAGGAGCCCATCAATCCTACCACATTTAACCAGTTATAATCCAACTTCAGTTTGCAAACATGGTTTATAGAACCCACGTTTTGTTCTTCGAAAGAAGGACAATACCACCCAGGGGAGCTTTGTTACCTGCCCCTCAGCAAAAAATTGTAAACCGTTGTGTATAATTCTGCACACAGATGAGAAGTTCGAAATATGGCGATCTTCCTGGACATGAAAAAGTTAGAAAGCTGGCGATTTCCTAGTTGCTCGTTGAAGTTGCATCACCGCGGTTTTCAAGTCATGCAACGCCGGACAGAGAAATTGATTTCAACGACACTATTAGGCGACCTGCATCTGTAAGAGAGACGAGTGTAGTGTCCGGCGCACGCAACATTGCAACGATCGTCACCGCGTTGCACGCTAGCTGGGGATCCATACCCACTTGACTGACAAACCTCATTTTGGCTTCGCAATATAAGAACAGGGCTATCGGTAAATGTGTACAACTTTTTCTTTTCAGGCTAGGGAACAAGCACGTGCTTATCAATAGTTCCTGTTTCGAAATCCTGACTCCCAGTAAAAGAGTGGGACATGTCACAATCAGTGGCCGTTAGTCGCAACAAACGCCACTATGCCCACTGTGCATTATTGATGCCCGGTTTGAGTAATGACGTTGGCGGGGTACGTGTAGGCGACTTTCCCCGTTTGCGCAGCCGTGGTGATCTCGAAACCATCGCGGCTCCCATCTTCGTCGAAGCAGGTGACACTAATGAGCCAGACGTCAGTGATAAGGTAGTGCAGTATCTCTACACCCGTACAAAAGTATAGGTGCCTCGCCTTGAGAGCGGTGGGGTGGTTCACGGTCTCACAGAATGTCGCAATTCAGACGTTTGAAATCTGGGAACGTTGTGGCACTTGTTAAAGCGTGTTCCTCCTCCTCTCATTTGTTGAAAAGCTAGATTGACGAAGAACTTCCGCAGCGCAAAACTCGTCAGCAGTCTTCAACGCTCTATAACCTTTGGTTATGCGCGTTAGCCAGAGACATAACTCGAGCAGCGTCGAATTGCTGCGGGAGGTAGTACTTTGAAATTATGTACGACCAACATTTTCGCTGTAACCCCGCACGCGTCATATTTTCTGATGATACAAAAGCAGCTAACAAACGTTTTCGAACTATCTAACCTCGCTCAACGTGACGTTGGTAGCTACGTTATTTTCGAATCATTCTCTGAACCACTGCGATGTTTGACAGAAAGCAATAGCAGTAATACAGGGAAGTGAACGCGCGGAAAAGCATCACTCGGTGTTTTCAAAGCGGAGCTGTTGTACAAGCCGTAAGTTCGGTGTTGCACGAAAAAATAAAAAGAAAATGCGGAGCGTTTGTGAGCGCGTGCCTCGCGGCGACCGTCGAGCGTTCCACGCACGCTCAGTGGCTTTAGGTCGCGGTTTCAGTGGCTTTTTAGTGGTTTTAGGTCGCGGATTTAGGTCGCGGTCGCGCAGTGGCTTTAGGCCGAATGCCTCGCGGTTTGTGCGAGGCACGCATAAACCGTCAGTTCCCGGTTCGCGCTGTGGATTTAGCAAAAATGAAACAAACAAACAAACAAAAAACTCCAGCGCTTTTGTCAAGCGCTACCGCACATGTAATGATTGGTATGAGGAACATGATGATATCGGTGCATATGACGATGACTACTACCAGAAGAGTTCAAAGCAACGACGGAACATGTAAATAAACAATTTCAAACTTGTACAATGCGTGGTGATGGGTCCGTCAGTGCTCACGTGAAAAGCAATCCTGCACCTTCGCTATGGTTCCGCAACTTAGTCAAGCTTCGCAAGTTGAGCAGGTTGAAGTCCACGATGCTGGGGATTACTTTGCATCCACCACTCGCCGCGAAGACGATGACGACGTCTTAGATGCATATAACGGCGATTACTAGCGCTGCAACTATGCAGATAGACAATGATACTGAAGTTTAACTATGTGTCCGCCAATGCTCACCTAGAACCGCTTCGCTATTCAAGTCTTGCGCGTGACTGCAAGCCTCCCCAAAATTGTTTAGACAATAGCCTTTCTTAGGCTACTTAAACGCAGAAATTTTGGGTCTGTCTGTCTGTGTCTGTCTGTCTGTCTGTCTGTCTGTCTGTCTGTCTGTCTGTCTGTCTGTCTGTCTGTCTGTCTGTCTGTGTGCCTCCCTCGATTCAGCCACCCGGCCAAAGTGAAACAGAAGCTGCGCAATAGTCTCATACACCCACGGCCAAATCTAAACGTTAAGTCCGGTCTCAATGTTCATACTTGTCAACATTGTTGAACAAGAACAGGACATTACGCAAATATACGGCGGAAAATCAACACATAATTGATATTTGTAGTGTTCCTTTATTAAAATATTAACGGATGCTTCTTTTTTAGCGATAGCACATAAGCTGTAAAAAACCGTCACCTGTTGTTGCCCGCGCTACTATAGCTTCTGGCGGCATTTATGAAATCAAACGGCAAAAGCAACGAAATGTTCCACTAGGTAGATTCCGCGTTCAGCTTGGAACGCTCGTGAAGTAGGGCAACATGATTCTATAAACGTTAGAGTAGGGTGCCTCGATTCACTCGCGTCTCCACCATACGGCAGCATTGGCATCGATGCACCGAACTAGGACCTGTGGAACGCGGTAAATTTAAATTGACTTGATCAAACCTCTAGCGTGTTATCTTGGGAGGAACGAGACTGTAGAGGAACAGCATGAGAGGTGAGCGGGAAAGAGAATTGAGGCGCTTACTTGTCAGGGGCGCCAGTCGACCATCGTCCTTCGTCAACATTTGCAACGAAAGAGGCAGATGCGCGGCCATTCTTTACGCACTAAATGTGCTGAAACCTCCCCCTGAATTTTCTTCCCCAGCCACCCCTAACACCAGATTCGTGCATTAGACTGAAATTGAAACGTCCAATTGGTTTACCAAACCGCCGGCGCAGATTCACTTACCATCATATCGCGAGATTCGATTCAATGCAGGTTAACTCATGAAATTCTAAAGCTTACATGGCGGGGTTCGCACTTCTGCTTTGAAGGTTTTAGCGAGGCTTATAGGCAACACGGCGTGATCTTAAGACCCCCATTGGAAGAATTTCCGTTGGAAGTCGTGTACTGAACCTTACAAGCGAACAGAAGGTGTGGAAATAGTAATAGCCAATGAGAATTCAATTGCCGTTCCGCTGTTACAGACAGCACCGACGCCTGCCTTTTCTCTCCACGGGCCATTTAATGTTCTCGTATTAAAATGCAACACTTTTCTTGTGTGGACAGTTGTGGGAGGGGATGCAGCTGCCGGGTATTGCTTCATACCGAGCTTATACATGTTGCGTATGCGCGATACTTAGATGCGAAAAAAAATGACATTGTTCATCAGCCTTTAATTCATTGTATTCATTTAAGCACGCCACTTTCTCCCAACCGTGAATTGCTTTGTGATAATCCCGCAGTATTTATTTAATATGCCATATTTATGTGTGCGTTTATCCTGCCATACAGAATTTATAATCAATGTGACGTTTAAACAAATCGTGTTTCTCAACTGTAGAAAGCAACAGCAGAATATAACGCTGGTTGCACCCAAGACAAAATATCTACCTGAACCCTTCTTAAAGTAAAATTTAAAATCCTAGCACAGAAATGAAATGAAAGAGAGGGTAGGGAGGGTGTGGTTGCGCATATTTACCTCAATGAGAAAATGAATGCAATAAGCCTATTTTGTCTTTTCCTTACAACCTTACACTCTTCTCTTCGTAAAAATTATGGATTTTCCCCCCAGGCAACGGTGAAAGGCGGCGCCAATTTACCGACACAGCACGGGTCCGCCTGAAGCACACGTGCGCGGATTAGTCGCGCAGCTGGAGCATTAACATTCAAGCCAAGTCGCGTGTGCTTAAAGCGCCAAGCATTGGCGCCACTGCATGGCGTCGAAGATTTTCACAAGCGAACGCGACGCCGCTTTTGTGGCCCGTGTTTTTGCGTCAGTGCCAAGACGTCTGTATATTTAAATAAACCGGAAAAGCACTGAACGCCGCGTTTCGCTTTGTTTTCGTTGGTTGCCTTTTGTCTAGACAGGCAAGGAGCGCCATTAATTCTTTCCTTCCTTGCCCCCATCAGCGTCAAAGGTCTCAGCGCAAAGCAACAGTTTCGCTGTCTTCTGGTCGGCGGGGCGTCGTTGAATACAAGTACACGAGAGGCGATAAGAAACACAACCAGGGCAAGGCGTCGCCGACGCTGCCTAAGCAAGTCGCCGGACGCGTCTAAACACGGGCTTAAGTGCGGAAGATGGAGGTGCCGTCTTTAGTCAGAGAGGCCCGGAAGACTTCTTCCCGTGAAGATGACAGAGACGATGGCTGGGGAGGCGATGCATATCATGTTTCGTTGTGCTTATGCGTTGATCTGTAGCAATCATGGTAGTATATCTCGTTTCGCCGTATCGACGTGGTATATATATATATATATATATATATATATATATATATATATATATATATATATATATATATATATATATATATATATATATATATATATATATATATATATATATATATTCAAACATGCGTACATACATACATACCAAGACATCATAAAGGCACTGCTGGGCAGCTTTTGATGGAGACCTGACCTCGTACACAGATCTCATTCTGCGTTTGACGAGAGTGGATCGCGCAGCCCCATGCGCGCACGTGTGTCCTTCTCTTTATACCTTATACCAAGCAAAAAAGCAGAAAAGAAACGCTGCGCTTTTACCAAACTGCGGGCGGATCTAAGTCTAGCGGATCGATGCCCTCTCCAGATTTACGGCAGGACCGCCCGCGGCCTTTTCCGTTTTCATTTTCGGCGTTGAAGGCGTCATGGAGATATATTTGTTTCTATCAGCCTAATGGCGTCCGTGAATCACTTGTGGCGCCAACGTGGCAAGGAAGTGAGCTCTCGCGAGTACGGAACGCATCTCGCTTTTCTTTTTCTGCTCCCAATTTCCTGCTCGTAGAAGCTCACAAGATACCAAAAACGAAGGGAGAAGACAGAAGTACTGCAGGGGACGCTTTTGCCATCCCAGTACAGGACTGTAGGGGGTTTTAGGATGCAGCTCGAGCATTGGGCACGCCATGATTTGTAGCCAGGGGCGCTACGATGTGGCTTGTCATAGAGCTGCTGCAGTAACTTTCAGCTTGTTATGCTCAACGAAGTTTTGTCGGACTGCGCCCCGGAGGCCATTTAGGCGGTAGTTTGCGACTGCGTGCTGTAAGTTGTTAGTGGCCGAACTGCGTGCTTCGTTGTCTGTAAATATATAATATTCATATATTTACTCCTATATATATACATATATATTGATACATATATACCATCCGTGTGATATATATCATGCTTATACTTTCCACGTTTTGGCAAATAACCAAGCTTTGGAGAACTTCATCGCCCTCCGACCAAAGCACAGGGAAAAAGAAGTGACAGGATGTGCAGGAAACGAATTGGCTGTCAAACTAACCAGATTAAGGGAAGGCTGCGGACAAGAGTCAACGGCTACCGTGTCAACGGCTACGTGTCGCAAGACAGAAATATTTCATGGCAGTTTTTTGACATCATTTTAATTTGGTCATTCTGTTTTACTTGCATTACTGGTGATTTGTGGTGGCTTCGTTGAAATGGTATTAATTTTCTACCAACTCGACTCCAAGTGGGTTCCACGATTTCGATTTGGCAACTGACTCCAATACTGCCCTGACGAGCTTACCGCCAAGCATCGGAAACAACTACTTTTGCCCTGGTACGAGGGCCGCGGCACGGTTAAAGGCACACTTGGAGGGTAGAGTGCAGAAAGAGGCAGAGAGAGAGAGAGAGAGAGAGAGAGAGAGAGAGAGAGAGAGAGAGAGAGAGAGAGAGAGAGAGAGAGAGAGAGAGAGAGAGAGAGAGAGAGAGACCCCGCATGCTTCTACTTTTCTCCTCCGCTGCACCTACGAAATCGTAGCCGCTCCGTGCTTGCGGTCTTTCAACAAAAGAGATCACCGCCCTTGTCGCTCCGTCACTGCTTCTGTTTCGATTACACGGCCGATTTGACTCACGGAAAACGGCAGCCTAAGACGGCTGAGGGGAGCCTGTACGTTTGCCTAGGTGCGGCCAATTCGCTTTAAGCATTGTTTCGCCACCCGCTCTCGAGCCACTTTGTTGCTGCCCGTGCTTTTCCGGCTGCCTTCCTCCAAAAGCTCCGTCGCCTTGCTCACGCAGCGCTTCCCAAAGCCCCCACGAAGAGAGCGTGAAACAATCAAGCCAAAAGAGCATTTCCTGAAGCGCCGCCAGATTACAACATAGCACATGGTGGCTCCTGGACGTCCTCCTCCTCCGCTTC
This sequence comes from Haemaphysalis longicornis, assembly GCF_048455015.1. NCBI lineage: Eukaryota > Metazoa > Arthropoda > Arachnida > Ixodida > Ixodidae > Haemaphysalis > Haemaphysalis longicornis. The sequence goes on along the minus strand of NW_027526361.1, from coordinate 52,239,665 downwards.
CTTCGTTTTTAACGGCAGCCTTTTCGACATCCTCCGAGTGAGCTCTGCCCTCTCAAAGCCTCCTTCCTCTTTTCGTAGTTGCCGGGCTGAAACGCTCAGAACGACAGGTTCCCTCCTCGCAGTAACTTCCCTCTCAATCTCTGTGAACAGGAGGAAGAGAGAGAGAGAGGCTGCATGTCTACGCCTCCTCCCAACCTGTTCGGAAACTCCCTAGCTAGGGATAAAAGCGCAGAAGGCCATGATTTCCCTGTTCAAGCTGGCAGTTCGTCCCTAGGCTGAATACGAAGCTTTCTCCGCCTTTCGGTCGTTCCTCTCCCGCTCGCCCCGCCTTCTTTTTATCGGCGTCGTCTGGGCTGCCCTTGTCTGTCAGAACTGCGGTAATGAAAAAGAAAAGTGTGCAGAGACGTGCCCGCATACATGGGGAACCCGGCAAACTTAGAGTGGAGCAAAAGAAGAGCCCCATGACGGAGAAAGCTTTGAAGAGGGGAAGCTAATGCTTGCGGCTCTTCGGGTGGTCTTTATGCTTTCTTTAGCGCTGATCCTGCGCATGCGCGGAAGTTTCGACTGCGCAAACGACAGCGAGAACGGCAGAGGCTGAAGGGAAACTTTGGGCAAGGGCAAATTCTCGAAGTTTGCGGACGGTTTTTGTTAGTTTCCTTCTGCCAAGGCTTGCGCTTTTTTCCCCTGTTACAATGTTCATATCTGAAGGGCGTCAGCAGCCTCTATCTACATCAAGCTTCCGCACGTTCGCACTGGTGTCGTGATCTTAAGTAGCATGATATAAACGTAAGTGAATAAGGACGTAAAGAGTAGAGGATGACGTGTGCTTCAAACAATAGGAGCGGATCATTGAGGTGTAGTATGTGAAAAAAAAAATAATAATTAAAATAACGCGGACACAACGTACGTACATTCCCGGGCCGGTAAGGTAAGTCGGCGGAAGGGGAGTGAGCCGGCCTTCGCGGCGTGACAGATCGGGCAGCGCGCCTGACGAAGGAGGGAAGGGGGTGAAGTGGGGGAAATTTCGATTAATACTTAGCAGCTCCGCCTCCATTTTTTCTGTCTAGTGAAAAGGGATGATGCATGCTTCGGGACAAGCCACGTGATTGGGCTGCTCAATCGTCGCGTCCCAGAGCCGCTACGGGCACCCCTCTATCCTCCTCCTCCTCAAAGCCTGCAGGACGCTGGGCGCGTCCGATACTTTTTCCTCTCTTCTGCCGTACACCCCAGCTCAGTTTTCTGTTCGCGCAGGTGCGCGCGCCATCATTGCTTCACTCTCTCTTTTGCCCCCATCATTCCTCTCAGTGCTCTATCACCTTTTTTTAGCTCTACGCAAGAGCAATGCGTCGGGCGTTATTTTCTTTTTCCTCTTCCTCCTCCGCTTTTCCAATTTCCTCGGGATTACGGCTCCGGAGCCCTTAGCGCGGACTGTTTGCCTGCCAGCCGGCCGTGTTGCCGATGGTTTTATTGCCCCTTTTTGCGAATTCCAAGCCCTTTTTCCTTGCGTGCAAAGTTTTGATTTGGCAACCAAACCGGTGGCCCTTTTCGTTGGCGCAGCGTGATACACGGACGCTGGACCGCGGCGTGCTCAACAGTGGGGACAATTTCGAGGAATAGTTGAATATATCCCCCCTCGAAGGAACTTGCTACTTCCGATAGTGAGACGCAGCCGACTAGCGTTTCGTGACCTGGACAAAGACAAGGAAGAGCGTAGACCAGGAAGACGTCTGGTCGGGGCAAGATCGCTCGATAATTTTCCCTCCATACAGACGAGTTCCACGAGAGTGCAGGCTCAGCGCATGCGCGGAAGACAGGTCCGCAGCGATGTGTCATGGCTTCACATGACGATTATACACGGTATCACAAATGGCAGCGAAGGCCTGGAAGTCTGACATTAGAAATAGCAAAAAAAAAAAAAAAAAACGTAGCTAACGTCGTGACAACTTGGCCCAATTGCGAATCCCTTCCGGCCCACCTCCTTTTTTTCTTTCTGCGCTATGCATGCGCGTCTATCAGGCACTGCGCCGACAACCTCTTATCATTTCTACCACCGTCCCGCTATCCACACCGGCGTCATACCCGTGCTCGAGCGTGAAGCACCTATATTTATCATTATTGTATGGGGGAGATTTTATAGCAGAGGCCAGAGTCAGCACCAGTGCGGGCAGCTCGGCTCGTATCCGGCCCTGCTGTTGCAGGGAAGGGGCTCCTACCCCAAAAACAACAACAACCCATAGTCGGACTAAGGTTGCGGAGGTCGAGGGTTCCCCGTCCGTAGCACTTGTACCTCATAATAAATCGTAAAACAGGTGCAAGGTGCGGTGAGGGCACTTTCCTCCTCTGCTACGATGCACTCATCTTCGCTGTTCACGCGCTTACTTCAGTACTGCTAAGGACTACGTTCATACATGCAGGCGCAATCAAATTGGGACTGCCGGACTGAACAGTAATCGTTTTCAATACTTAGACAAAAGATTACTGACCGAGCTACTTGTCTACTTTTCTACGTTTTTCACAATGAGAGAGCGTCTGACTACATTTTCGCTCTCTCTCCTCCCTCATGATCGGTGCGTGCATTCGCTTGTGCCACAACCGATTTTGAAGCAAAAAACACCAATTCCCGCCGCACAAAAATTGGTAAGAGGTTCGCAAAAGGGTAGCATTTTTTTTTTCATCTTTCAAAGTTGTTTAACTATTCCCCGTGAGGCTAAGAACTGCGTTACCTGTGCCCTCGCTGCGCACATTTGCGAGCTTAGGTCGACATCAGCACCGAGAGAGGAGAGGAGGGGCGGCAAGCGAGGCCGCGTTTCTATCTCGACAGCTGGACGGAAACGTCGTTGCTATGCGCATCCTAATTTGATGTATGAGGGACGTGCCATCGGAGTCAACGGGTGCGCACTTCTGTGTCTGACAGAGATATTGGAGAAAGGGAGAAGAAAAAAATGGGCAAGGATATAAACATAAGCTGTCGGGGGAAGGGGGTATCAGAAGGTAGATACATCTAGATGAGTACATTGAGGCCGCGCATCCGTTTTCGGTGTAGACGTTTCCCCGACGTTGCTGCAGCCGGCTGGCTGACAGCGCTGATTTCTGGCGACTACGGCGGGCGTGCGACGTTTTATAGCTGCACTCAGCCCAATTGCGTTTCCTCCGTGCTGCCTCGGTTCAGGAAACAAGCGCGGGTATAACGTGAATTTATCTTACTCGGCCAACCGGACATCCAGACCAACATTGTTGAGCCTTCCTACAAAATCCTGGTCAAGTGATGCTCGCGTGTTTGGGCGCTCGGTTGGTTTTCTTGGAGCAGCAACAGCTTTGGACAAGCTCTGATCATCTTTCTTTCCATCGCCCGCCTTCCATTTTCCCCCATTTTTCTCGACAGTATGCCTCGAAAACAAAGTTTGTGGCGAGGTTCAAGCGGCTCACGCATGACAAACGGTGCATCTCAACGCAGCCATGACAGCGCTTCAGATTCCTCGTGGCTCTCGCATCCGCTCCAACCTAGGGAAGATACGCTTATAGTCTCACCACAACCATTTTCTTCTTTGCACGCAGTCGCTAGCGAATAGAAAAAAAAGTTATCGCAGACTTGGTAAAATTCGGGTTTTGCGCTACACCTGGGTCGCACCTCACAACTGTTCTCGTTTTTCAAGTCCAGTATACACAGAAGCAGCCTTCAAGGTAAATATTCGAACATCAGAATGAAATCTCAAACTTCATCGAATTAATCAAATAAGCTCCGGTCCTTGGCCATGAGCCAGGGCGCGGTCGTTATCACAGGCTACGGCCTGATGAACTTCGTGCAGGAGGTTCTTAGCAGAAGCCTAAACCGATGAATCTAAATATAACTCCTAACTCTCCCAACAATCTCGCCCAAGCCTCCCTATAACCCAATAAAAAGCTCTCTCTCTCTCTCTCTCTCTCTCTCTCTCTCTCTCTCTCTCTCTCTCTCTCTCTCTCTCTCTCTCTCTCTCTCTCTCTCTCTCTCTCTCTCTCTCTCTCTCTCTCTCTCTCTCTCTCTCTCTCTCTCTCTATCTATCTATCTATCTATCTCTATGTAAACGTTGGGCCGGAGCAATTAACAAGAAAAGGCTGGCCGGTGCATTTAAGACTGACCCCGTGTTTTCAAATTATAACATTTAACCAGGAGGCAACGATAGCACGGCTGTTTGAGCTAATGGCCTCGAGAGATGCGAAGCATCTGGAAATTTTGGTGGCCGGGAACACTTCGAATGTTTACATTTTTTTAGGCAAGCAGCGTGAAATATAGAAATAAACTTTCAAATATTGGTAACGAGCAGCTTGGCGCGTATGGAATGAAATATGTCGACGGATTTAATCAGCTTTATTAAAACCCAAATTACATACACGCACTGGGGTCCCCAGAATGACCATGGTAACACAAGTACTGTGCAAGTGCAAACCAGCCTGCACTTCTCGTCTGCTCGTCCACGAGTTCGTCTCGTGGCTACGTCTCGTGGCCACCTACGCCGAGTTCGTCTCGTGGCCACCTACGCTTCTTTTCTGGGCGTGCAGGGGAAGCCAGGCATTTTTATTGCGCCATTTCGCCACAGACCACCAGAAATGAAGGAAGCTGGAGTGAGAAATTTAAGCAAATAGCCGGGAACTAGAAAAAAAAACGCACTAAAAGAAGCTGATTCAGCTGTATTCGTACACAACGGAATGCAGAAAGTTCAGTAAAGGCTTGTATAAAGTATCGTGCGTGTGGACTCCAGTAAAGATCGGAAGGTCGGCCTCGGCGATGTCCTGACTGTAGGAAGGGTTCGAGCTGGCTGGAGGTCTGGACAAGTTCCTAGCAGGTGGTCCAACGTCATTTCCGTGACAGGAACAGGACAATACGGACAGGACGAAGCAGGCGCCACAGGGAGCAGAATCAATGTCGTTTGAATACTGTAGGGGACACGCCCAGGTTGATTTTATGGCGTGGAATATCAGATCCACGCGAAGGTGCACGCGTGGAGCGCCCATGGCAGTCTTCTTTAGCAATACGAGCGTCCTCCAGAGGATACTTACGGCGGATGAGCAGCCAAGTCGGTGTGCAAATATGTTGTTCTCTGGCGGATGATGCGAACAGGGCAAGAGAGCGATTACTGCATCCCGTGCGCCCCGCATTTAATTGATTGTAGCGTTTAACGCGCCGACGCAACGCATGCGATGAGGCACACCGTAGTGGAGGGCTCCGGATCAATTTTGACCACCTGGGGATCTTTAACGCGCGCCTAAATCTCGTACACACGGGCATTTTTGCTTTTTGCCTCCACGAGGAAAGCTCCCCGCATATAATGCCCAGAGCACTGGGAATTGTATGCCCAGTACACTCTCTCGCCGGACCTCTCGAATTGCCCGAGTGGTGTCGATGTATTGGCCTCGAGGATAGGGTGCCTGTATGTTCCTCCTCGCCGCCCCCGGGCGAGGAGGAACATCCAGGCACCCTACTCGAGGACATACCGTGGCGCCACCTACGAGTGACGTCACTTGTAGGACGCCTAATCGTGTTGTTGTCGTCTGCTACAGCAGATTTCCCGTGCGTATGCGGAAGCGTGTTTTTTTCTTGTGGCCACCGTCTCGCCCGCTCCTTGTGGATTTGATGCAAATTACCAAAAAAGTTGTCTGTAAACCAAATAATTCGGGTAAGCAATCAGCGACTCGCTTGTTCCCGGCGACACCACCGCGTTTAGGTAGTTGCTACCATCGCGACCCACAGCTCTTACATACGCAGCCAACTAACGCCAAGGACGATGCAACTGATGCCGAGAAAAGTACACTGTAAATTCATTATGAAATACTTGTGACGGGACATGTGTGTGCAAGCAAACACCTTGTAACATCGACGGAAACGCGTCGCTCACTTATGATCTCACCGCGCGAACTGCTCGTATTGCCTGGTAAATGAATGACGCGAGAACTGTGCTCAGATTGCTTCGCCGCACATGCTTAAAAGCATTGTTATGGTCTGCAGTTTGGCTTGATCAGTGCCTATTTCCCCTACGATGTTTTTATAGTCATGCCCGGATTTGATTAACGATCACTGCCGTAGCCTGTACACTGCACGGCTCATGTTTGCTTTTCGCGACTTGTCCACAATGTATGAACGGTATAAACGCGAGTTTTTAACGCCTTCGAGCGGGTTCGGACCAGTCTATATTTAGTTTTCATTAAGTGCTCGGCGGGGTAATTTATAATTGCAGCGTGTTTTGTATGTTTACAGTAAGCCGGCATTTCTTAAGCATCAATTTCGAAACTCACGACTGCTCGCGAGGCTGCGTATGAGGAGAAACACGTCGTTAATGATTTCGGGTAATGGGGATATTTAGAATAGGAGAACCGAGCGTTGGGGGCCCCCAAGAAGTTAGAGAAACCCAAACGCAACACGCGCGTGTTGCGTTTGGGTTCCTCTAACTTCTTGGGGGCCCCCAACGCCCGCGTGCGCGACGGGAGGGCCTTAGCCAACAGCTCGCAGCCGGTTTCGGATGCACGTAATCGGATGTTGGGAACTTTAGGCTTGGCGTCGCAGCAGATATTTCATCGCCGTTAGAGTTGCGAGTGACAGTCCCTAACAGAACGTTTCACCGCGCTGGGAACTCTGTAAGCCCGGTGATTTCCGTTGAAGCGATCGACGATCAAGATACCTGCACGGCCTCGGCCGATTCTTGCGCGCAAGCATAGCCATCCTTCGGCCGCTCGCCGCACCGTGCGTGAACGGGCCGGCGCTGCCGGGACCGACCTCCGCGGCCGGTCGGCGTAAATCGCGGCAGATATTTGAGCATCGCTTTGAAAACCACAGCTGATGACACTACCTATCAGAATTTTTCATCACACTAACATCCACTTTCACCAATCTGGAACTTCTTTTCCACGACTTGTGTGATGTTAAAAAGCGGCGACAAGTTGTTGCTGCCGCGACCTGCGTCGGTTCGAGCCGCATCGTCGGCTGTGCGGGCAGGCACGGTGGCTGCGGGCTGCGCGTGCTTCTGCGAGCAGTTAACATTTCACGATTTCCTGCTTTATACATTTCTTGCAAACAAGGGAAATCTAGAAACTTCACTCGGCGATCGTCGTAGTCCACATTGTTGATCGGGGAAACAAGCCGCTGCTTATGCTGCGGTCGCATGCGTAATACACCACCACGCTCATGGTGTTTGCGGATAATCTACCACAGTTGACACGGTTATACAGTCCCCATTAGGTCGAACTGCGCTTGACGCACTGAGAATTAGCTTCAAACGAAGGAAATTAACACGAAAATACTTTTAGAACGAGCTTCCTAAGCGAAGTGTCACGCGCTGAAAGCCAACTACGCAGCAAGATAGGAACGGTGATCCTACAAGTGACGTCAAAACGATCGCAGCGCCGGCCTCTCCAGTGGCCCGGCCTCGCGGCCAATACTATTGTACGAGACCGTGAGACAACACAAATCTGAAGGCCAAACCATGCATTCCATCGCGGATGGCAATTAACCCTGCGAGAACAGAATCAAGTGACGCCTCAGTAATATATGAGCATATCTGTTTATTTGTCGGCGTATGGTACCAAACACGGTTCTCGTGTGAAGCATGCTCTTGTTCACCGCGGCATCATGTCCTAAAAGTCGCCCACTGTGTAAAAAGAGAAAAGCGGGTGGGCTTCCTGGGCCTGTCGGTGCAGATGTTAACACGAAAGTGCTTTATTCCCCAATACACGAAGATTTCGCTGACGTCATATCCGTCACGGAAGTGACGCCAGTACAACGAAGCAAGCGGCCTGTAAAGGGTGCACCCCTGCACACATGGTCTTCTTGCGGAGAAGCAACCTTTAGTTCTAAACAGTACCTTATACTTAGGGTTGTTTGTTTTCAGGTTTTATATTTTAACAAGAAAAAGTTTTATGCCGCGATACCACAAGATTTCACTGGCGTAATATCCGCCACGGAAATGACGGCAGTACACTTTTGCCAAAGCGACCCACAGCAGGACCTCGCTCGCCAAGCACGCCCGCAAGACAGCCCCCGACCCGCAAATCATGCTCAACTGCTGATTTCGCTGCAGATTTCACTTTCGTGTTTTACTGGTTCCTGTGGCAGAGGATTTTTTTATACGAGTGAGTGGTCAGTCGTCCTCTATAGCGGCGTGTTCAGAGTGTGACAGTTGGCTTCTCGCCTCTTGGGTGTTTTAGGGCTTTTTTAATTTGCGTTTGGGCCTGGGGCCGCTTGCCAGCCTATCCATCCGCTCCTTCAGTGACCCTGGCATCCCACCAACCGGTTAGTGTCGACGCCACTCGGGCCAGCGCCTCATCTTCGTAGCCGAGTAGGCTTAGCGTCCGCCGGCACTGCCGGTTCTAGAACCAGGCGCGCCAAAGTCGGTATACGGCAAAACCAGCGCTCCGTTCGCTGCACCACGTGGTTGAAGGGGTGCTATAGCGAAAACGGATCCTGTTTCCAACATTGCTGTGGCGGCTCAAAGGGGGAACATCCAAGTTATGCGGCGGCTACCGGTGGCCCATGGAAGAGGCCATAAGAAGCCGGCATCAGGTCAGCCATTAGACTCGCCTGCTCCATCCATCCAGGACACACCTGCCCGTAAACGTGGTCGTTCATCTGCCGTCTATATCGTGTCGCCCGGGTTATGGCCACTATAAAAGTTTGCGGTAAAGCCACCGGAATGTTTCAACGTAACGACTCTTCCCAATCGTACCCTCCAAGGTACTCTCCATTCATGCCTACAAACGAAGGGGCATCAAGGTTTCGCTCTTCACGGCCCCAATGGCAGTGCCTTCGTATGCGTGCGTTCGCTCGCCTGCGTTCGCTCTGTGACCTGAAAGAGAATTTTCTGCCGCTGAGTATACTTCTTAGGCCTACCTGATCTTGTTCTCCTACCTTCGTCAGTACCTAGCCTCTGGGGTCGACCCAGGTGAGTCGCCACAGACCCTAGAGGCTGCGCTCACATGTACTACTCGGAATAGTCTGCAAGTACGGTACATGGACCGTAAACCGAATACTCTTCGTCATGCTAAGACAAACAGCTGTAGTTCGGTACTTTAATTTATTTATTTATTTATTTATTTATTTATTTATTTATTTATTTATTTATTTATTTATTTATTTAGGAATACTGCAGGGCAGTTCTTTGGCCCTGGCAATTACAGAAATAATGATTAACAGTATTAATTTAAAAAAGGAACAGAGTGGTATACGCTAGCGCAATGGGCAGACATAATGTCAAAACACAAACACGGAATAGAAACAGCGGCAAAACAGAGTAATATAAGACCGTAAACTTATTGAACTACAAAACATGAAACCCACAAACCACAACGTAATGAAACCAAGAAACCAACAAATAAAACGAAAGAACAAAACAGCGTAAAATGTAATGGCACCATAATAACCACAAAACAGCCACGAAATAGCAAGCGCCAACAAAACTGCAGTTTCTACAGGTCACAAAACAAGCGTTGCAGTTTTTGCGAAAAATTGCTGGCATTCATTCCGTGCACTCACCGTTCTTGGAAAAAAAAACTATACTTGTATGAATTAATCTTTGCAAAAATAGGGTTATGGCCTTAATTCCTAAAGCCCTAACAGCTCAAATGTGACCATTTGAGCTGTTCGCATTGCTCTAGGTGGGTAAAACAAAACATATATATGGACGATAAGTTTGAAGCAAAGGAAAACGGGGGGTGTCGGGGGCTTGTGTATTCTTTCCGCATTGAAGTCATCGCTCTTGTTCGCGAACCGTGATTCCTGGCTTGTAGAAATTCCATTTCAGTTACTGCCAATGTGTCTCTTTGTTGGCCCTTTTTTGGGTGTTTCGATAAAACTGAAAAACGTTGTACATTCCCCTTAAACTCACTCTTCAAGATTCTAACCACGTTGCGGAGATGCCGTTACTAAACCATTCTCGACGAAACACCCCACAATAACTTGAAAAAAAAAAAGTCTACGCCAAAGGCGGGCAACTACAAATGCACCAACGTGCACGAATGGCGTATATTCTCGTGCGAATACGCGCGGACACACTGAAACGTACCAATGCACGTTTCCGCTAAAACGTCCTATCCCTCCAGTTCTGTGCACTGCTGTCAGAATAACGAGTCAGAAAAGAAAGCGTCCGTGTCAGCAGGTCTCCGCTCTTTCAGGCGGTTTACGAGGCTTGCGCGGCTTAGGTAGCGGTGCACAGAATTTACGAGCTAGAATGTGCACAGAGAAACTGCGTACGCAGAAAGGAGCACACGCAATAAAAACCTAACCAGCCATTTCCATCGTTGCTGTATACGCGAGAAAATATGTGAGCGGTTTCTTGGCTTCGCTCTCCTCCAGCGTGTATGCGGCCGCCGCGTTCACGTTAAGCTGCAACAACATACAAACGAAGGAGCACGTTTGCAGGCAACAGCAAAATGTTCAGTACTCGTCGCGAACGCACGTGCTTGCTACAATGAAAAGCGAAACTCAAATAGCGAGCGACCGCTCGGCGTAATATTAATTTTGAAAATCAGATCTACAAGCGACTTACAGGGCGACTTTTCCTACTCACTGCTACCTACAGGTACTCTACACGTTTCTGGGAATAACGCGACCAAAGCTTGCTTTTTGACTTTATTATGGGACTGTTTTTGAGTTATTGATTGATTGTAGGGTTTAACGCGCCGACGCAACGCAGGCGATGAGGCGCGCCGGTGTGGATGGCTCCGGATTAATTTTGACTTCCTGGGGACCTTTAATGTGGGCCGATATCTCGTACACATGGGCGTTTTTGCTTTTAGGCTCCATCAGAAAAGCGGCCGCCGTGGCCGGGAATCGAACCCGTGTCCTCGTGCTCAGCAGCACATCGCCTTAGCCACTGGGCCACCGTAGCGGGTTTTTTTGTGTTATTGTAATACAATGGGCGTTTTTACCGCCGCAGCTCTTAACGGAACGATGTCGAAAGAACACCTTGCATGTGGCATAAAACCTGTTAATGCCGACATCGTCTCCATCGATGTCGTCTTATGGGTGCAATATCACTAACCCCAAACAACTATTTTCATTGTCATGTCCTTCCTTGGTGCGAGAGATCCAGCAGCTAAAATGTCCAGGGTTGATGCATATTGCGAAGGAATTCATCAGAATGCAAATACTGATGATACATGATGGGCATACACATACACATGCAAACACCCACGCCTCCTCAAACTCCCCCTACCCCTCTTTGATTGACCCACTCGAGGAAGTCATCACTATTCCGACGCTCATTTCACTACACGGCACTTCTCAGTCCCCCATCACCAGGTAGAGGTCATGGTACCGCTCTTCAACACGAGTAGTATGTCATGGCTCTGTAACGCCCGCTACTTCGCTTCTGTCTCTTATGAGAACTGTGATACTGCTAAGTGCTTCGGTTGGCCGCACCCCCCCCCCCCATTCCCGGGGAAGAGTATGTTGATAATGATAATGATTTGTAGGAGAACGAGGAGGAGGAGGAGGGGAGGAGGAGGAGATCCTGGGGGGGGGGGGGGGGGGGAGGTCGAAAAGGTTTAAGTCGCCACCAGGAATAAAGTTATATTTGCACTCATTCGTGCAACTCAAATGCATATCACAAAAAGGAAGTTACTTTGGAATTTTTCAGCAGAGTCCGTATGCTATTCAGAACACTTTGTCAAGTTTAGTGGTTAAAGAAACTGGCTTTAGTTCTTCGCATTCAAATTTTTTCATTATTGCAAGGAATCCTGCACCCCATATATTCCTCGGACTAAAACAAAAACATGCGGTCGGGCAAGCGCGATATCTTAGTTATTTTGAAACCATGTTTCTGTTATAAGGATAACGTCAAACCGAAAGCTTTCCAAGGAAGCGCAGATTGCGTTTTCATTGTTCTGTTTTGAGCGGCCGATAAGCGTCCAAATCCATGCAGCATTAATAATCGGTTGTTTTCTGTAATGTCTCGTGCGACTGTCGCCCTTATGCACCAGTTCATTGCACCTAATGTCCACAATTCACGAAATGCGCCCCATTACTTTTGCTGAAGATTATGCCGCCCATCATCCAAACAAGTTGTTGTCGCGTGTCTTTTTATTTCATTCATTATTATTGATATTATTACAGTTTGAATACCCAGCAACTCTCAAGCGAAGGGCTTAGGTGATTACTCAAAAAAATTTTGTTCTTGTTGCGAAAAGTGAGTTCTTCTGGGTAAGGGCACTTCGTCCGAGCGTTTCCGAGGAAATCGGCACATTTAGTGCGGGCTACAGAACTGAACAAAAATATCTGATTGTAAGGTATTTAATCAGTGTGAGGCAAGCTTTCTGTCTAAGACGCAGGTGAAGAAAATCCAGAGCCCGCTCACGCCACCTCGCAGTTTTTTAAGCGAAGCTTTCTAGGCCAACTGATGGCGTCGTTTGTTCGAGTAAATTGATTGATTGTAAGGTTTAACGTGCCGACACAACGCAGGCGATGAGGCGCGCCGTAGTGAAGGGCTCCGGATTAATTTTGATCACCTGAGGATCTTTATTGAGCGCCGAAATCTCGTACACTTGGGAGTTTTTGCTTTTTGCCTCCATCAGAAAAGCGGCCGCCGCGGCCGGGAATCGAACCCGCGTCCTCGTGCTCAGCAGCACAACGGCTTAGACGCAGCCAAAAAAAACTTCATCAATGCGGGACTCATACCTGGGCCTTTGGGTTAAAAAGCAAGTGCTATAACACAGCGCCGCAGGAGCGCCTGCAGGAACGACATTTTAGGGTATATCTGTCCCAGAAAATCTGCGGGTGGCGTGTTTAGATGCGACTGCCGAGAGAAATTTCTGACAGTTCTAGGCACGGTTGCCGTGATAATAGACACTACTTATAATAATCGAGATATTGAAGAAACGATATGAAGCAAGGGCGACACCCGAGCCACTTTCCGGCGATTTATCTACGACGACACATAATCTTGCGATTTCGCTATGACGTCACGGAATCTTGCGATTTCCCTATGATGTCACTGAATCTTGCGATTTCGCTATGACGTCACAGAACCTTGTGATTTCGATATGACGTCATAGAATCTTGCGATTTTGATATGACGTCACATAATCTTGTTTGAGCGATTGGCGGCCGCCGACCTAATCCACTGCCAAGAAACATGGCTGGACGATGGTAGTGGGGCCTCCAGTTCCGTTACATCGTATCACTGTAGTGCTAACGTGCAGTTAACGCTGATGTGTTTAATGATTTCTCTAAATACGTCACTCCTGCCCACACTACGTCACTGTAGCGCGAAATTTGAAAGTTTTTCTATATTTCTTGCGTTTTCTCGGTTAACGAGTGGTCTTTGGTAGCTGATTCAAGCTGAGGTAGTTAGTAAAAGCTGGTTCTTTCAAACTGAACGGGGTTTATTTTGTCTTGATGGCCCCTTCAACCAGGCGGAAAACTTCACACTAGTCGGTCGTCCGCCTATCTCGCACGCCCGTTAACGTCGACCGCTTCCGTACGTGGCAAATACCCGCTCCCTTCCGTTCCGTTACTAACAAAACTGTCTCGGAAAACGCCAGGAACGCACAGCTAAGCTCGGCGTCGGTCACGTTTTTTTTTTTCCTCCATTGTTTCAGAGATCAGCATGCGGGGTTGCAGTCGTATATGTGGCTTTCATCCGGGCTTTTGTTCGCCTCACAACGCGGTGGAAGTTCTCCAGGAAACAGGCGACGCCAATTAGCGTAAAACCAACCGTCCTTCGCGTCGCGTCAACCGCCAAACAATACTAACTAGCAAACGCCCGTGACTGCGGGAAAGCGCGAGCTCAGCCCCCGAGCGCACGCAATGCACCCGTGGGCTTCGTCCTTGACGAGACAGCCGCAGCGATGACCTGCCGGCATGACTGCTGCACCGGAAGTGTTGAAATATTTGTTGCTATAATGTAACACACACTGTCGCGATGAAGTCGAGAGAACCTATGGTTGCCCCGTTAAAGCGGGACCGTTGCCGTTTCCTTGCGGAGTTGGAGTGGGAGTGATCCTGAAACGCCTTGAAGTATAATCAGCGCTTTGCGGTGCTTCTGAAGGTTGGTTCGGCCGGGATTTTACCCATCCGAGGTACACCTGGTGGGACTATCTATACGGCACGCTGTCGTGGAGGTCTATGATTGAATTTAAGCCACACAGCGTTGTCTAGCCTGCTCCTATGTCACGCGCGTGAACGCCCGCACGCAGACGGGCATTTCAGTTTTTCACCTTCATCAGTAAAATACCGTCCGTTGCTGGTAATCTAGCCCGCAGCTTCAACACTACGCTTTAGCCGCTCAGCCACCAATATAGCTACACAAATCCGGTTCAGTTCTCCCAGTATCACACGGACTTAGCGTCACGGCGTCGCACCCAAAGCGGTCTCATGCAGTCTCACCTGGCGTCAGAATCACTCAGGCTCCAACTCACTCGGGATCACTCGGGCTCACACTCATTTTGAGGCTCACACGCACTCAAACTCATTCGAGCTCGAACTCATTTGGGATAACTCGGGCTGAAGATTCTGCGCCAGTGAATGTGTTGGAAAAATGTTCCTTCTAATGCCAAATTTACAAAACTGCCCAAAAGAATGTTGCCCATTTTTGTAAATTTAAAATCCCCATAAATTTTATGGCTCTATGTCTGCCGTATTTGGATCTAGGTGGGTCACAAATCAGAACTGCCTTAAACTCGTTACCAGCATTAAAGGGTTGGTTTTGACAACTTCTATAAACCACACCGCGAAAACACGTAAACAACGGTAAGAATATCCATGCCGTATGGCTGCCCGGAGGCGATCTGACAATATGTTAAATGGTTGGCTTCAGCATGGCATTCGCTGTACTTTCAGGTGCCAGTGTAAAAAAAAAAAAAAAATCTGCGAGGGTTACCTTCAGATAGCCATCCTTAAATGCCCGTTAACCTATTTTATCTGTATCAGTACCATGCCGGTTATGTGTTAAAGACTTTTCTCGCAACGTGTAACTCGTTATTTTTTCCAGAACGCTATGGGGGAACCCGTTTCGCTAATTGCGCTTTATTGCACGGCCTACGCGCCCTATAAATGGCTTCAAATGTGGCGCCAACCCCTTTTTTCCCTGTGTTTCATCGGTTCTGCGCTAGCTTATTGCGAATACTATCAACCAACTATTCCAGCAGCATAGTTTATTAAACCGGAGTCAAATTTAACTTATTCCCTAACATGCGCCGCATGTAGAGTGGGCTTCGTCTTTTGCTATCGTCGTAGCGAAAAGAGAGAGAAATTGGGGAGCCTCGCGCTTACCATTATGTGCACAACTTATATTCACATTTTTTAAAGTCACCGCCTTTAAAAATGCCCACCCGTCCACCATTTCCAGTTCTCGATTACGTAAGCGCAAACCACACGCCTGTATACTGCAGCGTTTGATCAATAGCATCAACACAGCGCCGTACATATTTAATGCATGTAAATTCATTCTATCGGAAACCAAGCGGGAAGCTAAAATTATTGCCCGCCTGTTCTTGCAAGTATCGATCACTTTTTGCCGTTCTCCTGGACTTCCGTATTTATGGGCTCCCATCGCTGCATCGAGTTTGTATTTTACGAACGGCGCTGTATGTAGCTTGCTCGGTAAAAATGAGTTGGTTTCAGGCCATCTTGGATGATCAATGTAGCCTCGTTGTGGTCGCCTTTTTTAATACCTCCACTTTTCATATACAAACAAGTTATAATATTTATTAAGCGTCGCAGAGATATTTTTTTTCTTACTGCTGGATGAGTTGGCGTATTGTAAAATGCTTTTTACACAACCTCTACACGAATGTTCTCGAAAGCCCGCGTTATTAAGAGTTTCTCAGCAAACGGAGGCAAAAATATTTTCAGTGTTTTCTTACAGATGTTGGCGTTATTTATTATTCTGGCTCTCACGTGCTAAACGAGGTAAAACGATTTCAAATTACGAGCGCCTTCAATGACATCCATTGCAAAATAAATTCCCCGAGGTGTTACTGACAAGTCTGCTTCATTATCCATTTCTTATTTTTGGGCGCAAATTAAACGACAGGTTGCTTTCTGAAAGAGACTGCGTATTTTTTTTTTTCGAAGATATTCAACCATTACATTAGTGCCGCTTATTCTCAGTACCGGTGCGTAATGTTTATAATGATACTTCGCTGCAATCGCTCGTTGGCTTTCTACTGGCGGCCATTCGGTCCATTAATATTTAAGCGCGCTTCGTATTCACATATTACGTGAAAATGTTGTTCTTCACTTTGTGTTTTATGGCACAGAGGGTCCTGACGAATGGTGAAGGTGGCTGAGCGGGATGTAATCATCGCTCTTTTTATTCAGCTATCCACCTTAGGCGGCAGCGCGATTGGGCGCAACTGCCTATCATGACGAACAAGACGAAATGTCACTGCTTCTCACACAAGACATCATCATCTCCTCCCTTCCCAATTTTATCTCTCTTATCTCTGTTGTGCTTACAGCGTTCCATAGCCATATTCATCACAAGTATAGAAAGGTCTGCCTCGCTTTGTTTGTTTGTTTGTTTGCACGTTTTTACTAAGCGGTTGTCAGCAACGCGTAAATCCTCGTAAGCACGTCTTATCAAACCAACCCATTAGGATAAGGTTTCGTTATCTGCGCCGCCTAATTAGGAAGAGGAGGAGGAAGAATGCCTTTAATGATGAAGAGAAGTCAGCTTCGAGCTTGGCTTGCTACTCCACATGAACATGAGAGGTGCATAAGTGAAAGGAAGCGAAGACACAAAAACTCATACAGACACTACAAACACAAATAAGCACACAAGAACTGACCGACGCAGGTTCGCGCCCACAGCACACGCACAGTAATAAAGTTAAGGCAAACGTTCGCAGGGTTTCCTTCAGGCCGGAGTCACGGAGAAATGACACCAAGGCCCGTGTACTCCGTGTTGCCGCGGCAGTGGAGTGCCATGGACCAATGGCGTCGCAAAGTTCGACTTGCTTCCCCTCACTATCACATATGCAGTGTTCGTGAGGACATAGAACATCTACTGTGTGTGTGTCCCCGTTATGACACCCCGCGGCTAACCCAGAAGACGACTTTGGGATTGCGCGATGATGCGCCGCTTTGCCTGGATGCTTATTCCGGCGGAAAAAAAAAAAAACGGCTTTTATTTGGCAATAAGTTGACAGACCAGCAGCGAGCCGTTTCTGGCAGACTTTTTTTTTTTTGCTTTGGGGCAAAGCTTTTTGTTGCAGGATGCGCACAACTGCGTGGAAAAAGTTCGCGACATCCGGGTGAGCGAACAGGAGGGCCACACGTTCCTCGCTCCGGCCTGCTGAGCATGCGCCCTAGGAGCGTGAAAAAACTAAAAAGAAAGTTTGAGCAAGCGCTAACGCTTGGCGCTTGTCATTCCGCGCGCTGCCCGAAAGTGAAAACAAAAGTAGCGCACTGTCAAAAGGGTTGCTCGCGCGGCAAACCATAAATGAAAGACTGCGCGAGCAGGCTATTTTGTTTCCCCGCTGCGCAGGGAGAGAACTATTCCTTTCCCCTTTTCTGTGTTTCCTTCGCCTCTTCCCGGCTTCTTCTTCTATTTGGAGCGGCCAGTCCTGGCTGACGACGGTCACGAGTATGCAAGCCTGCTGGGCCTTCAGTCGACAGCTGCGAGTGCGCACACCAATCTCGGGCCGCTGCGGAGGAGTTTCCCTCCCGGGCAGGGGTGTTCAGTCCCGGGTTTAAGTATAGCTTGCCTAGTGTGCGTCACGCTAGACCGGTCGGCCGTCCTTTACTGCGTCTGGCAGTAAAGATTTCAGCGCTTCTTCCTCGTGTGCGGCTACGAAGGCCGCGCAAAGGCAAAACTTTCAGCCCGCCGCTGGCTGGTCTCACACGCACGTCTGAGACTCTCAGACCCGCGGTCAATAGAAAGCTTCCCAGGGATAATTAGTGTTATATATATATATATATATATATATATATATATATATATATATATATATATATATAGCGAATCAGAATATGAAATGAGGGACTCCTTGAATTAAGACAGAAATAAGGGTTGGCAGTCAAGAAAACCTCGGAAAGCAAAGGGGAGAATGCGGTAGGTCATTGAGTCATTGAAACATTGATTGATTTGATTGTGGGGGTTTAACGCGCCGACGCAACGCAGGCGATGAGGCGCGCCGTAGTAGAGGGCTCCGGATTAATTTTGACCATCTGGGGATCTTTAACGTGCGCCGAAATCTCGCACACACGGGCGTTTTTGCTTTTCGCCTCCATCAGAAAAGCGGCCGCCGCGGCCGGGAATCGAACCCGCGACCTCGTGCTCAGCAGCGCAACGCCTTAGCCACTGAGCCACCGCGGCGGGTGAGTCATTGAAACAGATGAAGAATTCCGAAAGACAGAGAGGGGAGAAAAATGCCCGTCGGGTGGGAACCGAACCCACGAGCTCCAGAATACGCGTCTGGTGCGATGACCACTACGCTACCGGCGGGGCTGTTTTTCCTCCACTTTCTGAGGTATTTATGTTAATGTATTTTGTTTCCTGTGCTTTGGGCTTGTAGCCAGCGCCACTCGGACTACTGGGGGTGAAGGCGGCCTTCTTTTTAACGCCCGGGCCGTGACTCGAGTGTTTACGACATGACCAGCGTTGAACCCTCTTAAAGGAGCCATGAAGAGAAAATACAACTTCGTTTAATTTGAAAGAACTAGGATTCAGTATCTCACTCAGCTCCATTAGAGCCACAAAAGATGTTTTTTAACGAAAAAAAAGCAAGAAGTATTTAAAAACTTTCAAATTTTGCGCCACAGTGACGTGTTATGAGCAAGAATGACGTCATACGGGCCAACAATAAAACATAATTTTCAGTGCGTTAACGGCACGTTAGCATTCAAGTGATGCGGTCAAATGGAACTATAGGCCCCATTACAGACGCCAGTAGTGTGTCGTCGCGACAGGTCAGTTAGGCGGCCGCCAATCGCACAAACAAGGTTCCGTGACGTCATAGAAAAGTTGCGGGAAATTGGCTAGGGGGTCGCGACTGCTTCACACGTTTTCTTTTATATCTCCGTTATTTGTTCGAAGATTGCGATGATATTGGTATCATTGTTATCGGGACTAAGCAGTCTTTCTAATAAACCCAACTTGTATTTTGTCTTCATGGCTCCTTTAAGCAGAAGCCCTCGCTATGCATGTAGCGAATCATAATGGGAGATGAGGGGCTCGTTGAATTAACACACGAATAAGGGTTGGCAGTCAAGAATGCCAAGGAAAGCAAAGGGTAGAATGCGGTAGGTCATTTATTATCGTTGAAACAGCTCCAGATTTCCGAAAGACAGAAAGCGGAGAAAAAATGCCCGCCCGGGGGGATCCGAACCCACGATCTCCAGTCATCGCACCAGACGCGTATTCTGGAGGTCGTGTGTTCGGATCTCACCCGGCGGGCATTTTTTCTCCACTTTCTTTCTGTCTTTCAGAAATCTGCACCTGTTTCAGCGATAATAAATGACCTACCGCATTCTCCTTTTCGTTTTCCTTGTGAACTTTTATCGGAAAATTTTACGTTCTTCAATGGCTGCCCGCTTTTCCGCGGAGCGAACCACACGAATCCTACCCATGCTGCGCTTTCATGAGAGCTGCATGATTTGAAAGCGAGCCACCGCACCTGCGATGTGGCGTGATGAGAGCGACGACGCTAATTAGTTCCCATAGTGGCAGAACGCGACACTTGTGCGCAGCTGCGCCTGGAGAGGACGTCGATAAAGTTGTATTTGCCCAGCAAAGGGGGGGGGGGGGAGCACGCTGGGCCCATGCCCCCCCTCCTTGCCTTTCCCGAAATGTTTCGTGCCAGGCTGGGGTGCGGTTCAAGTAGCCTGAAGAACCGCCTGGAGTCGCCTGCAGGGGCGGAACCTGCAGCTTTAAGGACATTCTTGTTCATATAAAGTTGAAAACAAGGACTACTTCAACGTCTGATCCCTCTGGCCGCTTCAGATGCTGTACATGTCAACATATACAGACCGGCTGCATTTCGCGCCGGATACATCGAGCTGCGCCGGAAACCTATACCGCGAGCCGATCGAGGCAGTCTCGCTGTTTCGCTGGCGGAACAGCACGGCCGGGAAATGGCGGAAGAGCAGGAAATGCCTCATATAGCATACATGTGGGCTGGACTTTAGCATGACATTCCTTGTCTTTACACTGGTACAAAGTGTAATAACATGACAGAGCATGTCACTGTATTTTGTTCAGTCAACTATTAAATCCTTGATATGTTTATTTCTCTACTGACATCGCATTTCATTGACTATTGCAGTTCCGTAATATCTGCTATATGAAAAGCATTGCTTTGCCCATCTTGTATTTTCTCCACATCAACAAAACTGTACAATTCTCTTTATCGCGGAGCTTTGTCTTTTTGGCACTATTCCATAGTTTCCTTGACGTCCCTCTTGGTTAGAATCAGCATTCCATATTTGACGTCCCTCTTGGTTAGAATCAGCATTCCATATTTGCTTAACCGGAGTTTTACTTAAGCCATGTCTGTTCGATGTAACGGCTAGAAATAGAATGAAATTTACGAAACGTGCAACAAGCTCAACATTCAACAGCAGTGCAATAAGGTGTTCCGCTAAGCGTAAGTTTACTATTCACGTTAGTAGCACAAAAATAACAAAAAGGCGATTACTTAAGGACGAAGACGCACGTTTGCTAGCTTCCCCGCCATAATATACGAATGTGCCGCACGTACAGTCCAGTGCGATACGAAGGTTATCTCTGGAAAGCTACTCTTTAAAATGAAGCAGACAGAACACCAGCTCTTGCAAATCTTCCATGCCAGTTTCGTTATCGTCGGCGTAAATAAAAGGCAACCAAGCCGGTGCTTGATAACACCGAATGTAAAGCTTGAAACCCAAAGGGTGGCAAGTCAGTCGTGCGGTTCGTTTTTGTAGCATGGAACAGCCAACAACGGAGAGAAGAGTGTGAAATCTTGATTTTCATGGTTCCGAAACGAAACCGTAGGCCGGTGGCACGTTTGACCGCTCGATGCTGGCGCAATAACCTTCAAATCACGCAAGACTGTACTTCACAGCTGATAAAAAACTTATTATACTCGGTGACAACTTAAGAACGGCAACGGAAGTTGCCGCTGTGCCTCATCACCGCAGCCGGATGTTACTTCGCGCGGCACATGTAGTGCGTTACTGAGAATACTTTAAACATGACAGGAGTAGTTTTCGTGAATTTTTGGACCTAATATGCTTTTAAACTACTGCAGCGACGACAAACAAGCTGCGTGAGAAAAGGCAGACGATATTACGCGTTCATGGTAGTCTCCATTTAAAACGCGCGCGTCCGTTGACATCCGGGTCCGTCACCTAGGCGGAGTGATACCGGACATGAGCTATTGCCATTCTTAACTTGTTCGCGAGTATAGTCTATTTCCTAAAGGAAAATCTAAAACACGCGAATCTTGATAGTAAACACCTAGTGTTGGCCTCCACTTCCGCCTGACGAACTTCGGGGACCCCGTACCGCGCGCCACCCACGAGCACACTCATGATCACGCTCATGAGCGCGTGCCCGCATAACCGCCTGCTCTATGGACGAACGAATCGCGCGTGACCTACCCATAGACCGGCAAACGGGAATTTAGGCCATCACCATCATCACCATCATCATCATCATCATCAAAGCTCCTTAAGGTGCGCTTTACTGTTAGTGTTCAGCATACACAAATCGCATGTTGAAGTCAGTTATTTCAATTTTCGTTTGAAAAACAACGCGCAAGAAGCCTTACCTACATATTTGCGCCTCCCATCTTTTAGTGTCCCGCTGGCCCCCCCACGAAAAAAATTCCTGGCTACGCCCTTGCCCCTAGGCGTGTCGGCTTATGGAACCATCGCTTGCGTAAGTCAGCTAATCAACAAGCGCCCTTCCAACGTTTTATCCCTGGCCGATTCCCCCGAGTGGGTACGTCCCAACGGCTTTAAAGGCGTCATCATCATCGTCTTCATTGAAGCGCGTGGATAAAGTTGGCTTTGCCGCAAGGCGTTTCCGCGTACACCTCCACCGACGGCGCAAGCCACCCAATAGAAGCTTCGCTTGGATAGCTGTTAATCTCTTAACGAAAATTGTCGTTACCGTTCGCAAAATTTCGCTGAGGTCGAATGGCAGCGTTGTATGAAGCGAACGCAGAGAACAAGGGCGGAATAAGGACGGAATCAAAAATTTCACGCGGGGTACGATGGGAACGTTTAGCTAAAGATAGTTGGGCGGTTTTCAAAGGGGTGATCTTTATTCGTCTACAAACTTTTCTTATCTTTTTTTAAACGTATATTCCGGACAAGAGCAAAAATTACGCCCACCTCCCTCGCGGGAACCCTGGTGTGATGCTACGCTGAGGGGGGTTCAAGCGCAAGCGGAGAGCAACCGTCGACCGAAAGGCCGCCGGAGAGCGGCACACCGGTTATATGCGCAGCGCGCCCGAAGGAGACGAGACCGCAGAGAGAGTGCCGCGGCTATGACGCAACACAATCCAACACAATCCACTTTAATCCAAATCCAATCCAATCCAATCCAAATCCAATCAAAATCCCATCCAAATCCAATCCAATCCAATCCAATCCAATCCAAGTCAAGCCAAGCCAATCGAATCCAATCCAATACCCCTCGCGAGAGAGTGTTCGCTATCGGAGAGGAGAGGGGGAGAGTGGCTGCGGACAACGGACGCACGCAGGAAGGACAGGGCCGCCGACAAGAGATACTCTGAGCGTCGCATCTAATATGTGAAATACACAGCTTACACAATTTAATTAATTATTTTGTTCATTTATTTGGTAGCTTGTTTGCTTGCTTGTTTGTTTGCTTTTTCTGACATTTCATTACGGTGCACTCAAGTGCACAGCGCGAAAGGGCAGGTCGATAAAAGATATAGAAGGTATCAAGGAAGCCTATAGTGCCAGTAAGAAAACTGATACAATTAGGCATGCCAGAATAAAGCACACGTACAATGTATGCTTACTGGGGCAGGTAAATCCATCCGCTCATTGATAAAGCGGTATACTTATCATACTTATCTAGCTCGACGGCTGACCATTCTTTATTGCTCGTGTTCATTGTAGATAAATGCGTCTCGATTATTTAGTTTCACTACTACAAAGCGGCGAATAAGGTAAGCCTGTATACGATGAACTGAAATGCCGTTGATATGACAGCGATTCACTGAATACCGCTGTGGCGATCTCAAGAACGGACTAAGATTCAGACATTTCTAAAAATTGAACCCAGCATGCACGGGCCTTCGCACGCTGAGCGAGCTGTTCCTATTTAATCCCGCGTTGGTTACGCAGGTAATTCTTTCTCAGCGCATCGCAAACGTCGGAAGTACCCCGCGTTACCGAAGCCATACTCCGCATTTGAAAAAGCGCCGGATGAAAAGCCTGTGGTTGATTTTGATATACATGCGGACGCGGACACATTCCCGAACCTAATTTCGCGTGCCACATAACATGGCACACTCTAAGGGGACGCAGAGAGAGTTTATGTGGGCAAAAATGAGTGTCCTGTTCCGTCCAAATACGACCTTCCAGATGCCTCCCAGATACGACCGACGCCGCGTTACTCCGAACAGCGCGAAACTTATGACGCCGTTCATCACGAGCGGATGTCTGCGACATTCAAATAGAAGCCAATAAATTGCGGAAGACGGTAACGGCGAAGCCCCTACAAGTCCTCGTTACGAATTTCCTGATTACTAAAGCCTCCTTCCAACACGTGGTAGCGTACATGTCGGCACCGCGAGTACACGTACCACAGGCGAGCCTTCTTAACGGCAAAAAAAAAAAAAAAAACAGGAATAGCTGCATCCCACGCTGAGATGAGCGATGACACGCGCGACAAAAAGTGGCGCAAACCGTTGAAGGCGTGTGAGGAGGAATGCGTAGTGGAAAGAGAAAACGGGGGGAAGGGGGGGGGGGGGCGCAATGCAATTTTCGAGTGCCTGGGCCGCTGACTGACTGCTCGTCACCATTACGGCGGCGGAACGCTGCAAGAGGTCGGGGGGAGAGTGAGAGGAGAGAGAGAGAGAGGAGAACGCAATTAATAACCAGCTCGCGGCCGACGCCTGCGGGGGAGATCGTGTATCGGCGCCGCGCGAGCGGCAGCAGACAAGCCCCCTCGACGCTGCATCGCGCGGAGCGGCCGGGGCGAGACAAAGTTGAAGCCTTTTTTGCTTTCATATTCGTCAGCATGTATCAATTCGCGAGCCTGCTACAGTTGCCTCCGGCCGCCGCCGCCACCGTGCGCGCTTTTGCTGTTCCTCGAGAGGAGAGAAGCCGTGTGCTGTTGTCGTCGGCTTGGAGCGAACGCTTCTCGATTTACTGAGCCGCGGGAATTGCCGCGATGGGTATAATTGGCGCGAAGGGGAATGGGAGAAAAGTGCCTGGCAGGAAAGACTAACAGTTGTCTGTTGTAATTTAATCTGAAGTGTAATCTTTTTGTTCAGCACGACAGCTGCAAGAAAGACGCCAGCGGCCAACCCTCGTCTTGCAGCGAACGCCGTAAAGATGATTATGGCGTCGCCATCACTGTTGCTATTGATGATGATGATGGTTTATGATTACGGCTCGAGGATATAACGGGAAAAATTGCATTTATGGAAAGAAGAAGAAAGTGATTATTGGGGGTTGGGAGATGAGGAGACAGGGGCCCGTAATCGTCCGGCGTGAAGCCGACACCTTAACAGGCAGAGAGAGAGAGAGAGAGAGAGAGAGAGAGAGAGAGAGCTACTAGAAGTAAGAGCAAGTGATCTGAGCTCTAGGTACAATATCAGGACACTGGGCAGTCACAGCTAACAGGACGAATATTCACAACGCTGAGGGCACTACGCAGACTCATAACTAACAGCGCCGAAACAGGCGGTGTTATTTCAGACTGCCCGTCCCCGTGAGTGCGTCCCTTTTGAGCAAGTGATCCAAGGCCTCGTACAGGCTGTCGCCCTATATTTCATGGGTTCACTTAGGCTTCGACAGGATAAAGACACACGCCGCATAAGGACCCGCTCACCCTGTTTATTTGGCCACCGTCTCCTTTACACGGCCGGGTGACCGCTCTCACGCAAAGAAAAAAAAAAAAGCATTTTACACTTGCCGGACATCCTTGCAATTAACACGAAGTAGTGGTTGCCCTCTTGACCCGACATTGCGTTCGAGGCGCGTTCCCCGGTTCGAGCAAACACCAAGTTCTAGACTTTATACGAAGGAGATAGTCGGCCCTTATAATATAAGCACTCCATATTGTTAAACACAGCGGAAGAGCTGCAGGCACAGTCTTCCAATTTCCTACAGCTTAAAAACACCCGCAATTTGAGGTGTCTTCTGCTATCACATCGTACAGACGCATTATTGGTTTGTATTAGTTTTTTTTTTTACATTTTTTTTCCTGGTTATAAAGCACACGTTCGTTTTACAGCTAAGCTCTATACGGCTGGCTTGAGTGGTTTTTTTTTTTTTTTGTTTCCGCGTCCAAAAGCTCTTGAGCGCCCTCTGTGAGGAGGCAAAGCAAAGCAGCAATGTAGTTAAGGCCCCTTCCTTGGTGAAATGTATCCTAAACATTTTGTTTCATTCTTCCACATGCAAATGCTAGAAAACCCCTGTTGTCCACCGAATGAGTCAATTTAATTTTTAATGGATTACATGCGGGGACCTATTGAATCGGTGGCACCATATCAAACTTTGTAACGTAACAGAAATCAAAGCTGACGCTCGTGCAACAGTCCCTCTCTCATGGCGTCGCCGGTTGGTTCGCCACAAAAGAATCGCCATACTTTTCCATATATGCCGACGATTAGGCCCGCGCAGAGCGACTGAAGAACCCAACACGGCGGCAGCGCTGTTGGAATTAGGTTAACTCTCAAGAAATTAAACGCAAAACGGCGAAATATATTTGCTTTGCCGAAACTAGAAAAGAGTTGGTAGATGCACGTTTGTTTCCCAAAACTGCGTTCGCGCGTAATTGGATTGCGCCACCGTTTCGTAAGACTCCTCGTCTGCGGAGATTCGCAAAGACAACGCCAACGATACATATCAACTATTTTAGTCAAGCAACAACATGTACACGTCCATACGAGTTTCTCGGAAACGCAGTAGACAAGTCTCGCGCCGCTCACGTCCCTCTTGTCTTTAGCAGACTGCTGTCGCGAATAAAGCTTGAAGCCATGGCTCAGTTGGCTGGTCGGCGACGATCGAGAAGCCGACAGAAAGCACTCAACCTTCTTTTCACTGCTGCCAGCCATTCCTCTGCGTCTGTTTAATTTTGCTGCCTGGTAGCAGAGCCCTGACGTTGCCCTGCCCGGTTCCAAGACAAGGCGGCCCCCGCGGCTGACAGACGAAGGACGCCTCCCACGCCGACGTATCCCGGCTACACGCCCGCCGCCACCATCCTCGCCACCGGCAGCGCCCCGCACTCGCGACCACCCGCTATCCATCGGCGCCGGGTGACAGACAGGGTTGTAAAGGCGGCTCTCCAGCCTGCGCAGCGCGATTGACCATGGGCTGGCCTGAACAATTATTTTTTTTTAAGCCGAGCTTGTACAGTAAAAGCTCGTTATTATCGAACTCGTAAGGGACCATAAAATTGTTCGAATTATCCGGTGGGTGCTAGAATGAATGAAAATCGCGCCACGCTGCGCGGGGATAACACAAAGAAGCCACCTCTGTACTCGTTATCGCGAATTAGGCGCTACTACACGTTTGTGGCAGGTGTTTGCATAAATACAGTTTCGTAAATAATAACAGCATGCGGCGGAGCACTGGCGCTGGTGGCCCGGCGCCCTCTGAAGAAGCGAAATAAGCTGTTGCAGGAGCGTAGCGCGCGCGCCACGCTGTTGTTTTTCGGTTTCGTTGTTTTGCATGTCTGGTAAGTTTGGTTTGGTTTGGATTTACAACACATTGTAATCACTTTGGGCCGAGTTCTTCTGCGAGGAGCGATGGAAACCAGGGGATCATAGTTCGAATTAACCGTTCTCGACGGACGCGTTCGAATTATCGGGAGTTTTCCCCCATTGAAACGTACAGGCCTTTGCTGGGACCAGGGCGTGAGTTCGGATTAACCGGAAGTTCGAATTAACCGAGTTCGAATTAACGAGTTTGTACTGTATTCGCTAATTTGCGCCGTCAGTGGTGGCGTACACCGAAGATCATTGCGGAAAAGCCAACTTTATTTACGTGCTCTAATGATGATGATGATGACCATGATGATGTCCCTAACGTGTTTGGAACGTACCCACTCGGTAAGATTGGCCAGGGATGAAGTGTTGACTGTGCCCACTTTATCCAAGTGATCTTCGCGCGCTTCTCTCGCTCACCGTTCGCAGGTTGCGCTATATCACGTAACATTAGGAGCCAATCAGCGTCGTCGCTCGAATCGCACCACATCGCAGCAGCGGTCACTGCTCTCGTAGAGCTGTTCACCTTCTCGCGCTGAATGGGTAGGCCGCGCGGGGTTCGCTCCGCAGAAGAGCGGGCAGCACTAAAGAACGCGATCCCGATAATCGCAGTAGAACGATCTACAATAACGTCTTTGCGTTCGGGTAAATCTCGGCGAAATGTAATGATTCCATTTAGGTCGACCGACAGTTTGGCGTTTTCATTTCGGTCATTGCGTTTGATTTTTGCAGAAGTGTTTTCGTTTCGCGGTCATTGCTTTGTCATTTTGGTCGTTTTCGTCTCCACTGAGGTCAAGCTTCGCGTGATCCCCTGTTTCAGGAGGGAAGGGGTTCGTTAATTAGTTTTGTCACTAATTCCAGTGCTCTTCTGACGGCAAAATACGATGTCTTTCATGACAAAAATATCAGGATACCAGGACGAAAGTTTCATTGCTGAAGAAAAATTTGATCCGGCCCGGTAAGCTCCTCATCCCGTCCTGATCCCGGACCAGGACAAACTTTTCTTCAATAGCGAAATTTCTGAGAAAGTTATGCGGCTGTCCTTTGTAGCCTTTATGGCGAGGTGGATGTCAAATTTTCCTTTATCAAAAATACTTACGTCTCAACGTGGATCCGTTATCTCCCTCTGCACACTCCCTCCCTCCCTCCCTCCCTCCCTCCCTCCCTCACTCACTCACTCACTCACTCACTCACTCACTCACTCACTCACTCACTCACTCACTCACTCACTCACTCACTCACTCACTCACTCATGCACGCACCCACCCACGCACACTGCACATGTAGTATGCCCCATGCAACAACCTACCAAATTGAACAATTCTGGAAGCAGGTTAAGCTTTGACTTTCTCTGAAAAATTCGTTTTCACTGAGTGTCACTGAGTGCCAAATCGAACAACTTATCAGAATCATTTTGCTCTCGCATAAATCCCAACAAACCCCGGAATGCACTAACTGAATACTTGAGCT
Organism: Haemaphysalis longicornis; assembly: GCF_048455015.1. Taxonomy (NCBI): domain Eukaryota; kingdom Metazoa; phylum Arthropoda; class Arachnida; order Ixodida; family Ixodidae; genus Haemaphysalis; species Haemaphysalis longicornis. Next base: position 52,211,336 of record NW_027526361.1, on the reverse strand, counting down.
AATGGCCAGAACTAATAAATCTTAGGAGTGACCATTCTCTTCATTCTTGTTGAGGCCTGATATGTTTTATATGGTCATTGTGTAGCCCCAGGGTTACTTGTGCTGTTTGTCGAGCCCTCCCCATCTACGTAATACCCCACCAAGGGTCCTGAAGGGAATAATAACTGCTGGTGATGATAGTTAAATTGTGGCGGACTTCCCTAGTCTTAACTACTTAACTTTAACGCAGCTACGTTATTCTAACAGGAATGTTTCTGCTACATAACCCTTGTTACCTTCTGGCGAATATGTAAAAACACCGCTCTTCGAGTGGGTTTATCTTAGCTGACCAAACATAATGCAGCTCTACTCAGGCATTTTTCTATTGTAAGTTAAACTGCATGTCCGGCTCCCTTTCGTGCCAGCGCCCTACCAACTTTTCCTTTCGCGCTGATGCACAGTGTTAAATTTGAACTGTAGCTGTAATGGCACATGTGCTGCGACCCCCGCCCAGACGAAATATAGCTTTAAGCCTCTGCGGCTTCCGGGGCCATTACAGTGAATGCTCCCAGCTGCCGCCGTAGCGATGCCGACTCGTGACGTCTGAAGCTGATGGCTCCGCGCACTTTACGGGGAGAAGCGCCGTCGAAAGGCAGGAAAATGATGCACAGCGCGACGGCTGAAAGGGAGCCGCCACTATGCTTTCTCTACGGCTCTACGGATGACTCGAACAGGGGCGGTATACTCTCGTGTTTGTCCGTTTCGAAAACGTTCGTTTTGCGTCCGTTTTATTGTGACGTACTTCCAGTTGTACGCGGGATTTGGGTTGACTTTTGCACAACTGTTCCTGTAAACACATTTTAAACGACTAAACCTATTTTAAACTATATTTTATGTGTTTATTGTTCCGCCAGCGAACGAACCACAAGGCCGCAAAAAATCGTCTGTTCCAAATCGTCTGCTCCGAGAAGCCGCGGCTCCTAGCTCCGCCGTCACTTGCATGGCGTCCCATCCGGGTGCTAGCTTATAGCCAGTCAGGGCTTGCTCAAAACGCACACTTTTGAAACGGACACAAAACGGACAAAACACGAGAATACCGCCCCAGTTTTACACGGGGTTGAGCCATCAGTTTAGTCGTGTGTCGTTGAGAGCTGGCTGGCCCGAATCGGCGATCAATAGGCGAAGCAGCGAACCATCCGCGTGTACATTGACAATAGCAGACCAATACTAGAGCCTCCACCCGAATAATTATTTTTGTCGTTAGGCGCGGCGCTGGAAACTATCTCGAAGCATGGGTGAGGTCGATACCGGTTAGTCAACACTGTACCTCAGTTTAATTTTTAATACCACCCGGGAATTTGCATTCAAGGTGGGAAGTGAATAAGTGTAAGTATGCGGTGTACGTCGTTTCGCGAAGCAGTTTCGTAGGAACAGTCCGTTGAATCGATAGCCCCCGAACTTCTACTTTCATTTTCCGGCGTCGGTAATTTAATTCAGGAACCTCTCAAGCTTTCCGGCGTGGTGGATGTAGCCAGGTGGGGTGCGGAGTGCCTCAGTTATAGCTTCATACGTAAAAAGTAAGCTATCGATAAATTTAACAGATGTTTGTTCGTCGCCTTATAACGTGACACGTGATGTGATGAATGTTAATTGTTCTTGCTTTCCATTCACCAAGTGGAGCTTTCTGCTTTTGCTGGCCGATTCGATTCGTCCCGGCGCTATCAGCTAGCTCAATCGGTTAGATTTCGGCGCACGTTAAAGATCCCCAGGTGGTCAAAATTAATCCGGAGCCCTCCACTACGGCGCGCCTCATCGCCTGCGTTGCGTCGGCGCGTTAAACCCTAAAATCAATCAAAATCAATCAAAAGCCCAATCGGTTAGACAATTTTCTTTGAGTGTTTTTGTTGTTGTTTCTCTCTTATTTTTGAGAACAGCCTTACAATTATATGAGCCCAAAACGTTTATGCAAGTTTCTTTTGTTTTTTTTTTTTTGTTCCACAACTTTCATGTGCAGTTTCGAGTCGTTTTCCGCAGTTAGCACGATCACTACAGTAATTTTCGGGCTAGTTTCCTCGGTTCAAGTCCTGCTGCCGACGCGCCTTGCGACAGGCATAGGAAAAAAGTGTATTGTACTTCAGAACTCTTCCTTCTTTACTCAAAATGTTTCTTTTTCTAATTGGTAATAAAATCAGGCCTTTTGTCTAACGCCTTGGGGTGTTTCGCAATATCCTAGCACAGATCCGCGAATGCCTCGGCTCTTTTTTTTATCTTCCCTGCTATCTTCCCGAGAAAGGCTGGAGTATTGAAAAAAGACTCAACAGAAACACCCCGCCCCCCTTCATAGCACCAAGGCAACGCTACCTGGACTCGGCGTATCGCCTTTTTTTTTTTTTTTTTTTGTCCACGACACAATCGAAGGTCTTTGCGAAGCGCGCGATATACACAGACGACCCCTCGCATAGCGTGTTCTAATTCTTGTCACGTCCCCGACTTTTCCACGCATCCTTCCGACCCCGAGTCTCCCTCGCATGCATTTGCAGCGGCCCGTGCCAGAGAAATCGCTCCGCTCTGTGAGCCGTTCTCCCTTTGAGGTTGCACTGATCGTCGTTCGTCTGTTGGCCGCGCCGATATCGCATTTCCCGCGCGAAACCCCATCCCCGCCATCGAACACGCGCTATAACAAAGCCAGCGGCTGAGAGCGAGAGCCTGGGTCCACGAGGAAGAGAGCAGCGCGCAGAGCGCGGAGCCGGCGTTCGCTAGCGCAATGTTTCAATTTCCGCAAAGCCTTTCAAGGTTGCCGATCGCTACATTCAAGGTCGCCTACTCGCAACAAGGCGGCAGCGGCTGCGCCGAGCTTGCGACACTCCCCCGTCCCTCCCTCTCCGCCTCCCTCCGCCCCCTTTCTCAGCGGGCGATGTGTGGGAGAGCGGGCCGAGTGACAGATAGAAGACCGCAGAAAGATGGCAAATGGGAGGCGAGGGAGAAGGAAGAGCAGGAGGGGGCCCTCTAGAACAAAAGGAAACGCCGCCAGGATACAAAGATGTCTTTTTCTTCCCCGGAGACAAGAGAGGAAATGCCGGAGACAGAGCGAGTCCGGTGTTGCAAGAGGCGGAAGAAGAGGCGAAACGGAAGCGGCGATGCTTTTATCGGAGCCTCGCAGGGAGCTTCGTCGGAGCTGCTTCGCGCAAATGGAAAAGGGTTCGAGCCCCGGGTCGGGCGAGCAAGGGGGGCCGTAGCAACAGTCTGAGAGTGACCTCGAAAGGCGCCCTCACCCCGGGTTGACGGTGGGAAGAGGGCGAGGCACGCGCGTTCCCCTCTCTCTCCCCTCTGGGCGACTGCTGGCGCTCCCGGCCGACTCTCGCTTTAGCCCAGGGCAGGGAAAGGGTGTCGGGAACAGAGAAAAGCCCAACGGTGACGTCGCCCCCGCTGTGACGTAACGAACGCCGAAGGGAGTGTCACGCGGCCGGCGGAGCGGTTCGGACGACATTCCCCGCCTCGCCTGGTTGCGGGCGTGCCGTCAAAATGGGCCGCTGGAGAGAAGCAAACGAAGTTTACGTAAACACTGCCGGGCGATTGCTGCAGAAAAGGAAGCGCCTTAGCGAGGCCGTTCGTACGAAACGGAGGAAATTAAGGCCCAAGGCAAGCAAAGAAGGAAGAAATGATTGAGCTGAGGGCTGTTCGAGCATTTCTCAGTTTTCTTTACCAGCAACCTGGCGGTACTTCAATGCCTGTGGCTTAGGTTTGACTTGCGCCTTTTCCGTCTAGATGCGGCCCTAACTCTCTCTCTCTCTCTCCCTATCTCTCCTCCCCTTCTATTCTTTGCTTGCTATTCCTTTCTCCGGAAGTGCCGTCTTTTCCTCGATCGAGAGTTCGTCCGACAGGCTTATTAAAAAATAGCACGTAAGAATCCAAAATTCCCGCCATGGCCGGCTAAATATTGTGTAAGAATCCTTTCCAGACTTATGGTATGTCCGTACCACGTTCCTTCGTCGTGGCCACAATACAGCGAGCTGTCGGGAGAGAAAACCTTTTCCTGCGGTACTAAACAAGTGTTCCCCGCTCGTTGAAGGCAATTTCCCGACTAATAGAATGGACGGAAATACCTCATCCATTTTGGTTCCTGCCTTTATTTCGACGGCGTCGCCTGCTAACTAGCTGTACACTAAAAGTTACCCTACGCAACGATAAAAATACCAAAAGATTCCCATCCCTAACCATGTTCCTACGTCCTAATCATTTTCTCCTGGGGAACTCCGACATGTAGTTCGGGGGCTTCCAGTGGCGGTTCTGATGCGTACGTAGTTAGGCGAAGAATATTTACCTGGAAGGTTCTAGTCAGTGTCAGTTGTTGGGTGCACGAAATTGTGCTGAGCGATGCATCAGCACAACAAAGTGTTTCCAGCTGGAACATAATCAGTTCCCACCAGATCAAAACGTGACTGCATCATCGTAATTCTACCTAATCTTCTTCGAATAACTTTTCGTGCCTTGTGCGGCTTCGACGCCCATTGCAATACGGTCCCGCGAAGCTAAAATTCTCTGTCGCAGATCACCGTATTCTAATTTCCACGGCTTCTATTAGTCATTACTAATTCATTAGGAAAGGTTCTCGGCTCGACATTTTCTGTGTGGCGCATGCAAATTGATTTGATTTGATTGATTGCAGGGTTTAACGCGCTGACGCAACGCAGGCGATGAGGCGCGCCGTAGAGGAGGGCTCCGGATTAATTTTGACCACCCGGGGACTTTTAACGCGCGCCGAATTCTCGTACACACGGCCGTTTTGGCTTTTCGCCTCCATCAGAAAAGCAAGCGCCGTGGCAGGGAATCGAACCCGCGTCCTCGTGCTCAGCAGCGCAACGCCTTAGCCACTGAGCCACCGCGGCTGGTGCGCGCAAATTGAATCGGAGGCGCAAGGGCGGTGTGCTTCCTTGTGCAACGATAAATCGATCGGCCGAATGAAGACATAAATTGATCGGCTTTCAGGCGCTAAAAATGCACGGCTGGTGTATTTATTCGTTTGCAAACAATGCTAGTTCTTTCCTCCCGGTGTAGCTGAAGGGGGCGGGGGAAAGGGGGGAAGCGGGTGGAGGTGTTGCTGGCCGCATTAGAGAAGCGTTACTTGTGGCTTTGTAATGAATTTGTACTCCACACCAGCCTTCGCTTGGGGCAATCATAAAATTAGGAAACTTATTGGGGCGCGGATTGGTCAGAAGCCGCAGGCTCTGAGTGTTAATGGAAATTCCAAAGCATGTTTCTCTCCCTCGAAAGAGCCGGAAACCGCTTCCCTCTAATCATGCACTACCATCTCCTGCTTTAGCCTGTTTTTTTTTAATTCTTGGGCTAAGTTAAATCCAGAAATTTTGGTCTGTCTGTCTGTCTGTCTGTCTGTCTGTCTGTCTGTCTGTCTGTCTGTCTGTCTGTCTGTCTGTCTGTCTGTCTGTCTGTCTGTCTGTCTGTCTGTCTGTCTGTCTGTCTGTCTGTCTGTCTGTCTGTCTGTCTGTCTGTCTGTCTGTCTGTCTGTCTGTCTGTCTGTCTGTGACTCGATTCAGCCACCCGGCTAAAGTGAAACAAAATCTCCGCAATACGTCTAAGTCAGGTGAAATGTTCATACTTGTCAACATTGTCGAGTAAGAACAGGACATTACGCAAATATGACAGAAAAGTAATACATAAGTGATATTAGCAGTGTTCATTTATAACAAAATTCATAGATGCTTGATTTTTGCGCAATTAACTGCTACATTCACTGCAGAAAAAAAAAAAAAAAAAACTCTCCGTCGCCTGCTGTCACCCGCGCCACTATAGCTTCTGGCGGCATGTTAGTGAATCAAGCGGCAACAGTTACGAATGGTTCCACTTTACAGGTTCAACGTTATGCTTGGAACTCCCGTGAGTAGGGAAACGTGGTTCCACAAACGTGGAAGTAGGGCGCCTCGAGTCACGCGCATCTCCGTTGTACGGCAGCGCTGGCATCGGGGCACCCGGCGTGGCGCAGTGGGACGCGGTAAATTTAAATTGACTCGAATAAACCTTTAGTGTGTTTATTTTTGAAGGAGGGCGAAGGAAGAGGAACAGCACGATAGGTGAGCGGGAAAGCAAATGGAGGCATTTACTTGGCAAAGCTCGACGCCAGACTAGCGTCTTTGAGCGTCTTTTGTCGACATTTGCAACAAAAGGAGGAGATACGCGGCGAATTTTTCTACTTCATTTTTACCTTTTCCATCTCGCGAACAGAGGCTGACTTGAAATAAATAAATAAATAAATAAATAAATAAATAAATAAATAAATAAATAAATAAATAAATAAATAAATAAATAAATAAATAAATAAATAAATAAATAAATAAATAAATAAATAAATAAATAAATAAATAAATAAATAAATAAATAAATAAATAAATAAATAAATAAATAAATAAATAAATAAATAAATAAATAAATAAATAAATAAATAAATAAATAAATAAATAAATAAATAAATAAATAAATAAATAAATAAATAAATAAATAAATAAATAAATAAATAAATAAATAAATAAATAAATAAATAAATAAATAAATAAATAAATAAATAAATAAATAAATAAATAAATAAATAAATAAATAAATAAATAAATAAATAAATAAATAAATAAATAAATAAATAAATAAATAAATAAATAAATAAATAAATAAATAAATAAATAAATAAATAAATAAATAAATAAATAAATAAATAAATAAATAAATAAATAAATAAATAAATAAATAAATAAATAAATAAATAAATAAATAAATAAATAAATAAATAAATAAAAATTACAATATCAAGAAGGGAACGTAGCTCTAACATATCAAGGGCAATTTCGCTTTGCGGCCGTAAGGCTATTTGCAGACTACCGGCGCAAAAGCGATATCTGGCGGTATCGGGATCTATGGATGCAAAAAAAAAAACGGCATGTCACGCAGTTCGGTTGGCTGAGACGTGACATGACGTCATTCTTTAAAGTTATTACGACAGTGGCGGCAACAGTCTGAACGCGGCCTAACGTACAGCTCCCAAGGATATATGGTCGGCACGTGCTTAGTAGAGGAAAGAACGTGTCAGATTTGCGCCTCCTGGAAACGCGCTATTTGCTCAGCTGTCACGGCGGGCTCGGCATTTACAATCGCGCTCTGCACGTGGACGCGGGTGCAATCCCAGCCGCGGAGGCCGTTTCTTTATTTTTAGAGCGAAGCTTTCTATGTCCAAACTGATGCCGTTGACGTCCTAGTAACGCACACTGCAGAAAAGCCGACTTTAAAATATCGCAGGAAAGCCAACCTAACACAATGGGATTCACAAAAGGTACACCAATCCTACACAACAATGGGGCATCTTTGCACACCTAACAGACCCCTCGTAATCAGCAAAATATAGTTTGGCAGTACACAGGCTTTGCGGTGATGATGATGCAATATATTCTCTAAGCAGGGTTGGACGTTGGCTTTGAGCATCGATGGTGTTGTGTTGGACGTTGGCTTTGAACTTTGGCTGACTTTGGCTTTGGACTTTGACGATTTGTATTTTAAACTTCGGGAGAGCGGATTTTGGACTTTGGATTCGACTCGGGTTTCATGGACGGAAGCTTCGCGTTTCAACCATCTTTGTCTTAGGAAAGGGGCTTTGATTTTTTTATATGGCAGGGAAAAGCAGATTTAAGCCCTCGTAAAAGACCCCCAAGTGGCCTCGATCACCATGTAGCCTCACAGCACGTCTAATAACCCAGGTGCTGCTTCTTCGATATATACACCGTAAAAAAAAATCAGCATTACGGCTGCGTTACGTTAAGCTTAGATATAGCTCTAACGTGACCATTGACCAATGCTCTCAGCCATAGTGACGGAGTGAAGAAAACGGCTCAGAAGAAAAGGACGACAACAAAAATTCGAGGACATGTTCAAATATTGGACACTACTGCTTTCGCATTCGCTTCATCGTAACAAGTGTAAGGTGTCCTCAAATTTTATTCATTTCGGCGCTCGTTCCCCACTTCGTTTTGTGTTGCTCCAGTCTGTCCCGTGTTCCTGCTTCATGTCGCCGCGGCGACGTCTTCCACTGCAGCTAATTTCGCGGGATCGATAGCCACCACGTGTTCTATCCGCGCTGGCATAGCCGACGTCTGCACGGAGAGGAGACTTCCGAAAACCCATCCGGCCTGCACACCCTTGGCACGTCTCGAGCAGATCTCTTTCGGCGAATCAGACTAGAGTCGGGCTAGCGACGTGACTCCCGACGTCTGCCTCCTCGCCCTGCAGCCGGCCGGTCTCCTGCCATTTCCTCCGCTCGCGTAATAATCTCCACAGAGCCTCGGATCAACCGGGCCAGATTGGCTTTAGGAGCAGACACTGGCGAGCCAGCTACTACCTCCTTCCTTCGTTCTGAATGGCATATCCGATTTGGGCTTGTAGCTAATTTGAGGGACGCTGCTACGGGCGCGGCTTATTTCGTGCTACGCTACCGACGACCGTTTCGCTCGGCCAGACGCCGGCCCGGTGCCGCATTTTGAGGAGCGTTGTATAGACCGATGCTTGCACTGCGCATGCGCGTACATGGGGAAAAATCTCACTCAGTTGCCTTCCCCAATCGCATTAGCATCGATGCTTGCTGGGCGCCAAGTTTGCGACCGTGTTAAACGTGGCGAGGTGTTGGGCCGCCTGCTGTATACCCGCGCGCGCGGCGGAGATCAATGCACCGAAATCTGCATACACTTCGCAATTAGGCATCGGGTAGTCCTGCGCTGTAGGCTTCTCTCGACTACAACGACCCGAGTTCGGGGTATTGTACTGTGGTGCGGCAAGCGACTCTCGGTAGCGTCGCGGAAACAAACTTCTGTGCGGAATGAGGTCTTTATACGTGCAGGACAATCAGTAACTGTTCCGTGCATTTATTCTCTGTTTTCTGTCTGCACGGGCCCCGGACGAAAAGTTACGGTGACGCATTATCGGAAGCTCTAATAGCATTAGGTGTTATAGCGTTCTCTACCCTCAGCGCCAGCCGGGCGTCCCGAAGTGCCCGCTCGGGCGGAAATTGCGACACGCGTGCCGGGTACACCTCCGGCTAGGTTGAATTGATCCTTGTGCGCGAACTGTATACGCTCTACGTATTCGCGAAGTCACGTACACAATGATGTGACTTCTAGCGTGTTTGCTACAATTCGATGCACACGGTACTGCTCCGCGTAGTCACAAATCGAAGCGCTCAACCAAAGCGGATTTCTTTCTTTCGTCCGGAATATTCCGACAGGAGACGGAAAGAAAATGACAGCCGGATTTGTCAGGAAGGCATTGTCGTGTAGTTGCATGACGCCAGTGATACCGGTACGGGACAAAAATAACCAACAATAATCAATAGCTTGTTTCACGTGAAAGAACAGCAGTTGGTGAAACTATGATAAAACGTGCTATAGGCACAACTGGAGATGAAGTCTCCCTTGGACTCGCAGTGCAATAGGCGCGTTAAATGATTACGCCTCAGCTCGGACACCTCCCTAACGCACAGCTGCACACGTGACAAATTGATGGAAGCTAGCTGCTGGCGAGGTGTACCGTTAAAGGTCGTATATACACACACATCGCATCTCGTAAAAGCGATTTCGTAAAGGCAACTGTAGAGACGCGCTGCTGAGGCACTATGCCTCTAAGAAGTGCGTGCTACGCCTCTAAAGCGTTGTACCAGGTCCGAAATGCTGCCTGGTCCGATATAGAACGTCGCTAGATACCACGGGAGTCTGTACTAGATTAGATAATCTAGGCTCAACCATACTAGGTGAGGATCCCTGGAACACAAACAGCATTTCCTCACCAGAAAAGGATTTGGCAACCATGGTTGAGTACACTTGCTAAAAATATCCTCCCAATGATTATACAATGACACTATCGGCCTCCAGGCACCCGATAAGCGTGGCTGGAGATCTTTGAGAGAGACCTTCGTCCTGCAGTGGATACAACCGGGCTTAACATAAAGATACAGATAAAGATACACACACAAAAGTTGTTATAAATGTCAGGGGCTGGGGCGGATGTTCCTCTAACGTAGCGTAAAAACAAAAACGTATGTGTGCACGAAATCTCGGCTCCGTGTTAGCTTTTTTCGACGCCACTTTTCTTAGATGGAGGAATTTTCTCGTTTCTCGGCGGGGCTTCGAAATGGAATGGTCCTAGCAGATTTAGTCAGCAGGACTACGAGACCCACACCCGAGATTCTAGAAACCTGCCTGAAGCGACCGACTGTGGTGGCTGAGGCACATGCCAAGCATCTGTTGTGGATGTTCCCGGACACGAAGACCGCTTGAGGGAAGGCACTCATAGAGACCGGCCTCCGGTTAGACAAGTCGTACAACTACGGCCATTGGGGGTACGAGAACACGTGCTGCAAGCCTCGACTGAAGCTTCCGCCCGAAACTACACTTAATGCCTTCTTACAGACCTGCCCTCCCACCAGATTGCTTCAATTGATTTCCTAACTATCTGATTTCTATATCTTCCTTGCCCCTCACTTTCCTACCTCCTTTTAGATTCATTAATCTAAGTCTTCTTTCATAGCCCGCACGGCAAATTAACGAACCAAAATACGTGGGTCAATCTCAAGTGGTTTTCATTAACCCGCGGTCTTCCGCAAACCGCTTTTCATAATCCGGGAGTAACATCGGCACGCGTACCTAAAACAACTGTGGTTGATTCCTCTGTCATTAGAATCGGTAAAACACGAAAGTGAAATGTGCAGCGAAATCTGCAGCTGAGCATTATTTGCGGGTCGGTGGCTGTCTTGTGGGTGTGCTTGGCGAGCGACGTCCTGCTGGCGGGACGCTTCGGCAAAGATGTACTGGCTTCATTTCCGGGACGGATACGACGCCAGTGAAATCTTGGTGTATCGCGGCATAAAACACTTTCGTGATATAAAACCCGAAAACGAACAACCCTGAGTATAACGTACTCTTTAGTACTAAGGGTTCCTTCCCCGCAAGAAGACCCTGTGTGCAGAGATGCACCCCTTACAGGCCGCTTGCTTCGTTGTACTGGTGTCATTTCCGTGAGGGATATGACGTCGCCTAAATCTTTGTGTATCCGGGAATAAAACACTTTCGTGTTAAAAAATTCGGCCACCCGTCGCAATTGAGATGCGAAGACTGTAGAAATAGCGGAGTTAGTGGTATTCACCAGCTTTTACTTGGCTTTTCCTAGGCCTGCCCCTTTCTTAACAGAAAGATGGTTAAAAAGCGGTGCTTTCTCCACGCAGACTGAGTTAAATGAAGGTCAACAAAACACCCTGACAAAGTCCAAAATCCAAACTGCCGAAGTCCGAAGCCAAAGTCCACTTCAACCCAAAGTCCAAAGCCAACGCCCACGCTGCGGACCCAAAGCAAATGCTGCGCGCTCCGAATGCGATAACAGCGCCATCGGATAGACGCCGGTTTCATAATACGAGGGACCGAGGTTCGATTCCGACAGAGGGGGCCTTATTTTCTTGAAGCGCGCACTCCCAACACCTGCTCGTCGACTTCTTGCCTCCTCGCCAATTTCCCTCACAGTTCTTGGCTAGCATTTTCCTCTTCTCTCATTCGCCGAGCGGAATTTCCTGTTAACGATTCGCACAGACACAAGAGAGCTTACAGCTCCGCTGTTAAAGGGACCCTGCAACACTTTCTTCAACTTTGTTTGATATCTTAAATACTTGCAGAACGTAGTCCCCCAACACACCCAATACTTCGCTTACTGCTCTATGCCCATCAGATAACTTGTAAACTCCATCAAAAGAATTTTCTCTCTTTCCCGGTCTTGACGTTCTTCGACGCCCCGAATTACGTCACTGAGGCCATGTAGCGACTGTTGGCCTTTTTTTTTTTTTTCAGTTGCAGCAGTGAACGCTTTTCGATAACAACTAAAAAAAAAAAGCCACCAAGACAACGCCGAAATGGAAGGCGTATTTGGTGCGACGAGCAAATCACGCAGTGCCGCTCCGTCCTGGCGATAAGTATAGCTTTCCCAGTGGTTCCAGACGCGAAGGAAAGAGTGAAAGCGCGTCTCAAAAGCGTTGCAGGGTCCCTTCGAAAATCAGCTCGACATCTACTTTGAGCCGCCCAACTTGCGCAGGCGTCCTAATCTACGAACTTCGCACGCCTTTCTCTTTTTTACGGGATGGAAGCCATGCCAACCAGTATACTACAGACGCCGACGGCTTTTTGACCGGGTACATTGCTTGCCGGATTACACTTTGACGCGCAAGCAGACGTGTTTTGTGATGCAGACTTATAACGCATGTCGGCAAGACCGCCGTCGTAGCCCTGTCATCTCTCCTGACGGTTTTTTAGCATGTTCTAGATCAGGGGTTCTCAAGCATGTTACTCCCAGGGAACCCTGCTAAGTTCCGTTAAGTGCCAAGGAACCCCCCCCTCCCCCCTCCCGCCATTTTTCATTCCGTTCATGCTACATTAACGTGCAATAAATTCAAAAGCAAGCAAGCGTATCGCTTTTTTCCCCCGTCGACTTTACGCGAATGCGTACGCTAGCGGCACCTATCTCCAAACAGGAGAAATGCGCATGGGGGTAATATAAGACCGAGATTCAAGTGCAACAGTTCAACCGCGTGGCCCGTTTTCGGAGTCTGGCTGGCTACAAGCTGCTGGCGAGATTTATTGCGCAGCTCGCGCGTTTCTGTTTTGCGCCAAGATGTGCTTAATGACACTCGGGCGTGAGTAATGGAGGTTCCTTAGATCGATCGCACCTCAAGTTCACCATATAAGACTTTGCGACTGCGGAACCAGGGAAAATTTATCAGTGGCTCGCGGAACCCTGAGGAGGGGCCTGCGGAACCCCTAGGTTCCGCGGAACCTACTTTGAGAAACCATGTTCTAGATTAACTAACAGAGCAAATACTTTAAGCGTAATTGTGAACCCTAATGTAAAGCCATGGACAAATGAAACGAGAACACGAAAATATGAACCAGAACACACAAATAACGCGATTTATTTCCATGCAAGTGAAATTGTGGCGTGGCTTTATTGCAATAGCAAAGACTGAAAAGGTGTCTTTGCAAATATACCCGCCGCGGTGGCTCAGTGGCTAAGGCGTGGCGCTGCTGAGCACGAGATCGCGGCTTCGATTTCCGGCCGCGGTGGCCGCTTTTCTGATGGAGGCGAAAAGCAAAAACGCCCGTGTGTACGATATTTCGGCGCACGTTAAAGATTCCCAGGTGGTCAAAATTAATCTGGAGCCCTCCACTACGGCGCGCCTCATCGCCGGCTTTGCGTCGGCGCGTTAAACCTTACAATCAATCAATCAATCTTTGCAAATATACCACTAGCGTGCCTATATTGTATATGCACTACCCGTATTCTATGATTATGCGCGTCTCGGTTCATATTTTTGTGTTCTCATTTCATTTTTACATGACTGTATAGTTAAATCCAACCCAGATCACAGCAGACACGCCACACACGCCAAACAACGTAACGGTGCCGAGGAGATGATACAAAAATGGCTACTCATTTACTGCACACGTACACGTCGCTGTCAACTGAAGAATACTCTGGAGACACAACTAACTTTACGCACGCTGGCGACAGCGACTAGCAGCGAAGTGAAACGAATCGCTTTAGGCTGCGTCACTAGACGTTCGCCCAACGCCCTCTAGACTACACTGCCTGCTTGCTTTGCCTCGGGCGTCTGTCTGCTCCGTACATCCAGTTCCCTCCCGTAAGCTTTGTTCGTGACGTCTCTCGACCATGGACACGCCCGAGCAGAGTATTTAGGCTTCTGAATGCACGGCGATAACAGAGCGAGGGCGCTTCCTATCTGAGAGTGTTCCCGGCCACTTGTGCTGCTTTTGTTTTCTACCCAGCTGAGAATGTCGCGTCTGGCAACGACGACGGAACCAGAAGGCCGAAACACTGACGCCCACCCGTCTTATCTGCGCCACGCGACTGGCTGGACAAGCCCCGCTTTACTATTCCCGGATATTTCCTAGCGCTCTTTTTTTTACTCACTCACTCGCATAACGAGATCGGCCAGTACAAAGGCTTTGGCCTTATCTGCTCGGCGTTGCCTCTCGGCGCGCAGCCAAAATGCTGGGGCGACGTTGGCTCCCGGCGAGGGGCGCGGTGCTCAGAGAGCGAGGCAAGCGAGCCCCTCGTTGCGCAACCGACATCGAACGAACCCGCTTGGGGAAACGTGCGCGCCGGGCTCGCGACGAGCAGCCTCTCCGTATACCTCTGCACTGCAAACCCGGCAGTGGTGGCGGGACGCGTCGGCGGCGGTGCTTACGTAGACGCGCGGTGATGCAACGTTTCCTGCGAGCCACACATAGCAACGGCTGACGCGACGGGATAGGCGAAGTGCACCGTCGCTTAACGCGGCGAGCTAGCTCTCTCTTTTCCTTGACCGCCGTCCGCTCCCCAACTCCGAGGTGCAGCGGAGCAGCTACGCTCCCAAACTTCGATCGCCGCTTACCGCGCTTCACTGCTACGCTACGCTGTACCGCGGGAAAGCCTCGTCTCGGGCCGGGGTCCGGAGAGACGACGACGAGAGACATCCTCCCTCATCGGGCTTCTGGGTTTTCAAGGACGCGGAGAAAGCCCTTCCGCGATTCCGACCCTTAGCGTCCTCTACAGGCTGCCGCCTCCGTTGCGCAAGCCGGGCCGCGCGGCTAGATCGACCGACCGCTAGCTCTCGGAAGCCTTCCTCTAAATTTGTACTTGCCTGAAAAAGAAGCGGTTGCTGCGCCCTCGTTTTGGCAACAGTGATTCTCTCATGAATGCGACTTTCGCTTGAGAGCATCTGTATAGTTTTGTAACTGCCGGGTTTCAGTCTCTGGGAACATTTCCTTTTTCCCTCAATTAACACCGCCCATTAGAAAATATTGGCGTCTCTGGAGGCTACGGTGGGGAAAAGCTACCACCCTCCCCCTTTATCGTGAATAGTCTGGCTCTACTGAATACGTTTTTCCGTACGCACGCTTATATTTTGTTTCGCGCAAATGCTCCTACACTGCAGGGAACTTTCTTTTAGCGTGTTGCGACTGGCATCCTTCCCGCCTTACTAAATGTTCACACAAAATAACACCATTTGCTACGTGGCTCTCTTAACAAGACCGTTGCCAACAGTACAGGCGAAGTGCCTTCCACCATCGCCGCCCGACACCGTCTAAAGCCGGCCGGGTGGGAAACGCTTCGAGGAGCGCGGCTTCGAATTGCGTCTTTGTAAAAAAGAGACGATCGATCGCTAATGACCTTCGATCGTTCACGCAGGCACACGCGTGTAGGTTGGACTGCTTGAGCAACTCGCGAAGGAAACTTGTCCTCTTTTTCTTCTAGGAAAGAGTCGGCGAGCGAAAAGTGGAGATGGGGGGAGGGGGGGGGGTTGGTGTTGGAATAAAAAGTGTTTTTTTTTTTGCCCGTCGGCACTTCATTTCCTTACTTTCTTTTGGATTGAATGTTGAATAGTGCTGGTCACTGTAAGTAGCTAAGTGCTTATGCAAGCCCCAGAAATACTCGGGGTTGATTTCTTTCTGTCATATGTTAGAAAAGGGTGCCACGCCCATAGTTTCTCGCGTCCTTCTGCGAGAGAATAACAAGAAAAATAATAACACCGCAAAGTTACCTCAAAAAGCAGAATCCAGCATTCGTTGTCATCGCTTTGGCCATCTCTCTCTCTCTCACGAGCCTGTTTTGTAGCGTGAGCTACACCAGCCGAGGTTGAGCAGTTTCGTGTGGCTCCTAGACAGCCGTGCTGCGCATGCGCGAGGAGCAGTGATGTCTCACGGCGCACAAATGGCGCCCATGAGCCACCTCCGCCACGACTGGATTGGATTGAATTGGAAGCATGATAATCAGCTAATCCTAGACAACCAGAACACCTAAGAATAACCAGCTGAACCTTAGCTCACGCAACGTGTATCCTGGCATAGCCGAGCTAAGCTACTGCTAATTTTTTTTCATTCAATCTTGACCTCCCACTGCGCCCCCCTCTCTTTTATTTTCTTCTCCAGCGGTCCTCACTTCATTATGCCATTCAATCTTTTGATAAAGTTGCGAAACAAAAATGATTTTAGGCTGCGTACAAAGCTGCTTCAAGAATTTTCGTTAAAAATAACACTCAGACGAGTGTATAGGACCGGGAGCACCTAGATCGAAGGAAAGTTGTGTTTCTCTACAATGGAGTGAAATACAGTCGCCGAGCACGATTACCTTGAATGCAGCAGCGTTTGACACTTTCTCAATGCGACATGCATGGAAACGTACCGTCTAATACTCTCCGGCTTTGCTGGAATTAGCCTTTGAAAACATTCGCATACAAGCCAGTTCCCGCGGGCTTCCATTCAAAGTGGGTCCGGAAAGCGCTGATATAAAAAGTGTAATAGTGTAATCTGTAAGTGTAAGTGTAAAAGTGTAAACAAGACAATAAAAATATAACGCCAAATCTCAATGACAAACATGCATACCCGCAGAAGCATCCTAGCAACCTGAGAAAACGAGGCAGCCTCGGCGCGGGTGATACGTCTTAAGTTCCGAGTCAGCTTTCCGCCAGCTGCCTGTCGACCCGGTAACTAGTTAGCCGAGCGGGTGTCGCAACCAATCCGGCGAAGTGCCGCCGCATTTCGCAATCACGGTGCAGTCGCACAAGACGTCGGAGTTCCCGAGAATACATTTGCATCTTCGCGGATCCCACGAAGACGCCTTTATCACGACCATTTTCCACGCTCGAATAGACCCGCGGCTATTAGGCTCGTCCGAGACTGGCGGCGTTGCGTGAAAGGAACCCACGGGGAGTATTTGAGTTTGTTTCATATTTTTTTTACAAAGCTTCAATGGCATGTGCAACGAGGCAAAGATCGACAACGTGATACATGGCTTACAGCCACAGCAGTCTTCGAGCTCACGCAGTGCGGAGTCTTTGTAACTTACCTGAAAATCGCACATGCGGAACAGACGCTAGCGAGCTGCAGCAGTGTCTGCGCGCTGTTAGCGAGGCTGAGGAATCCTCTGCAACTTTTCTCTCTATTCTTAAGCACATTCTTATCAGATGAGAATGCGAAAGCGTTCTTTCGTTTTTCTAGGTTCGTCGGTAAGTCTTCTGCCGATACCGATACAACACCGACTCACTGCAGCTACTCGTTGCGGAATCCCTATCCACGCTTCTGCGACTTCGCAAAATGTGAAGGCCAGCGGAAACTGCGCATAAGATTTCCGATACACGCGCGGTATCGGCGCAGCCAATGGTAATTCAGGACTAACCTTACGTTATTTTTGCGGACGATTTTTGTGGCCGCCAGCTGGGTGCTCGCTTTCGCTAACCGAGCCAAGTAACACTTTCGCACTAAAATACCGAAAAGAGATCTGAACACGTGAATACAACATCGAAGTAAGTGTACCGCTAACGATTGCCTAGTGGAACCTGCTGGAAATGAAGCAGTTTTGGTAGAGCGTAAGCTGCCGTTGGCGCAGAATGGCCTTCGCCGCCATTCACAACTCTTGCACTGCTGAGTACAAGAGCGTGGATCCGCTCCTGGCCGCTGCGGTCGTTTTCCTGATCGAGACGAAAAGCGAAAACTCCCGCATGTCGGCACTTGAGCGCACATTAAAAATCCCCATGTGGTCGAAATTTATCCGTAACCTACACTGCGGCGCGCCTCATAGCCCGGGTTTTAGCTTCGAAGCGTAAAGCACCCAAAATTAGAATGTTTGAATTCGCATCCTTATTGTTCGCGAAAAAAAAAAAAAAAAAGGCGTGACATCACAGTAGTTGATCTTAGGCCTTTTAGAATTGGTGCACTTTAGGTACTGTAGCACAACACGTGCCACATAGGCGCCGACTACAATCTACGTGGGGAAATGGGGCGTTGGCCCCCACGCGTTACTGAAGGGGGGAGGAGGAGGGGGACAGAATTTCTAGCCACAGCTAAGCAGCCTTTGACCCCCCTGTACCAGAACCTAGACGGGAAATGAAAGACGGGAAATTGTCGCTAGCCCTTGCATGGTGGGCCAGTTCACTCTCTCGACAAGCTTCGACTTCGGCAAGTGTGTGCAGGAGACAGGCTATGTGCGCCGGCCGCTTAAACGCAGGCGTAGCGCATGGCCTAGCTACCGCAACAAGAAAAAAAAAAAATTAGCGGCCAGATAAAAGCGTCACACTGATTCCCTTAGCTGTACGGATGTGGCACACAGCTTCCCAAAGCTCTACGCCTAGACGAAAGGGAGAACGTGATTCGGCGGGAAACAATGTCACCGCAGCAGTGTAAGCCGAGATGATTTCGCGGGGAACATACATTTCGGGGGGTAAAAGTGCCATTATCGGTAATGCGGTATTTCCAAGGCATTTTTTGCATGGGCCATGCGCAGCTAATTGCTTCATTTAGCCATTCTTCTTCGCGTGCTGTTCCGCGTTTAAGGCACGTTTGGTTGCGTGAAGGACGCACAGTCCAGAAACGCTACGGCTGCAGCCTCAGTGAGCTCGAAAAGGAGAGCGGCATACTTTCTGCAAGGCACAAAGAACGGCGGCAGAGTTCCTTATACGTGCGCTGATATGCTTTCAAGGTTTGCAAAAAAAAAAAAAAATGTGCTGGCCAACGGCTGGAAAACCTAATAAATACAAGATGCCCTGTGTAGCAAACAGTGCAGGTGTGCTGTTCAGTGCGAGATTGTTTTTTTTTTTATAATTGTCCCCCAGAGTGCGGGGCTCGCCTGGGGAGAACGCAATCGTAGAAGAATTTCTAACTCCCGCTAACTCTGATTCGGAGGTTAGGAAAACAAATTTTTCGACTCTATACGGGGGTCCTGACCTTGTCATGTTCGCTTTCCTCTCTAGTACAAGTGGCTCGCAGAACCAATTTTGTTTTGTCGCTAATTACAACAGTAAATGGGCGTACTTTAAATATTCTTTTAGCTGAGCGAACCGCATCTTTGTTCGCGCTCAAACTTTACGCGGAAGTCGCTATTTGTGACCTATATTAGCACCAACAACGGCGACAACACTTACCTGCTTGTTTAAAAAAACGAAGAAGATTTTCTCCTTGAGGAGCCGAGCCATGGCAACCTTCTTCGGAAAATAACCACGTCGGAACGGCGCCGCCACCTGGGTATCCAGAGAAAACGAGCGGTTTAGTTCGCGGGATGGTGCATCACTTTAATGAAGCGAAGCTTTAGTGTCCGCACTGATACCGTTGTAGAGAATGCTCTCGATTCATGTTACTCATGACGATTCTGATTGATTGATTCATTGATTTGTGACGGTATCCCCTTTGAAACGGGGTGATCACGTGCCATCTTACCAAGAAAAACTATACTAAAGTGTGAAGACGGGCTAGTTGGTTCATACTGAAGGCAAAAAACACCGCGAACGAGCCCTCTTGCGAGCCCTTGCTTGATCATTGTCACGTCCTTAAGCGCTATGGTGACCAGCGAACACGCGAGATTTTTGAAGCTTTTTCTATGCACGAGCGAGCGGGCGCATGCGTCAGCAAACCGCCTGCCGACTTGTTGCCCAAGGAGATAGCATTTCTTCAATCTTAACTGTATACCTTGTTTTAGTATTCTTCCTCGATTTTTTTATATTGCCTGCGCGCAATGAAATTCATTAAGTTGTCAGTCAGCGCCCGTGTTTGTCTCTTTCTCGTCCTCCGTGCCGTTCCTTCGCGCTGTTTTTTGCCTTCAGTAAGAAAAACGAACATATCTATGTTTTATATACTAGCGCTGCTCTGAGGGCAGACAGAAAGTACTGTTTTTTTTTCTGTTGGAGGTGGTAGCTGTCCAAGGCATTATACCCCACTCTGCTTTTCGTCTACCAGCGTTCCAATCTTCTTTTAGTCGCCTCGACACCCCCAGATCTTAAGCGTTGGATATGGGGACCCCAGTATCGGTCTCTTCTTGGATTTTTGCGCGAAAATGGTGCAATGTTGTACCTTTAAAACTTCATGTTATGCCGTAGGGCAACCTTTCGCAATTAAAAAAAAATGACAGTCTTGAAGTTAACTTCTCTGTTCTATCCTTAAATCCTTAAATTCCGCTCTACGTGCTATCGTTGTTGCTCTTATTTCATGCTGCTCGTGTTGGTTCTGTTATGCGTTCTAACGATGTTGCTTTTGTTCTTTTTAGTACCTTGTAGTGATATTTCCGTAAAATCGTATGCGTACTGCGTTCAAAATACACTGCTGTTGACTTTTGTATAAAGTTTTCGAATCTAGCCAGGAGGTTTATGTGTCACCTTTCGTCCCTGACCCTTTGTTTTTTCTGATTTAAAAACAAACAAACGAACAAACAATTGAAGAATTAAACAAACAAACAAACAGACAGAGGACAGACAGACGGACACAGACAGACAGACAGACAGACAGACAGACAGACAGACAGACAGACAGACGCAGACCGACCGACAGACAGACAGATAGACAGACAGACAGACGCAGACCGACAGACAGAGCCAGACAGACAGACAAATAGACAGACAGGCAGACGCAGACCGACAGACAGAGCCAGACAGATAGACAAATAGACTGACAAATAGACTGACAAATAGACTGACAAATAAACATACAAATAGACAAATAGACAAATAAATAAATATTAGATTGTTCCCGTAGCGAGTTGGCACATTCATAGACGACACGTTCTCAATATTCGCTTTCGATTAGTCCTGTTACAAACGGGAGCACTGATCGAACAATCCCGCTTTTCAGGCGTAATTGTATTACGGAACTCGAAATGCTGCGCCGCCCCTGCTTCCCCTCAGGAACACGAAAAAGCAGTGCTTCATGCTTCCTGGATACGAATAAAATGCCCCCGAGTCGTCACTCAGCGCTTGCAGCACTGAACCATGCGCCGCGGCCGTCTAGGCTGCACCAAGAAACCATAACGTTTTTGCACTTAAGGTCTTCCGCACCGACGCGGTCTCGTAAAAATGTTGCCAGACCAGATATAGCCCTTCAATTTACGTACTGAGCAGCATGACTCATCCGAGTAAATATTTTAACTCGTCGTACGTGCGGAAGTAAACGAAATAAAAAAAAAAACGCATAACAAACAGTTTCCCGCCGGTTGTTGTACTCATTTGCATCTCTGAGTGTTTAGTTAGGCTGCCACGGAAATTGTAGTTAAGGGACCCGTGCCTCTCGGTTCCGGACCGAGTTGTTGTTTTTCCGAGCCTCGTCCTCCTTCGGAAATGTCTGGGCGGTCGTGAGCAGCGAGTGAAGCGCCCACGCCATGGAAGCACGGTGCACTTTGTTATGGAAATGAGGCACCCGCTAGTTTTTTTGTTTTCTTTTCTGCGTGTCAAGAGCCAGGCAGCGTAGACAGGGCCAGCGCAAATAGTTGGAGCTCGGAGAACTAATAAATGTAAGTGTCGAACACTGGGTGGAAGTAAAGAACAGGTAGGAGTAAGAACGCGATGGATTCCTCTTTTGACGAAACCGTTGCGACGAACCTCCGAGACAAAGATTTTGTGCAATTAGGGACATTGTATCAGAAATGGCGATGTTGTCGCTCTTTTTTCGGCCTTCTCGTACACCGGATTTTTCATTTTTTTTTCATTCGTTTAACCGCACCAGCTTTCTATGTTGACTCAGGTGTGCGGAATAGCTCAGAAATGAAAATATACATCGCTTTGGATCGCCCGGCTGCCAGGGCTTGCACGGGGTGTTTGTGGTGACCGCGACGAAATATTGTAAACTGAAGAAATCAGCGGAAAGCTTCACTGTAAAAAATTTTTGCTCGAAAAAACAGACATTTTCTGGCAGCTGTCCTGCCATAAATTTTCTGTAAAGTTATGTTTTCTGTTTTTAATGTTTCTGTTATATTACAAGCATTTTCTGTTTCTCACTACAGAGAATTTATGTCAATTCCCTGTTTTCGGTTTTTCATGTTTCTGTTATTTTACAAGCATTTTCTGTTTCTCACTACAGAAAATTTATGTCAATTCCCTGCTTCCCGTTTTCTGCTTTTTATAAACTTTTTCTGTTTTTAAGGTTGTTTTCCTCCACAGAAAATCTGTGAACCTTCTGTTTTTCACTGGCAGCTTTTTTATAGACTATTTGTGTTGTGCATACATCGTTTTTTCTTACGAAAATTATAATAATGTACTGTTTCACATTTCTGGTTAAATTGTTTTGCTCATTTAACAAGTAAGGTTAAATTATTTAGCTCTGACTTATTTTGACATCAATCTCTGGCAAAATAAGTCAAAGCAAAAGTATTCAGCACCTTGACACAATTTCGGTTATGATCCTTCATAAAATACATTTCCTGTTACTTTTTCACATCTTGAAAGTACTCCAGTTGAATTCGCGGCTTTATGCTTCATGGGTGAGAATAATCATGCCTTGAAAATTAAACATCACCCTGTATCATATTGTTTGAAACTGCCAAAACAATTACTGGTGTACAGCATAAAGTGACCCACTCAGGCACACAAGAAAGCAGGGTGAAAGTATCATAGACATTATTTATTTTTCTGCCAAACTTAAGGCTGTTGCTACCAAGAATTAACTCAGTTACGAACAACGTATCAACAATCTCAAATATAAGGATCTATGAGTATGAAAACAAAATCACAATTCATGATATTGTGGCACAGTGAACAAAAGGATACTTTCCGTGACAGAGGTGTTGTTAGACTAGGAAGATCACCTTTTCTTCAACTTTCAGAAATGCCCACAAACACCCCACTGAGGCAAAACGAACTATTTACAGAACTTAATCAGTGACGCTAAACTGAGAACACTTTTTCTACAGCGACATTAAGCTACAAAATGTTCACATCTCGTATTACTACAGTACAATACTACTACGGTGAGAGCTCCGATAGGACTAGGAACACATTTTCTTCTACTTCCAAAAAAAAGAACACCAATAAAATAAAATCCGACATTTTTCCCGCTTTCTGGAAGCAGAAAGATGCAACATAACGCAAATACCATGGCAATGAAAAATGAGGGAGGAAGTGTTGTGAGACTAGGAACATAACATCTTTTCCACATTAATGAAATCACAAAAAAGCAGGGAACATATAAATGCCAATTCATACAATAGCAGAGTAACCAAGGATGCGGCACATTTGGTGCAAGGCGCTTCCATCAGAGACTTCTTCATTGCTGCCCAGGGAAATTGGAGAGCCTAGTAGATTTCGTGGTCTTCCACCACAGTGATCAGGGATGCGACATTTGGAAACAGGAAATGCTGCTTTTGCTTTGACTTCTCCCTCTTTGCTCCCGTGTCAGGGTTGATGGCAGCAATAACCCTGCAACAAGAATAGCATACGTTCCGCATATAAAATACATGTGCACCAACAAAACAACATCGTTTGCAGGGTTTTATGTATGGTATCATGCTGTAATAATAGTTTCCAGTTTTTTTGAAATCAAGTGTTAAAGGTGTTTGATAACTGCATTCCGTTTTCTTGTGCTACTGAGGTGATCCAAACGTCCCACCTGAGCAAAGGCAAGAAATATATATAGCAGACTACCAACATTGCAAGGGGGTGAATAAATACAGTTCACTGTATTTCTTCACTACTTGCTTCACAGTACACAGCGGGAGCAGTCAACCTCGATTTTTTTCCAAACGGCCAAACTTCTCCCGCTCACTGAGTAGCCAGTTAGTGTTAATTATTATTCACTATTAATATTTGCAGATTATCCTACGTAGCTCTATCAATGGCTACATCAGCCTTGGCTTCAGCCTAAGCGGCAGCAGTTTGGCCGGCTGAATAAAAATTAAGACCGACCGCCCTCACGGAGTGAATGGACCTCTGCCCGGTACCGGCCCTCCAGCCGGCCGCCACGGCGAAACAAACTGGCTGTAAGGCACGTCCCCAAAAATGTTTGGCTTTCGGGGAACCCCTGCGCGAAATACCCTGGTCCTGCACTCCCCCCGCACCCAGCTGTCACCCGTGCCTCTCACATTAATGCCACGGTAGCAGGCGCACGCTCGCGTGACTAAACCGCAGTGGCCAAAGCACCCCCTTTCCTTTAATTTTTTTTCATTTTCCTTGCTCCCTCACAGGTAGCCAAGTGCTCGCAGAGTGGTCAGCCTCAAACATTTTTTCCCTTTCTTTGAAAGCCTTTTTTTGTGTGCATGTACGAACTCACTGCGAACTTCCCGGAAAGAGAAAATAAAAACGTGCAGCCTTAAGAAGCATAGCCGCTCTCCAAGCAGCAAGCTGAGGGGGCGCCCTTTTGTTTATTTCACCCGAGGCAACTGCCAAGAATGGTGGACCGCAGCCCGCGGATGTGCAGATTGCCACAGGAAAAAGGTCCAATGGAACTTTCTCCCGTAGCGATCTGTTCATGCGGGGCGTGAAGAATATCTACAGCTGTTACAAAAGGCAAGCCACGGCCACATAAAGAAAAAAAGAAAGAGGAAAGCTTGGGGGGACTCGAACCCGTAATTATAACATCCGTAAGCAAAGACGTAACCTTCACACTAAACTCCACGACGGAAAACGGTATCTGATCCGCCGAATTTCATTTCGTCTGTACAGAACTTTTAGCAACCCACGCTAGACAATGCCTTTGTATAACCACAGAAATGCGCGAGGTGGTATTGATTCGCGGTCATCAGCGGGTAAATGGAGAGGAAAAGGAGATTACGGTGGCCGCGTCTGCGCACAACATTCATAAAAAAAAACAAAAAAAAAACTCATATTAAAGCGAGCGTCACTACATAGACACGGCACGACGCTCTTGTCCCACGAGGCGACTTATCGTTACGGTACGGGGTGAGCACTTCATAACAATCTATTTCCATCCAACAAGCCAACAAGCAACAGTGCGGGCACGAAAAAGAGAGGCATAAATAGGAACTAGGCACCGCCTCCACAAAACATAGTTAAAATTTAGTACTCACCCTGGGAAGATGAGAAATTGAAGAAAGAAGCCCGCCGCTGTATCGTTATGCTGGTACCTACAGGGCAGCCATTTGTAAAGGGCCGCATTTCAAAATTGCAGGAGCGCAACAAAATAACGTCGGCCGGGCGCTGTTTGACGGTTAAGAAAATTCTTGTTAAACATTCAAAAAATTATTCATATTTTATTCTATTTTATGCAAATTAATAGTACAATATTTTCACGATTTCACGCCTGTTATTGGTCAAGATGAGGAAATAACAGAAAATTTGTGTTTTTTCTGTTAACAGGTTTCTGTTTACTAACCATCACAGAAAACGTCTGTACGGCAACAGACATTGTATGTGAAAACTCTGTAAATTTACAGAAATTTTTTACAGTGTTGTCACGGTTACTTCGTTGCAGATGTATAATAATCTTCTGGCAGAGATACCGTGGATTCGAATCCTTCGAAGCCAAATCTCTGCCAGAGCTGGCAGACTTCATTTGACGGGAACTTTAAATCCTTAACCCCCTTGAGATAAATAGCGCTGTCATAACTGAGGTTGGAGATAATGAAGTAGGCAACGTCGCCGAACGGAGGAATGTGCGCATAACCCCAGGGGTTCTTTCCGTGACTAATGCAGCTAAATTGAGGGACCATTGTTGCAAAGCGTAAAGACGGTCAAAAAAAAAAAAGGCTGCCATCGGGATTGAGCAGGTCTGCCGACAAACCTGAGCGCTCGCAAGCTGAATACGCCAGCGTGCGGGCTGCTAACGCATGCAGCTGCTCAAGCGCGACTCGATGCCCATTCATTCACGCGCGAGTTTATTCTAACTTTACGGAAAGAAGGTACGAAGCTGGACCTAAAGCACTCGAAACAAATTCTGCGAAGTTGTCTCACCCCACTCACGCGGATTAAGCTAGTTCGGTTTTAATGACGGAAACGGCTCTAAGCCTATCAGAGAAAACGGGGTACAGTGTCCCAGCTGCTCTGTCTTTCGCCCTTGCAGCGCTCTTGCAGCCACGAAGCCCGGGGTTTATCCAGAATTTTGATTTAGGAGGGAGGGGGGGGGGGGGGGGGGGGAGCGAGGTGTGGATATTCTATTTGGGGTGTTGGGGGAATGTTGGAGGGGGTTGTATAAACACCTGGGTGGGGTGCTTGTGGTTGTGGAATCTTTTTTTGGGGGTGTCGAAATCCTCCTGGGGGCTGTTGGGGGGTGGGGAGAATGTAAACCCCCGCACGAAGCAGCTCGTGCGCGGAGCCTCTGTTGCCCGTTATTTCATTCCTGTTAAACAGGGCGCCATTGAAAATATTTTGATATGCCCCTTCGAGAGGGTGGCAACCACGTGTGCACTATTTGAGGAACGCTTTACCCTTTTCGAGCTGCAACATACGCTGTCACGTCTCAATTATTCGACGGGCCCAGACGCATGGTCCAAATGCAAGCTCGCACTCCAACATCAAGAGATTACTTTCGGAGGGCTCAGAAGACCCCCTCGACAGTTACAACATTGATTGATTGATTGATTGATTGATTGATTGATTGATTGATTGATTGATTGATTGATTGATTGATTGATTGATTGATTGATTGATTGATTGATTGTGAGGTTTAAAGCGCCGACTCTACACAGGCGATGAGGGCGCGGCGCAGTGGAGGGCTCCGGATTAATTTTGACCACCTGGGGATCTTTACGTGCTCCGAAATCTGGAACGCATGGGCGTTCGCGCTTTTGGCCTCCATCAGAAAAGCGGCCACCACGGCCGGAAATCGAACCCGCGTCCTTGGGATCAGCAGCACAGCGGCTTAGCCACTGAGCCACCACGGCGGGTACGCACTAGGATGTGAGAGGAGCCGACGAAACATTGGCAGAATAGAAGAATTTAATCTTAATTCCGATCATAAGCCAGGAAAGGTAATTAATACTATTTCATTGTACGACCTATTTCACGAATATTTGCGGTCTCAGAAAAAAATTCGTGTCCGTGATCGCGACGCGTTTCCGGGGGCGTCAGTAAAAGCGCGAAAGCGGGTCCCAGTGTAAAACAAACTTTTGCCTGCAGCTGCCTTTACGGGCATGTGAATTGGGAGGCGAAAATGGCACAGCGTAGATTGCATGTGTTAATTAGCATTTCCGCAAGCGAAGCACGCCGTTGGTATGTAGCACTCGGTCGTACGTCGGGCGTCCAAGCTTAGACTACCCGAGATCATGCAAGCCTCAGGTTCTCATTTCTACCCCAGAAACCTTCTCAGGCACCCATTACTTCTTTCGCAAAGTTCGAATACAAGGGTGGGCAACGTAATGGTCGCATTGCCATTTGTGCGATGAGAAATATATTCTCGTGACTTTATACTGCGGATCGAAGCAGCCGCGTAAAGTCGTTGCGCACCCATTTCATTACTTTAGTATGGAGGTGTCGTTATATCCCCCTCCTCTCCTTCCACCCCATTCTGGGACACTGTTTCCACGTGTAGTTAGGTTCACATCATAGTCTTCTCTGCTCTCCCGCTTCCTGCACGAGCGCTCTAAAGTCTTTCCTGGAAGCGCTCCTGCCGTACATTGCGTGCGAGCTAATGAGTTCGCTCCGGGAAACGAGGCGACGAGAAGTTAAACAGAAATGAAAGACAGTAGGCGGGGGATTTGAAACTCGTCACTTTGCGTTGTTTGTACAGACGTCGTCCCGGACCATTAAGGACGACGTCGACCGCGCTTGGACCGCGCTTCATTGCGATCTTCGTTTCCCCCGGCCGCGCGCCTAGACGTTGTGCCCGCACCAGTGGTACGCTTGCGCAAGATGCCGCAGTGGGAACCGGAACTCTGGGATGCCTTTCCGCATATAGTTGCTGGCGTCTTTTGTTCCAGCTAACGGTCGGTGGCGCAAGATCGGGAAATGAGCTGTTACGTGTGCGTCCTTCCTCCCCCCCCCCCCCCTTTACAACCCTTCCTCCCCCCCATTCATTTCGTATAAAAGGGGGCGGTATGAACGGAGCTTATTTCTGTGCAAGAAATGCGGTTCCTGCACGTTCTTTAAGCCTAAACTTGTCAGTGCGCAATACAAGAGGAAAATTATAGCTGTGCTTTTGTGGCTGATTGAAAGAAGGCAATGCAAGCCAGGGAAGGAAAAACACTGGGGCAACAAGGATGCTTCAAAACACCCCAAAGTACGCGGCCTTTATACGATATACAGTTAAACCTGGATACAACGAAGTTGAAGAAAAAATGGAATCTTTAGTTTTACATTTAGGTTTTAGATGCGACGCATCTCTTTGACTCGCCTTGTCCCTCCATCCATCCTTCCGTAGTCCGCACGCATCTCCCCCATTCTCCTCGCCTCGCCAGCGGCGCGGTAACGCCGCTCTCACCGCATCGCCATCTTGCGTTAGCGCTCGCTCCCCTCGCCATGCCAGCTGTGCGTCAGCGCGCGTTAGCGCTCGGTTAACACATGCGCATGCGCTATTCTCTCTCATTCCCCTCACCGTTAACGCGCGGTACATATAAACGCGATAACTGCTCCGCTCCGCTCAGTCGCTCCACCGCCGCCGCTCCGATGACATCCGATGACCACCGATGATTTGAATGGAGACTAACAGGTCTGCTACCGCGATGGTCGGCGCAACCGTAATAAGCACCGCCCAGATGCGTCGCATCACCCCATGGTTTCCCCCCGCGGAAAGATGTGGTCAATTTTCGTTACATGCTGGTTTATTTAAGTTTCCCGTGAATGAAGCAGAAACGAAACCGACATGCTAGACGTCAGTGATGGTGAACTCACCATTCTAGGATTTATTTTAAAGTGAAAAACTGCGTGATTTGCGCCCGCTGCTTTCGCACGAGCTTAGTCACTACACGGCATTCCAAAGAAGCAAGTTCACCTACCCCCATATTCACGAACGTGACTTAAGAATCACTTTTGCCTTGCGACACTTTTTGGTGCCTTAACGCGTTTCAAGAACCAAAATTATGATGAAAGGGCACACTTTCTTGCGAACTTGATGCTCTTTCCCGCACTCGAAATTGTTGAGAGGCTGCTAACTGGCGTACTGTACCGGGCTTAGACGGTATTTGGAATTTGGAGCTTAACTTGACAAATGCGTTACTTTTCGTTTTCAGGCAGCAGAACTCATCACCGACGAACCGACAGCAGTGGAGTCGCGCGACTATACAACGACAAACAGGCCTAGCACCGAACCAGCACCTCACTCACACGTGAAAACACACGGTAGTTTGAGTTGCGGGCGAAACTCGCTGAATTTGTATAGTATTTCTCCAGCTAATTTTTCAGAAAAAGTGCAAAAAAAAAAAAAACAATGGCTCATCAGCGCAGCAAATTCATTACATCAAGGTTAAACATCACAGTGCCTTCGTTACGTAGAGGTCGCAAACACACGGGCTTCAATGGGGCTGGCAATGGGGAATTAAAAAACTTCGTTAGATCCAGGAATTCGTTACAGAGAGGTTCGTTACATCCAGGTTTAACTGTAATACCTTGAGAAGAAACCAAACTACTTCGCGAAGCTAACCCCCGATCTTTGCGAGATATATTCCCTACTGACCATAACGTACTTATAATGAGGCCGACTGCGCTGACATTATCGAAGAATTCCAGGGAAAAAGTCGAGATAAATTATTCGACCACCAACCAAGAAACAGAGAATGTAGTCTTCGCGAAACAAACGGGTGCTTTACCGCCGTACAAAAGCAGTTGCCTTGAACTATGCCTTGCTATCAGCAGGGTGGCATGTCGGTGATGGTTTATGGAGAGAAATAAAAGGTGGGGATAAAATCAGCATATTCAAATTACAATCTTTCGCTGGTTTAGAAACGACCGCTACACTTCCAACAAGCAAGTGTAATAGCCAGCGGTAGTGACGACAATGCAACCTGTGCAGAGAAAAATTAACGGATCTCGAACTGTAAAACCAGTCACACCTGGCGACAAAGAAAAGAAGAGGCCGGATAGCAGGATAAAAAAAATGGTCGCCTATCTGATTTTTTTTTTTGTTGGAAATGTCGACGAAAGACCATAGTCGTCTGGCGCCCCTGGCAAGTAAATGCCTCCCTTTTCTCGCGCTCACCTCTCACGCTGTTGCTCTCCCGTCTCGTTACTTCTGAGATCACACGCTAGAGGTTTGCTCGAGTCAATTGAAATTTACCGCGTTCCAATTCTCCAGATCGTGTGCCTCAATGCCAGCGCAGCGTACTGCGGAGACGTGCATAAATCGAGGCGCCCTACTACAACGTTTATAGAGCCACGATGCGCTACTCCACGAGCGTTCCAAGCGGAATGGGGAACCTACCCAGTTGAACCTTTCGTAACTGTTGCCGTTCGATTAAGATGCCGCCACGTAGCGCGGGCAACAGCAGGCGACAGTTTTCTGCAGTTGATGTAGTATTTTATTTTCTATCCCAAAAACCAATCATCCGTGAATTTTTTAATACAGGAACACTGCAAGTATCACTTATTTGTGGATTTTCTGTCTGATATTTGCGTAATGTCTTGTTCTTGCTCAACAATGTTGACAAGTATGAGCACTGACACCGGGCTTAGACGTTTGGATTTGTATGTACGACTATTGCGCAGCTCCTGTTTCAGTTTGGCCGGGTGGCTGAATCGAGTCACAGAGAGACAGAGACATACAGGCAGATATACAGACAGACAGACCAAAATTTGGGCTCTTAGGTAGCCCAAGAAAGTCTATCGTCTTCAAAAAAGGCGAGTGAATGAGAAGCACGGGAAAAAAGGGTTTAACGCAGGATACAGCGATTCTCTTGGGTATACGTTCAGTCTTTTCTTTTTCGTTCCCAAAATTTGGTTTGTGCACGTCTGCTTAAATTATAACTCCGCTTCCCCTGCTACACATCACCGGAGTGGAAAGTCCCAACAATGAAGTAAATGGCGCCGCGTATGTGAACGCAGTGCCTTTGTTTCCGGGGGAGCGGGCAGGCTCGAAAAAGAAATAAATCGAGGGTAATAAAGAGCTAAATATTTGTGCAACAGAGACACTGGCCCCATTCTGATCAGACGGAAATTTCTACAAAGCAGTTAACTCCCAGAACAGACATGACACCGAGCGAACACCCAGCGCCGATACCTGAAGACATAATCCTACCGCAGAATAAACAAGCGTGGCGAAAATGTAAAGCACAACACAAGAAAAAACTAAAGCAATGGTACTGATACCAAGATAGCGGAAGCAAAGCACACAGATAAAAAAAACAAAAAAAAAACGTCCTAAACGAAACGCGGTAGAGAGAGTAACGCTGTCTACGAAATAAATATGAAGTACAGTTGAACCTCGTTATAACGTACATTGATATAGCGAATTATCGGCTATAGCGAGTATAATACGACTTTTGGTTGGTGACGCTTTGTTTCAATGGCACTTTTTCTTTTATAACGAAACGTAAACCGTGAGCCGCGCGCGATATCGGATACAACGAAGAAATATTTGACCAGGAGGCTGAGAAGCTACTCGGAAAAACTCTGCGGCATCTGAAACTGCAGAATTATAAAGGCCCTTTTGTTCGTGAACACCGTGGAAAACTCCATCCTGCTCAGTGCTGTGAGTAGCCACCAGGATCAAGATCACATGTTCCGTTGAACAAATAAAGACTCAGGCCTGTTTTTTCAAGTGAACCTGCTTTGTTGTAATTTCACGTTCTCATGCCCCGGCTCATTCAGCTTGAAATGCAACGAGGAGAAAGGTAAGCGTTACCTTGTGTATAGTGGGTTCGAAGCCTCAAAAAATGCATTTTTGTATCAAGTATTTTTGCGCGAGCCAGATTTTCGATTTGTTGTAGCCCACGTTTACCTCTACTGTTACAACGAATATCGGATATAACGAACTAATTTGCTGTCTTGATACTACTTCGTTATAACTAGGTTCGACTTTAGTCGCAAACTACCTCTTTTACACTCGTATTATACTCCCGTACGTTTCTAATTGATTCACGGCTCCCATGAAGCCACGGGATAATTTGATGGTGGTACATGAAGCGCCTTGAGAACTTGAAGAAAAAGGACAGTGAATGATCTTCTTCTTAACTAAAATTGTTCCCGACATTTCGTGCCCCAACAAAAACGCTTGTTGGTGGACCCGGTGCCCTCAAACGTCTTAAGTGACGCATCGTCACGTTTCCAGCCATAACAGAGCCCTAACAAAACATTCTACCGCACCGGCTCTTCTTTGTCAATAGCTTATGGTAGGGGACACCTTTACTATAGTAAAAATAGCTGTATAGCTATGTCATAGTAGTATAGTACTATACAATGGCACTCTAGCATACAAAAAGTTTCTTATGGTAATATAGTAGCTTCGACTATTTATATATATATAGTCGCAGACTTTCGGTGTGTGGATTATAACACGTCCACATTGCAGGGTACTAAATACGCACACCTCGCCTTCTACAGTAGCTCCGGGAATGCACCCGAGATACAATCTTCGGTTCCACTGCCGCTGACTGTTCTCGCGCGTGGCGTGTTATTTATCGGCTAAGGCTTGCCACTTGCGATCGCGGCGGGCCCGCTACAAAATAGCCAGGGTGTGATTAATGCACACAAAGTAGGCGGTTCCCGCCGTCTCTGCCCGAGTGAATAACGTCGCCGGCATTAACTCGGTCGCGTCAAGCTGCCTCTTTGTATCCCCTCCGCTCCCTCCCGGCCGGGCTGCCTCGTTACAATTTCACGTGTTAGCTTTCGGTGCCACGGTTGAGTGCTTGCCCAGAGACCCCCGCAGAGCGAAATGCGTTTCTAGCAGGGGTCATAAAACTTACCTGGTAATCTTCCAGAGTTATCGCCCAGCGCAACTATAAGTTATTGCCCAATACAGAGGAGTAATTTTACTATCGTGTACTGCGTCTATTCTGGCCACATGCATAGCGTGGGGCTTTCGGCTCACTTTTTCTCCCTGAAACTAGCGTTTTCGCCTCTTGTAATCCCACAAGGATGGTTTTCTCCTTGCGAATTCCGCGTCGACAATGACGACGACGACTGATGGTGGAGATTGATTGATTACAGGTGACGCGAAGACTCGACCCTTGCTGCTAGCAGCTGATGCGGGCGAGTTCGCATCCTTCTGTGTGAAGGGGGATGCGAACTTCAACGGCGTACTTTATTCCCGTACTTTAATGGCGAAAAACATTCTTAGGATCACAAAAGCCATCCTGGAGGCCGTTGTTCATGTATATGTCAATGAGGATATAGCTTCGCCGTTGACGATGCGTGGTGCCGGTGGGAGAGGACGTAAACCAGGTGGTTTCGAAAGAAAGCGGCGGTGTCGGGATGGAAAACCGCGCCTTCAATGCAGCTCTCGCTCGGAAGGCGCATGCTAAAATGGCTGCGACGACACCGATGGACCGAGCGGAAACATGGAGTCTTCGGGCTGATAAAACACCCGTCTAACGCGCTGCTCGCTAGGATGTGTTGGAGTAGTTACGCTTCGTCGTTAGCAAAACAGCACAGAACAACGTGGGTTCTGCGTTACAACTGCACCCATTGCTTGGAATGAGTTGCTCGTAACTGTTTCCCCGCAAACATCTCCACAACACTCACGCATGTTAACGGTTTGTTTATATTTCGAGCTTTCCGCTGCAACGACATCCCACAACTGTTTCGTACGATAGGAGGTCGGTTGTGCTGCTGAGCACGAAGTCGCGGGTTCGATTCCCGGCCACGGCAGCCGCTTTTCTGATGGAGGCGAAAAGCAAAAACACCCGTGTGTGCGAGATTTCAGCGCGCGTTAAAGATACCCAGGTGGTCAAAATTAATCCGGAGCCCTCCACTACGGCGCGCCTCATCGCCTGCGTTGCGTCGGCGCGTTAAACCCTACAATCAATCAATCAATCAATCAATCAACGATACGAGGCCCCGTGAGCTTTTGTCATTAGTCTCTCAGATGCTGACACAGGGAAGTGTTGTTATTTTTTTTTTTGAACGCCTGCGCAGGGAATGGATCAGTCACCGAGATCTT
The DNA here is from genome assembly GCF_048455015.1 of Haemaphysalis longicornis. Lineage (NCBI taxonomy): Eukaryota > Metazoa > Arthropoda > Arachnida > Ixodida > Ixodidae > Haemaphysalis > Haemaphysalis longicornis. The sequence continues at coordinate 52,177,548 of NW_027526361.1, read as the reverse complement.
CAGCGCGTCTTTTCCCGATTACAAAAAAAATAAAAAATAAACGTGGCGTCAGGCGTGTGTCGCTGTATACGTTCGTGGGAAAGGTGTGACTGTGGCAAGGAACAGGGTTTGTGTTTATGCTCCAAATGCTTTTTGCCCTCTTTAAGGGGCTGCGGGGGGAAAGGGTTTTTAAGAAATAAATGTAACGTGTAACAGGTAGCGTGACTATACATATTGATTGATGGGAAGGGGGGGGAGGGGGGAGGGGGGTTTAACGCGCCGACACTATACAGGCGATGAGGCGTGCCGTACTGGAGGGCTCCGGATTATTTTGACGACCTGAGGATCTTTAACGTGCGCCGAAATCCCGCCACACGGGCGTTTTCGCTTTTCGCTTCCCTCAGAAAAGTGACTCTACATATCACTTAAATACAGAAATGTGTGTCTGATATGCATTACTATTTTACTTTTTTAAAACGGTAATGAGTAGGCTGACAAGTTAACCAAACAAAAGAAACGGCGCTACCAGTAGCGGCACGCTGTTGTTAGTAACGTATTATTGTCAACACCTCTCGTAAAGACGCTTTTGTGTTGGCAGTAACTGTGCTTCGGTATTGGTTTTGTTTTGTTTGTTTTGTTTACAGTGCGTGGCCGCGCCCCGTTATCTTATTTTGTGCTTCAAATGGAGAGCCCGTTTATTCCTTCTATTGTACGCCGCGCCGGGCAATGTTGTTTTATAAGGAAAGGGTGCCACCGTTTTTCCACTAACTTGACTTTTACTGCTTGATTGACAATGTTATCGACGTAATTATATAGTTCTGGAGACCAAACGGTGCGGCACTCCATTTGCTGACGTTCTACTGTGCACATCATTTTGTTGACTGCTCCCTCGACGTTTTTGTTTTCATCTAGATGCTTACGCTCCGATAAACATTATTTAATAAAAGAACCTTGCGTCATCTTTGGTACGTGACAAATGAAGTGCCCGCTTCCCATTCATGTTGGCTTCCCTTGCGTTGTTTTACTTTGGTTCCTTTTCAGTCGCCTGATCACCCCAAAATAAGGATGTTTTTTTTTTTTATTTCAAGCACTATGATCTCTAGCTGCGACCTTGCAAGGGTACTATTCCAGATATCACTTATTTTGGTCGGCATCAGCAAATCGCGCAGGTTGGACGTATTGTGCCATAATTAAATTCGGGAAATATCTGGTGAGTCGTACCCTCTCCTTCTTTTTTGCAGCGAAGCTGTTTATGGCTAGGATCCAGCAGATCGCCTCTGGCAACAGAGCGATGCAGATTAGAACCGCACTCGAGCACAGCGCAACTATAACTATAGCCCAGCGCAACTATAACTATAACTTCACTGTGCGGCGCTCACTGAAATTCCCGGTATCGTAAAACTGTTCGCCACACCTTCAGAGTATATAAAAACTCATAAAAATAGTAATGTCCTGGGCCCTTCATATTTTGCTGTAGACGGATTCTATTTTGTCTGAAAAGATGCCTTTCGAGCGAAGCATTGCTGTTCAGAGGTGAAGCGGACTTTAAAGAATATCCGCGTTAGTTTGGTTATTGTAAGATGGCTTTCCCACATTAAGAGCTGCGCAGTGAGGCAGGCCCATCTGCGGACGGAGTATGATTACAGAAAACGGCTCTAACTCTTGCGTTATCGGAAGCATCTAGAAACAAATTATGCGAAAATTTGGCGCTAATACGGCTCTATCACTACACCGAGTTTCGTACACTTTTCAAAAGTACATAGTTCACAGTAAAGATGTTAAAACTGTGGAACTCCCGCCTGCTGCCGATACATGGGTTTCTACGGGAGGGAAACGGACAGCTCCAAGTTTGTCCAGTGGAAAAAAAAGTTCATTTCGTCAAAGTTTCATGCAGGTAATTAAACAGGAAGTATGGTCAATCGGAACTGAGAAAACACACGTGTTTTGTTTCGTGAGCTCCTTGGACTATGCCGCTGTCAACTTATCGCTCACGTTGATGTTTGGCACCACGGCGTCTCGGGGCTTTTCTTTTCGCAGAGTGAAAATGCACTGATTTTTTTTCTTCAGTTTTTAACTCAACATAGAACTTATTTCACTGATATTCGCGTTAAGACTGGCATGAGTGTTATTCCGAGGAAGCAATTTCCTTGCTGGCATCATTGCTGACTCAACTATAACCCAGGCGGTAAAAATACGTCAGCTCATTTCCAACACTGAATCTACCACGGTTATTGCTGTGCCCCGCAGAGTATATCGGTGCACTTAATAAATCGGAAGTATATTTTCCCAACGGTACCAACATATTTTGTTGATGTGTTTTGATGCTTGATTCCCCTAAGTACCTCTTTGACAATATCGTGTTGCTTGTGCATCGTGCGCGATATTCCCCAACGGTGTTTTGCGAAATAGCGGCGGGAGATATTTAAGTCAGCTTAGTTCTCAGATTAAAGCGTGTCCTCAGTTCTCGTAAGTAAGTCTTCTCATCGCCTTTTGTAATGATCTGTAGCAACAAGGTGTTCGGCTGGCGAATTTCCACGCATTGGAATGTTGCCGAAAACCACCTTGAATATCGTCACCCTCAGTGCTTCTTATTTCAGCTACAAACATATCAAAGATGCGCCTCACTAAAGGATTGTCGTGACCGTAGGCCGCAATTAGATTTAGGGCTTGAAAAGTCTCGGTAACGATAGACTATTTAGTCAGGAAAGTAGTGGCAGCCGAAGGTGTCACTACAGAGTATATAACAGCGTAAAGCATTGCAGCAATCGATGGTGTGGGGCGTGAAAGTTTGACCGCTTGTCGATCAATACCGAAGCTGTGTGCCGTGAGGGCAGATATGACAAAGAGTTCGCTGCCGACGATCCATCAGTATCTATATGTGCATAATCTGCATAATTATCATGCATATAAAACAGAAGTGGTGCTGGGTCTGCAGACAGCCCGCTTCGCATTGAAATGTGTGGCCGTACGCAGTATGAATCCAGCCGCCGTTATTGCGTATAAAGAATGCTCAGCTCCCTAGAGGAGGAGGAGAATAAACATTTATTGGGCGTATGAAAGCTGATAGGGCACTCGTCCGGTGGAGGGCATCCTAATTCCGGGATACCCAGGCTGCGACTTGCCGTACAGGCCCTCTTTACCAGTTCTTGCTGGCGTCCAAGGTACGGATCGGCCAGACGAGCCATCCACTGCTCAATAGTTGGGAAGGGGAATGGGGGGTAGGTTTGGAGTTTGTTGGCACTCCCATACCTGGTACTACAGGGTGCCCGGCGTTGGACAAAAATTGCAAAGGGAGGGATACTGAGTGGGGTAGATAAAATGGAGGAGGGTGCTGTGGAGATAAGAATTTGTCTGAAGTCGCCCAATAGCCATGGCTTCTTCTAGTAGTTAACCGAGGATGAGCTGGTGTGAATTTCCTTCTGCCAAGCCTACAATGTTCCAGGATGTCTGAATACCGGAGAAGTGGGTCCGTTTGGATGCCAACGGTGAAGATTCCGTCTCGGGTAACGGCCCGGTGTATGTACGCGCGGGCAGCGGTGTGAGCTGCCTCATTACCGTCGATGGATTCATGCCCAGGAACCCAGACGATTTCCATCCCAGGTAGCTGTGCAATGGTTTTCAGAATGCTCAGTGCTCGTGTAGGGATGCGCCCCTGCTGATATATAACTTCGACATGCCGCTTGCGAGTCATTTAGTGTTGTGATGAAGTCCTTGCCGGTCGTGGCAGCCAGGTCAATCGCAACTTCCTCTGCAGCTTTGGTTGAGGTTGCACGTACAGTCATAGCTGTCATTTCCTGAGCCGCCCGTTAACAGCGCAGACGACGTGTGCTGGTTGATTTTGATATAGGTCTGCGTGGCTGAATCTTGTTTTTGTGTTACTTCAGCTTCCTAGAGGCTCCTCCCGACAAAGCGCGACATTTTCTCCCACGTTGTCACTTCCCGTTATTCGTTTCTTCGTTCCGTTTTCGCATCGTTTCCCCGCCTGCAGTCTGAGGCGAGCGCCGCAAGGACACATTACTCCGGGCGAGCAACAATGTACCAACCCGCCGCGTGGACGCATACGCGATCCACGTTTATAGCTACGGCGTGCGCACGACCTGGAACCCCTCTCTCCGACCGGCGGGAAGGTTTTTGCATTGTGTTGTGCGCGTTTTCCTCCCACCGCGTCAGTTTCGCAGGCAGCAGCGAGAAAGCAGGCGCGAGCATCCAGCCAACCGCGCCGCGGCGTGGCATGGCGACGGCGAAAAGGGTTATTTTCTTTCACTGTTTTCGCCGGCGGCTGCGAGCACTCGCCGCCGGAGCCGTAGTACGTGCTGTCACGCTGTCCCGTCAGAGCGGTCGTAGCCCCGAAGCGCAAACACTCTCGGCGTCCGGCTCCGCCTCGGGATCGCACAAAAAAAACAGTAGGCTCGGCACGGCGACCGCGGAGTAAAAGCAAGAAGGGTAGATGGAGATGGAAAAGGGGCCTTCGTTTTAGTTTTTGCCCCTTCCTCGCCTTCGCCGTTCGGCCTGGAGGGCGAGACAGGGACGAGGAGGAGGCTGAAAAGGGGTTGTCTCGCGAGCAGGACTGGTTCGTCTGGCTGTCTCAGTCTGGCGGGTGGTGCGGTGCGAAGCGACTCGCGCGGAGGGGCTGGCGCTTTGGGACGTGACCGGAGGAATTCCTCGCGCGCTGCCGCAACCCCGAGGCCACCAGACTGGCCAGACTTCTTGAGGCCAGCGGCAGCTGGTACGCCGGCTGTAAGAACTGGCCTGACATGGCCTTAGTTCGGGCCCAAGCTTGGAAATACGCCGGCTCTCAGCCCCAAAACGAAACAAAAACAAAGTAGGGCCGGTGGCTGTTACTAGACACGTATTACTATACATAGATGTGCCTGCGACGAGTGTCCCCGTATTTTGTATGTGTGCATGCGTGTTGTTCCCGCTGTACTCTCCGAAGCCAGTTCGTTTGATTTATGGGTTTGGGTTCGGCCGATACGACAGGGCGCGGTACTGTATACTGCTTAACAACAGATGGCAGGAAATAAAAAAATAAATAGCGTTCCTTTGCAGAGCTTGTCTTGAGAAGTGAGTTGTCATGGGGGCCAAAGAACGTCGTTCCTCCCTGTGTGTCACGCACGCGACACTTATTTGTGGCGACGCGGGGAGTGTAATCGTCTCGGGGGGTCTCGGGGGTTCGGCTGTTGCAGACGGCAGCGCTCGCGAATGGAGTAACTGATAAGAGAATGCATAATTATTAAGAGAATGCGTGGTTAAGAGAATGTGTGATTAGGAGTATACATAATCGAAGCCGACGACACTCCTCACATACAAAAAAAAAAAAAAAAACGATTGGCCGCGTATCTGCTTCTTTCGGCGCAAATGTCGACGAAAGACGATAGTCGTCTGGCACCCCTGCAACTAAATGCCCCCTTCTCTTTCCCGCTCACCGCTTAAGCTGTTCCTCTGCCATCCCGCTCCTCCCAAAATAAACACGCTAGAGGATGGCTCGAGTCAGTTGAAATTTACCGCGTTCTACTGCACCAGGCCGGGTGCCTCGATGCCAGCGCTGCCGTACAGCGAAGACGCGCGTGAATCGAGGCACCCTACTCCAACCACGGCCGCTGGATGAGAGCGCACGCAGTGCGCCTTTCATCCAGCGGCCGTGCTCCAACGTTGATAGAACCACGTTTACCTAGTCCACGTGCCTTAAAACCGGAACGGGGAACCGGTCTAGTGGAACCATTCGTTACTTTTGCCGTTTGATTTCTTAAAATTCCGCCAGGAGCAGTAGTGGCGTGGGCGATAGCAGGTGGCGGAGTGATTTCTTTTTCTAAAGTGGATAGAGTATTTAAAACGTCAAGACTCCGTGAATTTTTTAGCAAAGGAACACTGAAAACATCACATATTTCGTTTATTTGCCGTCACAAATTTGCGTGATATTTTGTTCGTGTTCAACAATGTTGGCACGTATGAACATTGCCACCAGACTCAGCCGTTTAGATTTCGCTGTGGGCATATAAACGTACAGTATTGCACTACTACTGTGTCACTTTGGCCAGGTGCCTGAATCGAGGGACAGACAGACAGACAGACACACAGACAGACAAAAAGTTTTGCGTTGATGTACAAAATGGCGCTTATGTGCTGATACGGGCCATCGAAAACAGGAAAGCGACATCCAAGAAACGGCGCAGAGTAAAGCACTACACAGTTGTATTTGTCGTGTCGGGAGCGAGAATAACACCGCTCCTCACCGCGATAACTGCAGTTTGAAGAGGCCGAAAATAAAATCGCCATCCTAGCGGTGCTGTCACAAACACACACTCGCCCTTTCCCTCTCTTCATATATATGCACACACACACACACACCAGAGAACAGCCACGACGGGCGTTGATGATGATAGCCCACAGATGACGATGATGAGGCATGATCGCATGTGGAAGACAGGCCTCCGGAGTACGAGTCCACTTGCGCATACCCTTCTGCAAGTACTTGGCACATAGCGTTTGTGTAACACTAGCGGGGGATTGTCCGGACTCATATTCCTCTGGGGTCGGGGCGCTAACCAGCGCTTACAATATATATATATATATGCATAAGGTCGTAGAATGTGCGCCTACCCCTTAGAGACATACACACCCGGGGAATAGCAGCTATGCCTTTAAGGCGTGCTGCACATATATAGTCACCAGTGGTGCTGCCCACCCTTAATCAGGACTGGTAGAATAATAAACCTCGCCGTATTGTTGTGATCTCGAGTCAATGTCATCGGCAATGGGTTTTGTGAATAAAATGTGTAACTGTTTCAAACAGGCAAAGTAGAAATTTACGGGGGGTGGGGGGGGGGATCAAAGAAAACCTTTTAGCCAAGTGTCATCGACCTTCCTACATCCCGGGCTCTTTCCTTCCCACCTCGAAGTTTCTTTCCCCGCCATTTTTCACTCTACGTTTCGGCGCTCCAAGCTCCTCGCCGCCTGCCAAGAACCGCTCGCCAGCACGGAGCTTCGCAAACCGTGGTTCGCTGCAAGGCAAACATAGAAGGGGTGCCTGACCTCGCCGAGTAGTTGGTGGCGAGCAGTGACGCGCGCAGCGCCTGTAGGATCGCGTCATTAGTAAGGGACCGAAGGTTTGCGCAACCATAAAACCGGTTACAGCTTTACTAAGGCGCCGCGGAGTACAGTGCGTGGAAACGATCACTGCTGAAGGCAGCGCCACCGTAGGTGCCAGCTGCTTGTTCGACGGCGGTGTCTCGATGGGCGCCCAGGGCGGGAAGGGGGTGAAGCGAACAGCAATAAGAATGAAAAAGCAGGGAACCGCCCTGCGAGAGCAACATTGTCTCTCTCGCAACTCTGGCGGGGGCATCCATCATCGGACCAGCCGGAGAGTTAGTGCTTGAGTGCGTCCGCCACCCGAGCCCATTTTATGCGCCTGTTTATTTATTTACGTATTTATTTGGAACGAAAACTCAACGCCAACGCTAGTTTCGCGAAATTCCCACACGAGCAACGCCCCGGGGGGGTCTGTTGTTGAAAATGTTTCCCTGATTTCTTTCGTCTCTCACGCTGCTGAAACCAGCTGCATTCGCCCTTTTTTTTGTACTTCTAAATTTAGCGGACTTAGAATCGCGGGATGTTGTGTCTGGTTTTCTTCTCTACTTTGTTTTTTTTTTTTTTCGTTTGGGAACTCCTTTGGAAGTCATGCCTCACTTTCATGTCAAGCGTAGACGGCTTCGTTGCCATCGTGTGTCCCGCGTTGGCGGCGGAAAGGGCGAGAACAAAAAAAGGGAAAAAGACAACAAACAGGCAGTTTTTAGGGGTTCAGAGTTTTCGTTTCGAAAGGAAATAAAAATGGACGGCAACAGGAACGGCTGAATCAATGCAAGCCACATAACGCTGTCTAGACCAACGCCTGGAATGATGGCACTTTGCAGCTCTCGTAACAGGCGTCGACAAATTCTACACGCTCTTTTCTACAGACGCCTCCAGTTGATTCTTCTTTCATCAGTTGTCACTTAGTAAGCCAGTTGTTATTACGACAGCAGCATTGGTTAGACTTTTTTTCTACTCTTAGCTTAGTTTTTCTTAGGCGGTTACCTTTTGCACAAGCGGCAAAGAAGCAAACTTCAGTCAGGAGACCATAAACCTAGTCGTTCGCTCTTCTACTGCGTCATGGTCTTCGTCGTTCACGATGCGACCACTTCGACTGTCAGTTTAAGCCTGCAAATAGATGACTTACTGGGCTCGAATAGTCTCATGGCCTAAAGGTCGCGAAACGCCTCTACTAATCGCTTCGTACTGCGTTTCAATAGCCGGATAGGCACGCCCGTTCAACGAAGGCAGTGGACCTCAATACGCCGCACGGCGCCTGGTCCGAACAACAGCAGTGCACCGATATCACTGCGTGATTCGACCGCTCTTTTCAACGGCCGTCAGCCGAAAGAGATCCATTGAGGGCACTATTGAGCCGCCGTGCCAGGGGAGAACGCAGCGTTGCTAAAAGCTGGTAAAGAGTTGTTGAGGGCTGGAAGAGGCGGGGGCAGATGCGTGGAGGCAAACAAAATTGCCGTTGCAGTAGCAGCGGCGGCGGCGGCGGGCAGGCAAAAATAACGAGGCCCGATGGTGCGGCCGCTTCGCGAGATGCCATGTTACAAGCTTGGAACAAAGTATCACGGACATTCATGGCCACGGTCGCCGCCTCCCTTGCCGCGCTCGAGACAGACGGGCGAGCGGCCCCCTCCACTCTCCCCCCGAGTTAATGATAGCGACGGTCGGCTGCAAAAGGGTTCGTGCTGCTCCCTCGAGCACGACGCCTCGAGGCGCCGGCGGTGGCCCCGCAAGTCCAGACTTCGAGACCGCGTCTGGAAGGGCGCGGCGGCTTGCGTGACTTCCTGGCGGGTTCGGCCGTCTCACGCAGCACTGCACGGGTCAAAGCAATCACGCCAGCTGTGTTCGGTGTAATTCTCAAAAAGAAAAAAAAAAGAAAAAAAACCAAAGGGAGAACCATTTGAAATTTTCGGGTGTCTGAAAATACTTGTCTGAAAATATTGTCAAGTGTCTGAAAATCGTTGTCTGAGACACTTGTCAAGTGTCTTAGAATACCTGAAAATACCTTGAAATAATCGAAGGCTTCAAAAACATGGCTGTACAGTTCTTGCTCTGAGCTCACTTCTGCTTCCAAGGCGAAGTTTTTAAGCGCCTCGTGCAAAAACAAAACAAAAAAACAAAAACAAAACCGTTGTTGTTGTTAGCCTGTACAGAAATAGGCCACAGCTGCAAAAAGTAAATAAAATCACGTTTCAGTTCGTGTGGGAACTAAACACGCGTATGCAGAGTACGAGTTGTGTGCGCTTCTACCGCGCTACCTCCGCGCGTTGCCAACGGTGGAACAACAGTCAGTACAGTGCGCGCTGCGTGACAGGTGAACGCGACAGCGCGTGAGTAGAACGGGTGAACCCCAGGCGTGCAGAACTCCGGTTCTGCGCAAGCCGCCGCGGGAAGAGTCGCTGCTGTGCTTGCTCAGGTAATTTAAGCCAAAAGGCGAAGAAACGACAGCATAGAAAGAGTAGGAAACATCATGTAGCAGTTTATATAGTCTTGTAAGCATCGCTAGGCTTTCGCCTTTAACGCACGTAAGCAGACATAGGTGACCTGTTGGATTTTTGGGGAATCAATGCGAACTTGCCTGGCCAATGTGCATGTTGCAGTTTTTTATCGAAACCTGCACGAAACTGCTCGATTTCCCGCTGTTAAAAGATGTGTTATTTTAGGGTCGTACACGCCATAGCAAAACTTGAAACGTTCTGCGCGGAATAACTGGATAGAGGGTCGGAAGAGACAGAAAGAGAGAGAGCAAACCTTTAAAGAAAGCTGAAGAGGTCAGCGCCACTAACGGTAGGGCTTGCTACTTTAGATGGGGGTGAACACAGTGAGACGACAGGGAAAAGTGAGGAACGGTCAGAATAGCCGTTGAATAATGACGAAACTATCAGTATCCCCAAGTGTGAGTCCTCTAGCATCTCACAACACGAAATTTGTTTGAAGCAGTCACTGTATTTTAAATGACTTTCGTAAAGTTCTGGCACTAACTCACAGTTGACACAATTTCAAATAATCCCGACATACTTCAATTGAAGAATACGCACAGGCATTCCAGAATATACACACTATCCCGGAGTTTTCAAGAACATCTACAGTATAGTGGTTGTCTGGTAGGTAAACCGCCACTGGATAAACGTAATCCGCGGCTTAGGAGTAACATTACCTCCATTCACAACACTGGTTTACATTGATATCTTGCCTTACGCGCCTCATTAAGTTCCACTGGCGCCTCAGTTCAGCTCACGGGCCCTAAGAACGGGGTAAGGCGCAAGACACACCAGTTTCGCGCACTTCTATTCTAATAGTGGTAGTTCAGGACGACCCTTTTGATCGCAAGAACACTCTTGGTGACGAATAAGTTCAGTAAACACCCACGAGGTAGCAGGGCCACAGCTACTTCTCCAACGAATGACGCAGAAATCGCCCAAATCTTGGTAGAAAGTGTCAACACACACACACACACACACACACACACGCACACACACGCACACACACGCACACACACGCACACACACGCACACACACGCACACACACGCACACGCACACGCACGCACGCACGCACGCACGCACGCACGCACGCACGCACGCACGCACGCACGCACGCACGCACGCACACGCACACGCACACGCACACGCACACACATGCACACGCACACGCACACGCACACGCACACGCACACACCTGCACACGCACACGCACACGCACACACACACACACACAAAAGAGTAATTCGCATCAATGGACGGAGTGAAACGCGTCCCCATGCAGTATGGGCGAGAAGGGGGCGAGGAGGAAGCTATCCGGCCTCAGTGCAGTCTGGGTGGTGCGGGCGGTGCAGACCTCTCCCGCACCCATTGGCTTCGGCTTCCTCCGGTTCGAGGGCAGCAATCGCAGCAGCACCACCAGCAGCAGCAGCAGCAGCAGCAGCAGCAGTTCGTTCGCCTCGTCTCGCAAGCGAAGGTCAGCGCACACAGCCTTCCTCCTCGCCGTGTTGCCGCCGGGGTTGCGCCGCCAGGGCCGCACATCTCTCGCAGCTTGATTTGCGGGCCGGAATATCTACCGCCCCCCCCCCCCCCCCCCCCCCTCCCCACCCCCCCAACCTCCGCCCCCTCGCAAGCTGTAACGCAAGCTTATGCAGATTCGCCATCCGGCTCAGCTTCCCTCATCCGCCCTCCTCTCCACCGTCGCCTGACTGCATTTTCTGGCTCCCCTTATTTCACATGTATCTTAGAGCCCTACACTTCAGTGCAGCTACGCGTGCACGCACCGTGGAATACGCGAGCAGCAAAAGTACAATGACACCGATCGCACTGCTTGTTGCAATTTAAGAACGGAGGTGTCTGGCTGGGCTCTGAAACAGCCGGCGCATATTCACAAGCATGTTATGGTTAACTGCTGCTGCTTGGCGGGCTTCTTTCTTTCCGGTAGTGCTTAGTGAAGACCTGAAGGAATCTCGGCGTGCTTTAAACTGCTCGTCGCCCCGTCCAGACACATAAAAAAACCGAATATTCAGTTTATTTTCCATTAGTGTATGCTTTTTTCGGTGTATTCGAGTTCGGTGTAAAAATAGCTAATCCGGGCTTTTTAATTCATGTCGTCAGTGTTTTATTCCCGTTCCCTCTAATCCATCTGAACACCAAGCCCATGCAGGAATACTTCAAATACTTGAAATGAATGGTTAAGGGAAAGAAATCGCGCTGCCTCGTTGGTAATTAATGTTTCAGGTGTTCAAGGGTATCTCAATTTCGCGAATGTATTTTTCAAAATGTTTGTTGATCTACGCAACCGTATTGAAAAGATTATTCTCAGTGGTGGCCGTATTTAAGAAAAAAAGTAAAAGAAAAATGAAGACAGAAAGGTTGCTGCGCCTAATTGGGCACTCGTTTTAAAAAAGACAAATTGAACCCGTTAGGGCGGAAACGACCGGTAAGACGCGCCTGAAAGCTAAATTGCCCCATCGCTGCCTTAAGCCCTTTAATCTCTTTTAATCTCGGGGATTTTACGGTCACATGGGAGAAAATAAAAATGCTGGAGGGATTGATGGAGATACTATACTAAATGGTTGGGTGCGGCAACAGAATTGCAGATAACTTCATCTAGCTTGGCTTCAGAGAATTCTTACTTCATTCTTCTTACCAGCAACTGAAGTCACTGACTGGCTGTTGAGAATATGCACCTCTCATATGCACTTCAGAATATGCACCTCACAACACTGCAGTGTCCCGATGATCTCTCGTTTTTTCAGCTCCTTTGTGCTTTCTGACCCGTTGAACCAGAACTGTCACATGTCCCATAGTCCAGTCTTTTCTGCAGTGTCAATTGTTGCTTTTCTCCTTCACTCCTTATTAGTTGGACTGGTCGGCTTGATCTGTTTGCGATTGTCTACAGCAGCGTGAGAATGCTTATGCGTGAGTAGACAATACTCAGAATTTTAGTAGACCATTAAATATTCAGCAGCTTCACAGCAGGCTTTTCCGCGCAGACACCCGTAACTTGAAAGAGTAAGCTTCCAGAGGTCCCGTCGAGAACATTTTTTTTTCGGTTAATTTTTATTTTGGTTCAAATATTAGCTATTGATTGTAAAGCTTCCAATAATCTATATTTACGCGATTATAACGAACAAATGACTCAGCTTTGCCAACTACACATTTGCGTGTATATACAAGACGTTAGACTTTTCGCGTTGCGGACAATTTTGCTGCGGTGTTCGCCGAAGAAGGTTTGATGATGTCGAGGCTTAAACGCGCCGACGCTGCACAGGTAATGAGGCGCGCTGTAGAGGAAGGCGCCAGATTAATTTTGAGCCCCTGGGTATCTTTAATGTGCGCCGAAATCTCGACCACACGGGCGTTTTCGCTTTTCGCCTCCATCAGAAAAGCGGCCCGCAGCGGCTGATAATTGAACCCAGGGCACTGGGCTCACCAGCACAACGCCTTTGCCACTGAGCCACCGCGGCGGATGCCGAAGAAGGTTTACGCCTTAAAAGGAAGCGCCCCAGCAGGGAGTTATAAATGCAGTCTTGTAATACAGAATATACTCGTTGAGCTGCAAAAGAAGATAGGTAAGAGCGTGTTCCGTGGGTCAAGAAGCTGCAGCACGCTGCAACAATACCTCGCGCCTTCACAGTTTGTGGAGCTCAATAAAATTACCGCACGTAATCTTGCAACATACAACGTACTGTTGACAGTCACAGTTCCACCCATTTTAACAATTCGAGTAATGAAAACAAAATACTGACTGTAACTTGACGTGATTATCTGTAATGTACAGTTGGAAGTTTTGGTACCGCTCTTGGTCGTCAGTCATGGTCCGGGTGAGGTCCCTAAGCATTGCTTTCGCGTCCTATAGTAAAATCAAGTGTGAGGAGTGAATTTGACGACATCACGAAGATTGGGAGACTTCGAATCTTACCAAAAGTGAAAGAAAGCTGATTATTTGGAATATCTTGTTTTTGAAGGGGACATGCACCCATGTCACCGATGTGCCTCCACTGTTCAAGTTTACTCGACTAAGCTTAGTCGGTGACACCTTTCTATTCCAGCAACCTCTTTTGCTATCAAACGAGTGTTTTATGTTTCAGGTGTCTTTGCAGTTCCGCAACAAAGATCTAGCTAAGCGAACAGGCGGAGAGAATAAAACTTTATTGAATGACCAACTGGACTTCCTAGCCAACGTCGAAGAGCCTTTAGGCTATGGTGGGGTCATCGGCCAGCTGGAAGACCCACAGTTGATCTTCCGGGCTGGGGCTGCGCAGTACAGTCTCCCACTTCTCACTATTATTAACGTTGCGACGTAGTGCTGCTGCCTGCGGACATTGCCATAGCATGTGCAGAAGGTTTTTCTTGCGAATGAAAACTTACCCCCCTGAGCACGAGGTCGCGGGTTCGATTCCCGGCCACGGCGGCCGCTTTTCTGATGGAGGCGAAAAGCAAAAACGCCCGTGTGTACGAGATTTCGGCGCACGTTAAAGATCCCCAGGCGGTCAAAATTAATCCGGAGCCCTCCACTACGGCGCGCCTCATCGCCTGCGCTGCGTCGGCGCGTTAAACCCTACAATCAATCAATCAATCAATCAATCAATCAATCAATCAATCAATCAATCAATCAATCAATCAATCAATCAATCAATCAATCAATCAATCAATCAATCAATCAATCGAAAACTTACCCCCGCTAATGATGCTCGTTAGGCTGCTGCGCATATCACTTTCCTTAACTCGTGTGCTCTATTAGTAGTCGCTGCCGGGCTTACAGCCGCGTGTATTATTTTCTCATGCGCATCTAGTCATCGTATAGTCTGACGGATCCGTTTTGTTGCTGGAAACGTCATTTATAGAAAGAAAAAATATTCAATATTATATTCCATATGCGAAGCCAGTTTTTATTTTCCAGTATTTGTATTTAATATTATGTGAATTTCACTATTTTAATCTCACTATGCAAATTACATTCCTACCAAAGAGACCTAAACTTCAATGGGTCCTCAATAAAAATTTCCCCCAGAAGGCCAGTGACCTCGGTCTGCTTCGAGGTTTGTTCTCTGTTGTAGCCCTATTAGCAGGCCTCAATGTCACTGATAAACTTGTTCAGCTCCACCTTCTTCCCCTTTGACCTCTTTAATATTTGCTTCTTGTTATAGTTCTTGTATAGAAGTTTAAAAGCGCTCAGTAATTGAAGACAAACATCAATATTCCGCAATGTATGAGAAGCCGGTGGCTGTTTTTCTGACACCGCTATCTTATGTGCATGACTGCTGAGGCAGCAGGCGACAGAGACAGACGTTCTAGAAACTCGCTGCGTAAATTCTTTGCACACAAGGTATATGCGTGTGTCTCAAGTGTGGCCACCCACGTGATGTCCAAAGCCCCTGGCAAATTCTCGGAGAGAGTACAAACTCCCTCTATATAGAAGACTCGACTCGGAAAGGTGTAGATGTTCCATTGGTCGCTGAAAGCGGGCGTCTACCGAATGGAACTGTAATATGTTCGCTATAGCGAAAAGCAAAACGGCATTAACGGCACGCGAGGAATATTGCCAAGTGCAACGACTTGACAGAAGGTGGAGTTATTAGCGTCCCAACATATTTTCTCTTGTCTTGTCTTCTCAGTGCAGAGCTGCTCAGGAACTTTCCTTTCCTATGTCATGCCATTTTAGATTCTCATCGGCCGTTATTGATACCCCTCACGCGTTTCCAATCAGGTGTATACAGGTATACACACGACCGTCCGTCCGTCCGTCCGTCTATCTGTCTGTCTGTCTGTCTGTCTGCCTGTCTGTCTGTCTGTCTGTCTGTCTGTCTGTCTGTCTGTCTGTCTGTCTGTCTGTCAGACAGCTGTGACCAGCTGAGCACTCAGGGCAAAATGACTAGCACAAAGAACAGACGCACGCTAATGTAGTCACCGTCGTTCCCGTCCTTCCGTTGATAATTGTGTTTTAGAAAACTGAGTCAATCCTTTAATAACGTAACCAAAGGAATAAGTTAATCGAGGAGTAACCTGTCTGAATAAAGTTGCACTACTAATAGCTTCCAGCTGCAAGATAAACACATATCAAAGAATGTGACAAATCGGAGTCCGCAACGCCACTGCAGCAAAGGAAGTGCGCTGAAACAGGTTCTACAGACTCAGTTCTTGAGGTGTTCGCCAGCGCCAGGTTTTCCTTTTTCTTGCTTGCGGGGTAGTACGAAGCGGATGTCGTCCGTCTCCGTACTCCGGTGGCAGGGATGCCACCCTGGTCTTCGCCGTTGTGTGTCTTCTTTTCGTGAGCGCTGCATAAATTACCTTACTGTGTAACACGTTGCTGTCGCTAAAACTTGAGACAGAGAAATTAGCGAAGCTTGTTTTGACAAATCGTATACACTAGGCGCACTAATGCTCCGGTGTCGTTTAAACGCATATTCTGGCAGCTCGCCATGCACACAACACAGGGAAATAGTTGTGGATCATTTGTGCCTATTTTCCCTAGATTCATGCGTGGACAGCTCCTTGAGTGTATTACTTAAGATGGCTTTTGAATGACAATTTCGCATGTTTGCTCACTGCGATTGCGCTGCTCTGTCACAGCAATTGAAGCATTCCGGTGCGACTGCTACGAGGACACTCTTTAGAGCTGCGTCACTTTCTTGGTCCGTGGCAAAATCACGCTGACGCGGCGCGAGGGACAAAGGCTCTCTTAACTTTTCTGTCTGACACGGGACTAACCGATGTTCTTTAAACTTGGGATCCTCATATTTTTTTTTTCTCCTAGTGCTGTAAATTTTTTCTACGTTCTGAACTGATTTTATTTTCTTCTCCCTCTTATTCATTGTTGGTGCGCACTTCTTCCCCTTTTTTTTTTCACCTCACTATGTTCACCCCCATCTGAAGTAGCAAGCCCCGCCGTTTGTGGGGCTAACCTCTTCAGTTTTCATTAAAGTTTTCTCTCTCTTTCTCTCCGAAAGAGATTCCACTATTACCTGAATATTAGCTGTGAAAGCTAGCACGCTGATTGATGTCGTTTATTCTATCACGCCCAGCAATCGTAGTCCACAAAACAATATTTCCCAATGAGAAAGATCCCTATACGACTAAGGTGCACAAAAATTAAGCCCCGAATTTTAGGCTCACAACGTTATCACACAAAGACTAATTGGTTTTCGTTCATGCTCTCATGACGTTCATGTAATGGCCTATCACTTCGTCCTCATAAAAGAACTTTTCCTTGGCGCTCTTTGCCCTTATACGGCGTTGGGCCATAAAAACCCAATCATAATCATCATCATCATCATTTCGTTCATGCCTAGCCTTGGGTGGCTCGCAGAGTTTTGTTAATCGAGGTTGTTAACACTATGTTGTTAACACTCTAAGGTTGTTTTGTTGTTAACACTCTGTTCAAAATATAGCGGGACAGTATCGCCACCGTTTCGTTTCTTTTTTTTATCACAGTCACGCGTTGGGGTCGGCGCAAGACATTCAAAGAAATGTTAAGAAATGTACGCCATAAATGAAGCGACGCAACCCAACGGGGCCTGGTCCGACGTGTTCCTAAGTATGAGAATAAAAGAAGTCTATACCACTCACGGGTTGTGTCATCACTCTTACTTTCGCTTGCATCTCTGATAAAATGTTCTTTGAACGGCGCAGCTGTCTTTGCAGGCCGTAATGTCTGTGGCGTAATCAAGAAAACCCCTTGTATAGTTACTCCCACCGTTTACCGCGCACTTAAGCACGCGTTTTACGAGGAGCGTCGGGCATCGTCCAGGCTTGAGCCTGGCGCTCGCAAAAGTACCTAGAAAACAGTTCACGCGCGTCCGCGTCTCAAGGGGGGAGCACAAGACAGCTCACAGACGCCCAGTCGCGGAGGCGGTCGCCGCCGGTTCTAGCGCGTGCTGACACGTTGCACTTAGGGCGAAATGTGAAAACCTCCGGCCAAAACGACCCGGGCGCAAGAGTCATGCATGAGGAGACGACGATATAGATGGGTACGACGATAACTACAACTACTAACACAGCGAAAAGCGACTACAGTACATGTAAATAAACAATTTCAAACCTAATGCAATGCGTGGTAGTGTGTCCTTCAGTTCTTACATAGAGACAGCCAGGCAAACAGAACAACTTTATTTGGACACAGCTGGGGTGACTAGGCCGGCGACGTCTTCTTCGTCGTTTGTCGGGCAGCAGGGCCCCGAAATCCTGCAGCTTTGCTATGGTTTAAGCCTTGCGCGACGTAATGCAAGCTTCACCATTTTTTTTTATAATTCAGAAGTACTCGAAAATTCTAGTTCCTTGCAGCAAAATATCTTGCCTCTGTCACCCTCCATCAGCGGTTTCATCACTAGGGTAATGTACACAGTCGGTGTTATAAAGACAGCTAAGTAACAAAAGGAAGACACCAAAGACGCATGTTACGAAAATCCTAGAGCCCCAATGAGAAATATTCGGAGGGGCATTGATTGAATAAGCTATGAGCTTACGTTTTGATGACGCTGGTCTTAGGTTGGGGATATGAAGAATCTTGTTGAGGCCCTCGGAGCGTAGCCTGGGGAAAGCGACCCGAAGCACAAAACAGGAGCTGTGCCAATGGGCTTCTGTCTAAGCCCGTTACTCATTTCGTTGTGTCCAGATTAGAATGCCGCCTGGAGCCAAAGGTTGTCTTCCTAGAATACCCGTGACCTAGTCCCCAACATAGTAACATAGTCCCCAAAAGGTAAGCCTCAGGCGAAGGATCTTTCTTCGGGATAGCCTGGAAACACAGCGTTGACGCTGAGCTTCCTCCAAAATTAGGGCCCGGGAGGATAGATTAAGGCGGTGTCCTGAGGCCGGCAGCTGGTATTCTCTCTCTCGGTAGCTGTCTTGGCATACACAATCCAGTTTCTTTTTGGGCCCCTTCGACGCACGACACTCGCTTACCCTCAATACCCGACGCTCGTTCTCTAATTATCAACCCATCTACGAGACAAAAAAAAAATTTCGACTACTCCTGGCGCTGTCATCCCTTCACCACATGGTTCTTTGACTACCTTTTAGTGACGTAAATGCAGTTAGCCGGTTACGTGGACGATGGACGAAGAATTTCCACGTCCATTACATGGACGTGGAAATTCTTTCTAGAGCTGAGGTTGGAGAGCTCTCGTGTCAGTCAATTCTTTATCTAGCTCACATTCGCGTTTTGTGCTAAGCATTTGTGGTAGAGGTAACTTTGCCGGAAGGGGTTTTCGCCCGCGCGCATGAAATATGCGCGCAACCTTAGCCACATTGAGCTTCACTTTAAAATCCACCGCACGGCGTCGGTAAGAGCGAAAGGGCTTCTAAAATATCCGACGGCACCAATGGAGTAAAAGTAGAATTGTTGAGTCTCCATGGAGGCAAAGGACGCCCTCGCTGTCACTTAAAAGAAAAGCGAGATAATCGGCGCAACTGGGGCGAACGCTCATGATCGCGCAGAAGGAGGGAAACATAATGGGCGCTCTGCGCGATCGCGCCAGGTCAGCGGTTCTCTTCCCTCAACATTTATGGTGCCGAAAATAGGTAAAAGACTGACACCTTGCTCTTTCCGACTGATAAGCTACGTCGACAGCGAGACGTTCCGCGCGCCGCCAGTACCAGTGTGCTGAATGCAGTGGCCGAGCTTTTCCAAGCCCCTCTCACCGTAACCGTCCTACTTGCAAGAGACCACCAAGAGGCCTATAAGCAAAGACTCCGCACTTAGGGAGCAAAACGAGAAGATGGAGAAGCTGCTCAGAGGCGACGAGCTTGACAATGATAATTCAGAAGCCGCGACTTGCGAGAAGAACTACTGTAGGGACCGGTTCCTGTCCCTACGAGCCTAACGAAGACCGGGAGCGAGGACAGAATGGTGCATCTCCGCAGCGCACAGGACATGATCATTAGTCAAGGAGCAGGGGATCAGAATGAAAACAGGACAAAGAGGAAACAACGGAGCTGAACTCGGGATCTTACTATTTACGGATGCGCCTTCCTCCACGCGCGACGGTGCTCCGGTGGCCGGGGTCGAGGGGCCGTGGCTCTTCTACAAGGTTGTATCCAGGTGAGCTCCGTGCCGAGCTCACCTGGATACACCCAGTTCCTTTCGTTTTCTTTCCCGACAAACAGCAACCACCTTCTAGAAGGGGTATTGGCCATCTCGCTGCAATAATGCCGGAGACGACGTGCTCGTGCGCCAGTACTTGTGGGTGTGAGACAGCAGTGATAAAGACGATCCCTGGACTGCGCTCATTAACAAAAACCAGGAGAAGTCGTTGCTAAGCTGCTTTTGACGGGTGTCTGCAGTGACCAAAACAGTAACCAAAGAGTGAATTGTGACAAAAGGAGGATGCCTGGATCCTGTCATTAGAACGTTTGAACTGCATGGCCATGGCGTCTAAACGGCGGTCTCCGGATCTGGGCTCGTCGAAAGAGAACGGAACAGGCGAGCGACTAGTGCCACGAGGAGGCGAGCGCATCGATTGTGCGTCTGAAAGCGACGTCCCACTTATCAAGGAGCACGGTTACAACGCATTGACGGTGCCCGTTACTACTATAGGCCGTGAACGAGAGGCCCAGGGGCTCCAAAGATGACAATCATTTCCACGATGTAATCGCGTGCGATTCTGCCACGGGGCACTCCTGCCTTACGGCCGGCGGGTCTGACGTGCCGTTGGGGGCTCTGTATCTTAAACACAGATGCGCCATGCGCGGCCGCGGGAGGATATTTGAATCTCCATCGGGGGGAAGCGCGCAGAAGGAAACGAAAAGGACGTGTGCCGCTAGTGCAATCTGTTGTGCAGCCGCAGAATGAATAGAACAGAGTAGCAGCCACAAGACGTTCCGAACGATTGCGCAGTGCAGGCCCTTCTCTGTCCTCAATAAACATTAGGAGGAACTGAAAGCCTGGCCACAAGGTGTACTGAGCGATCGCGGGTGTCCGATCTTTTTCCGCCCTCACCTAAAATAAGTACGGCGAGAAAAATAAACCTTTTTTGGGGACTGGATGGGAACCGAACTCACGAGCCTCCGAAATCCGAGTTCATCACGCATGTCTGCACCACTGTATATGGGGTCCATTGCTTTATCTGGCTAAAGGTGAACCTAGTGAATCCGTCGCGTCCTTCGACTTGGAAACGTCGATAACTGGCGCAACCAGCTCGACGTACTTGATATTGCTTGGCGTCAAGTTAGCCATAAGGTTAGGGAAACCACACCTTAAGGCTTAATATAGGCGCAACAACATATCTTCTCAGGTGGATAGGTTAGTGGCTATGACAGGTGCCTCGAGAAGCTCATGATCGTATCACCGATTCCCATTTGGCTGAGACGTCAACATGTGCAGCCCCAATTCTCGCACACCCCTTTTAGGGGGACCAATGACGACGACAGCTTTCGTCAGGAGCTCGCGACCGATTCACTGATTCCCATTTGGCTGGCACGTCAACATAACCAACCAAAATTCTCAGATTCCTTCTGAGTGGTATTGGCAAGTGACGATTACAGCTGCTCTCAGAGCCTCAACAACGATTCACCAATTCCCATTGGCTGTGTCTCAACATATCACTACAAGAAGCTTGCGGCGGCGTTTAACTGGAAAATAATGCGACCCTGCTGACTAGGCCGAGCTTTGAAGACCAGAAGAGGCTGGTTGGCAGGGCACTTCTGGCAGCTTGAGCACAAAGGTGTCCTCCCACGGGCGAGCGGCCATAACACCTTCCGCTACGCACAATAAAAGTTTCAATCATCAACTCGCGAACTCAGAAAAGTGTTTAGGCAACCCCGGACTATTTTACTGTTCGCGTCCTCACTGGAAACACTGAGAAACCAGTAGTATTCACCAGCAAAAAACGGCACTACAAGATTTTCTCACCACAGCAGAACCTTTGATTGCTCTTTGCTTCACCTTTGTTACCATTTTCTTGAATTCGTTCATCGAATGCTTTTATTGCTGCAACTGCAAGAAAGCTGGCCGAAAGCGGTGATGTTGTTGGTGTGGCGTCACATCAGCACAAAAGTTTGGCTTTACATTGAAGGCTCGGAAACGCGAGGAAAATATTTCATTTTTGAGTTGGGTTGAATATTTGGAGTGAGTTTGTAAGCGACCGGAGGTACGTAGACGAGTAATATTTGGCGCACGTATGTCGCGACCATCTGATCCAACGACTTCACGTCCATTACAGCCATGTTTTAGAGGTTTCGAAATGTTGAAAAATTATTTTCGGGGCACTGAAGTCTGCTTGCGTGCTTTGAAGGTAAAATCATTATGGCTTCCCCTGGCGCTACTCATCAAGTACTTCTTTGCTGCGACATCGTGTTTGCGTCTCCTTCTTCGGCTTCATTTCTTCATCTTTTGGCGCGAATTACTTCTGCAGGCAGGCTGACGACGCTTCATGCCACCGCAGCTTCAGGGATCTCCGTGAATGACGTGCACCTCTTCTTACATGCCTACAAGTTCGTCTATCACGTGACATGGCATCGGCCCCGCCAGCACTAGGCTGTCTTGTTCCGCCAGGCTGAGGCAGAGTTGTGTTAAAGTACTCGGATCTTTCTTTCTTTCTTTCTTTGGAGCTCCTGGTAAACTGCTGTACAACTCAAATGTGCTCTCAAAGACGATAGTCTTTCTTGGGCTACTTAAACGCAGAAATTTTGGTCTGTCTGTCTGTCTGTCTGTCTGTCTGTCTGTCTGTCTGTCTGTCTGTCTGTCTGTCTGTCTGTCTGTCACCCGAACAAAGCGAAACAAAAACTGCAAAGTAGACTGATATATCCACAGCCAAATGTAAACGTCTAAGTTCGGTGTCAATGTTCATATTTTTAATATTGTTGAACAAGAACAAGACATTGCGCAAATATAAGGCAGAAAATCAATATAAAAAAAATCAACTGCAAGTGATATTCGCAGTGCTCCTTTATTAAAAAAATCATGGGTGCTTGTTTTATGCGATACCAAATGAAATACTACCTCAATGGCAGAAAACCGTCGCCTGCTGCAGCCCGTGCTACTATTGCTCCTGGAGGCATTTAAGAAATTATACGGCAACACCAAAGAAAGGTTCCACTAAATAGGTTCCACGTTCCGCTTGGAATGCTCGTGGAGTAGGGCAACGTGGTTCTACAAACGTTTTAGTGGGGTGCCTCAATTCACGCGCGTCTCCGCCGTACGGCAGCGCTGGCATCGAGACACCCGTCTTGGAGCAGTGGAATGCGGTAAATTTAAATTGACTTGAGCAAACCTCTAGCGGGTTATCTTGGGAGTAACGAGACGGGAGAGGAACAGCATGAGCGGTGAACGGGAAAGAGAAGGGAGGAGAGGAGAATAAACATTTACTTAACAGGGGCGCCAGTAGACTATCGTCTTTCGTCGACATTTGCAACGAAAGGAGCAGATACGGGGCCATTTTTTATTTAGGCTTTAAACAGGTGGCCATTTCAGTCCCGGACAACAACACCGGTTTTTCGCGCAATGGGGTACATAAGACTTTCACTTTAATAAGCTTAAGAAAGGGCTGCAGAATGCAGTGCAGTGCAGGGCAGTACACTCAGTGTAGTGCGGTGCAGGGCGGGGCAGATCAGAGCAGGACTGCGCAGTTGGACGCAGTGTAGTGTAGTGCAATAATGTGCAGTTCAGTGCAGTGTAGTAGTGTAGGTAGTGGAACCTAATGTCACTGAGAGCAGTATCTCGTTTTGTTTTTTGTTTACACGAATTTTATAGAAATGAGAAGCAAACATCAACAGACACAATGAAAAAGAAAGACAGCAGTGCACATATTTAGTATACCCTAGCTAATTGCCCAAGGTGATGAGTAATGTTCGCCACGCTATTCTTCATATCAGCTAACGCCACCCGACTTGATCAGAGGAAAGCCCAGTTGATCGATCAAGATAGCCCGTGCTTACTTTTCGGCGACCTTTGGAGCCAGGCTGCTAGACTCTCCGCGCTCGCTTCTTCCCTCGTGAGACGTGATTGCAGCTTTCTTGCCCCCAGGGCTTTGTCACCTCCGCCGAACCGCTCAGGAAACACTCCGGATCTTCGACAGGAAAGGAACTTCATCTCTCAGCTTTGCTCAGTGCGCACGTTTTCGAAGTTGCTGTTTTATTTACTCAGTTTACTCCAGACTTCGTAATGAGTTCCAGATTGTTTCTCTCTATGGACCCCGGCCGACGCTTAAACAAGTTAGAACGAGGTACGGTTTTTGTATGTCTCACGTACCTATCTGGTCGACGTTTCGGAAGTGGAGGCAGGCGAAAAAGAAGTCAATACGGCAAGGTATAGCGAAAAATATTTCGGGCACAATGATAATATGCTACGATAGCGAGGAAAGTCATTTGATTTAAGCACTCTGGCCTCCCCAAGTCAGTACTGATTAATTTGGATTAGCTACAGCTACACAAGAAGCACTGTTGCCACTGTTAGGAATGGAGGTGCAGTCATAAAGGGCAAGCATGGCACCGCCTCTGCCTTTCATTCTCCGCATATGTACGCCTTAACCGAGTCACTTCATTCTTTAACAATGAACCAAGTACCCCAACACTTATCCTTGTCATTTAGCTGGGAGCTTAGCTTTAACTTGAGGCACATACGCGCCCCACGTACATGTACGTGGACGCAGAATAATGGAATAATCATCATCATCACCACCACCACCACCATCATCATCATCACCACACCCCCACCGTCATCACCCTCATCATCATCATGCAGATGCATATCGCAGCATGAAGGCTTCTCCTATCTTATCGTAAACAAGCAGTGTCTTCCTTCCCCCAATTTCGTCATCTCTGCATTAACCACCTGTACGTATTATCTCATCCCCCCATAGCAGTTTTCTTTTCCCAACATTAATAGAGTACACAGGCATACAGACACACAAGCATGGGCATGACCGGCAACTAATGGGAGTTAAAATCGCGATATACACTGATGTTACGATTTTTTTAGTGACTTTTGCGAGCTTAATTATTTGAAACCCTGCGGGCACTAAGAGCATTCAACAGCGTCTTTATGGGGAAAAAATTACTTGAAGCATTTCTCAATTTAATTACCGAAATTCTAACCTCCGCAATATTTTTTTTCGCCATTTACGCGAAGCTTATACACAAGTTCATATTAGACACCAGGCGCACAGAATGCCCCAAAATGTTATAGTCATGAGTACAGTTTCTCTGTTGATAATAAGTGTGTGCTTCTATTATATGTTCTAAAAGACGTGGCCACCGGCATGCTCGTCACTTTCTATTGAGCATTTTTGCTTGGTCCCGCTGGTACAAAAACAGCATAAAATGTGTATGCTCTTCCTTTCCGTCTCAAAGAGCTGTTAAGGTATTGAGGACCTCCTGAAAGACATCCCTTGCTAGCGCGCACTCTCACTTTTTTCGTTCGCCTTGTGCAAATGAGAGAATACGCTCGATCAAGGAATAAATGTCTTTAAAAAGGACGGACAATTTGGCTACGATAACCATGAAATATTCCTCGAAAGATGCAGTCCGTATTATATAGTGCTGACCATGCCCGAGTCCGTGCTACTCTGCTTTCGAAGGATTAAGAGTACGCACTCAGGGATTTTACAGAGTACGGGCTCAGATATCTGGTGTTCGATCCACCTGTAGTGCTTGAACTCTGAGTAATTATTTTTATTGATTCATTCATTACTTGGTGCATCAATTGTTTGGTACTCATGCAAAACGTGCGCTGCAGCAGCATACATTCTTTGTCAGATACACGACCGCGGCTATATGTTGTAGTCCTTAGAGTACTAATCTTTTAACTAGTATAACGGCTGCAACTGTGGGGTATGTTCTGGTGCTTAGGCCTAACGTTTCGCTTTCAGGTATTATGACATGCACCTTTACGAGCAGCTTGACGTACGACCAGCACAAGTATTTTTTTTCCAGTCGGTACCGATTGACGACGTTAGGTCTCAAATCGGAATGTCTTACGTTTACGCTTAAGGTCGGGTAGCCATGAAGTTTAGCCTTACGACGAAAGTCACGTCGAACTCATTTGTCAAAACGTCGAGCTTTGGGTATCAGTTGACGCTCAAAGCGTGAACTTAGCCTTAGTGTAGGACCGTCGCAAACCTGCATCGGGGCCTTCCTCTGCCGCGGATCTCCCTTTGCGGAAGCGAGTTATAAAGTTAAAAATACAGCAGGCCCCACGAAAGTGGCCTAATAAATGAAGCTTCATGAATGAGGCTTCAACTAGTTCACACTAAATCTGCCGAAGTAGGGTAACGGCGATTTCGCACTAGTATTTTTTTTTTTTTTTTTTTGCGGTCAGCGCATCCACTTAGTAAAATTTGTGCGCGTCACCTATCTAGCCGCTTTCCTACTCTCAAATCTCTCTTGCATATTACACTGCGGCCGAACTCATCCGCTAGAGTGATGCAGGATCAATATTTTTAAGCGACTGCGCGAGCGTGCAGGTAATGAAAAGCGCCGGCGCCTTAAACCGCACCAGCTCTGGCCGCAGGCTGCTGAGCAAAGATTTTTTGGCAGGCGGCTCCTGCTTTTCTGCTTGCCTAGTTCGTTATTTATTTGTGCCTCGTCATTGTTAACTGCCTTATTAAAGGGCTTCCGCGCAAGTGATGCGGTTTGGCAGGCCTAGCTGAACGAAGACTTAACTCAAAGTGTCGGATGATAGATGAGCCTCGTGCGTCGCCTGATAGATAAACGACCTTAGAGGACACCACGAAACTCTTCGAGGCGGAACTGACGCAACACCGCACGCGTCTTGGGTGGTGGGGGGAGGGGAGGGGGACGTCTAGACAATGTCTCAAGGGAAGCGCCTGGGCGTGACAGATGAAGAAAAGAGAGAACAAATTTGGATAAATAGTGAGCGAGCAGGGATGCAACCTAGCTCGTAAGTTATCCGCGAAAATTCCCAGGTAATTCAAGTATTAGTGGAAGGTTGCCCGTATGCTAGAATCCTGGCGAGCTGGAAGAAGGGGGGTGGGGTGGAGAGGCAGACAGTTAGAAAAGGGGAGTGATTGGCAAAGCGAGAGAGCTCCACGGAAACAAGTTTGATTGATCGCAACCATTTCGAAGTCAGAATGCGCCCGGGAGGCTTCTGAAGTCGGTCCTTAAGTATTGAAGCAATTTATCACATAGGAGGCGGATATTGTCGGTGCGCTAGCGTTCCCTATTGGGGAGTAGGCAACGCTAGAGTTTTTTTTTTTTAAGAAAAGAGTTTTTTTCTGTAGTGTACTTGCTTTATTGTTATATTTGTTACATCTTGCAGCATTACGTTGGTTAGTAGTAGTAATAGTACCTTTAATACCAGAGGCGGATGTTGGTTGAAAAAAAAAAAAAAACAGCTCAGGAGAAAAGAGAGGGAATGGTCGTACACCAGTAAGTGAGACTGAACCAAGGTACAGCGAAGAACAAAGACAACTGGCGGCGTACATCACGCAACGGCTTGAAGACGTCCCCAGAGGTCCTGGAATGTGAGGGCTCAGCAGGACCCCGTGCATAATTCATAAAAGCTGCTCTCTCTCTCTCTCTCTCTCTCTCTCTCTCTCTCTCTCTCTCTCTCTCTCTCTCTCTCTCTCTCAGGAGAGGCGTGTCACCATTACAAGTTTCGACGCCGAATTCGTCCTGGTCGCAATGTCGTCTGATCAATAATTACTTTCTACTTGCGCAACACAAGACATGGTTGAGGGAGAATTTCACAGCAGCAATCGAGGCGAAACCAGTAGAAAAGACAAATAAATGGTTTTTCAGCGACCTCCGTGTGGTGACCGGCGTTTCGACGTGGACTTTTTAAGCCCTGGAGGCACTTATAGCTTGCTTTTTAAGCTTACACTCTCGTATGTGGTAGCGTCACTAAGAGGGCAGTATTTCGACAGAAACGTAAAAATTGGCAAAAAAAATCTACTTCCTGTTTAAACATCCCACACAGTTTAGATTTGGTGGTTTATTTTTCATTTTGTAAGTTTTGCCGCAGCCCGGTAGTTTTTTCGTTTCAAGGCCTTCCACAGAGGTCAAAGACAAGAGAGTAGATATGAGCATCATGGATCCGCCAACCAGACCTCAAACGCTCAGATACTTATGCTGGACAGTGATGAAATTCGCCGACTCTGCTTGTGGTGGGTAGCATTACGTAGACTAAGTTGCTCAAACAGTTTATTTCACACCATGAGATCCTCGGTATCTCGCGGTAGGTCGGCTGTGATGGACATCGGCAGCAGGTGAGACTGCTGCCGTTGTCAAGCCTGTAGAAGCGTTAACCTCACAGTCCACTGCACGAAGCACACAACCAGCACAGCGACGGTGTGGCGGAGCGGTACTTCACACTGCGCATGCGCGGTAAATCAGGTGTCCTCCTCCTTCTCCACTCTAGTATCGTTCTTTCTGCAGTGCTCGTGATCGTACCAGGGGCTTGTATTTTTATGGGGATCTTTCAGTCACACCGAAGACGCCTTTTCTCGTAATAAGACGTATAAGGCCTTCGCTTAAAAAAAGAACAGACGCTGTGTGGTGTGTCATCTTCTGTTCTCAGTTCGTCCTGTCCTTTTAGCGCAATTTAATATCCATCTTGGCAGACCAACAAGCCCGTCAGATCGCTTTCAAGACCATGAACCTTTGTGCTTGTTTGTTTGCCGCATTTCCCGGTTACAAAGTAAACTTGCGCAAAACAGCACGCTTAAATTTGAGATCTTTTTTCCTGCTGACATACATGAAGCATAAATAGAAGATTGACCGCCGATTTTCTTTATTTTATGACGTCGCAACGCTCAGCCGGAGCGTGGCCGTGGAACGGTCAGCAGGAGGTTCCACGCTATGGATGTCTTTCTTGTTTATTCCGATCAAAACGTTACGTGCAGCATACGTGCTCTATACCAGCGGTTGCATTTCCAGAGAATTCTATTTCAATATATTCCACCTGCAAAACTGCGCTCCATTTTGAAATGCAGTGGCCGGAAACAATGGTGGGCCCCGGAAAAAAAAAAACGGCGTTTTGTTTCCATTTTCATACACAATATAACAGCCTGGCCTGTGCACTGAATATTCGCTAGACGTAAAAGAGCAAGTAAAACCGCCGCGTTGGCTTTGTTTTCGGCGCAGTTTGCGACACAATTTCCCAGTGGCTACATCCTGTGCAAAATTTTCAATTCTGATAGATCACCGCGTATGAATGAGAGGAATGCCCCATCTATACCGATGCATCAGACAGAATTGCAGTTTTTCCCTGCACGGGGTAAGCCTTTCTTTTCACGATCACAGTGTAAGCAAACCAAGCCCCTGGTGGCGCCGGGGACGTCCAGCAAGAGCGGGCTTCTTTTCGTCTAGAAAGATGGAATTCAGGTCAAGCTTAGAGCAATGGTTCGAATTGAGAAAAACAATGGGGGTTATTTTTTAAAGACGATAGTCTTTCTCGGGCTACTTAAACGCAGAAATTGTGGTCTGTCTGTCTTGAAAGGATACATTTATTATAAAATAATCCTGGTATCAATGATGCAACGTAAAACCCAGAAACAATTAAACAAGTGCAGCGCCTGGTGCTACAAAGCTAACACAGCCCGAAGGCTGCCAGTTACAGACACTTACAGAAAGACGCCAACAGTTTCGAGTGTACTGTAGACAAAAGATTAACATACAAACAATTTTGAGTTGCTTACGACCAAAAGATTAACATGAGAGGGAAGCAAGGATACAAAAACATTCGCTTCAAGACTTCAGCAATATACAGAACAAGGTTCGTGTTAATGTCACAACGAGTACTGTAGCGCACGTGACTTGGTGCAGCCACCCGGCCAAAGTGAAACAAAAACTGCGCAATAGTCTATATACCCACAGCCAAATCTAAACGTCTAAGTCCGTTGTCAATATTTATACTTGTCAACATTGTTGAACAAGAAGAAGACACTACGCAAATGTAAGGCAGAAAATCAATACATTAGTGATATTTGCAGTCTTCCTTTGTTATAAAATTCATCAATGCTTGGTTTTTGGTGATTGCAAATGAAATGCTACAACTACTGCCGAAAACCGCCGCCTGCTGTTTCCCGCGCTACGATAGCTCCTGGCAGCATATAAGAAATCAAACGACAACGGCAACAAACGGTTCCACTAGATAGCTTCCATGTTCCGGTTGGAAAGCTCGTGGAGTAGGGCAACGTGCTTCTATAAACGTTGTAGCATGGTGCCTCGATTCACGTGCGTCTCCGCCGTCCGGCAGCGCTGGCATCAAGACACCCGACTTGGCGCAGTGGAACGCGGTAAATTTAAACTGACTTGAGTAAACCTCTAGCGTGTTTTCTTGCGAGGAACGAGACGGGAGGGGAACAGCATCAGAGGTGAGCGGGAAAGAGAAGGGAGGCATTTATTTGGCAAGGGCGCCAATCGACTATCGTCTTTCGTCGACATTTGCAACGAAAGAGCAGATACGTGGGCATTTTTATACACTGACCGGCGGAAAACGTCCAGCTTCTGTTCTGGCTAGCCCATGTCATACAGTCGAAGAGATCAAGAGTTTGCAGGCCATAAATGCCGACGCTACCAGTTTTCCTAAACCCAAGATGGCTGAGCTCGAAAAGTAAGATATGAATGAAAAAAAGAAAATTAAGGTTTGTTCAAAGGAGTGAACAGGCAGTTGGGAGTCACTTTAAGCAATGATTTAACATGGCGTGCGCATATTTCCAACATCATTTCATCAGCAAACAGATCGCTTGGTTTCTTAAAACGACCCCTACGTCATGCGCCCCCGCATGCAATACTGCTAGCCTACACATCTTTAATTCGCTGTCAACTTGAATACGCGTCGCTTATCTGGAGCCCTCATCAACCAACGCTTTAATTGTGCCACCCGACGCACTTGAATCCGTCCAGAATCGATCAGCTAGATTCATTCATTCCTCATATTCATACAACATAAGCGTTTCATTCCTGAAACTAGAATCTCGTCTTTTAAACCTTAACATTCGTCGCCGCATTGCCAGCCTCATTTTGTTCCACAAGTTCTATGACAGTAAATGGTGCCACCCACCCTATATCTTGCCTCCTGCCCGCATATCTCGCCGCACTGCTCATTCTTTTCATGTCGCCCGACCCCGTGCCCGTACCACGACATTTGCCGCCTCATTCTTTTTTCGCGCAGCCTCCGACTGGAATCGCCTTTCCGCTGAGCTTGCCACCATTACGTGCCACTCAACATTTACACAAAATGTCACGCGCTTCTTTTCACATTGAATGCTCAAGCATGTCATTTTTGTACCCCTAGTTCTCGCTCCCCCTTTTTTTTTCTTTTTTCTTTTTGTAAGTTGTTCCGTCTGTTTGTATTTATACCCATCCTGCATATGTATTGCATTAGTTGTATCTGCTTCCCACCCCTTATGTAATACCCCCTGTAGGGGGTCTTTAAGGAAATAAAGTGATGTGATGATGGGATGAGCCCCTTATTCAAGTCAGCGTACTTCATCTAATATCTGACGTCACTGTTTGCCAATATTTATTTTTGTTTTTTTAATTACTAACCTTACTTTCGGTCAAATTATTACACGGACCTACTTCTGCCCACCCCTCCGTCCCATTCTTGTATTCTTGCGCTCGTAGGAGCGCAGAAATGCAAAAAATGAGACGATGCCCACTCGACGACGATTAACCCACTCCACTTCGTCTTGCAGTGGATTAATTATTCCGCTGCAGGACGAAGTGCACTGGATTAATTAAAAAGGTGGCCCCCAAACAGTGCCACCCTTTCTACTACCCCCATATAAACAACCATTTTTGTCACGTGCATGCTGGTGTATTTGAGAGGAGTACAAAGGTTCGTTTCTCGAGCAAGTGTGTGGCAAAACTGTTGTACGTAGTTTCAACTCACACAATAATTTATTTCTCTGAGCAGTGGTAATGTCTGCAGTGTGTTATCAAACTCAGGTAAAGATCAAGCACCAGACGTCCTTTCTGGTAGCTTCACAAGACTACCGCGATGACAGAACAAGAATTTGCATTTTTTTCTCCAGTACCTCTGCCTCCTGAATTTCTAAGTTTAACTATCTCATGAGTATTAGCTTCCCCTTCACTCAAACGCGCTTTGTTCAGTATATAGGCTCTGGCCGCGACCTATAGGACGCCGTCCTTCAGGCTTGATTTCATGTAAACAACATGGCGAAAGAAACAAACTTAGCTCCTTCGGACGCACTTCTCTCGTTGAAAAAAAAAATGTGTGCGTAAATTAGCAAGTACTTCAGGTACGTGGCGGAAGCGAATGTCCGCGCTAAATTGATACAATGATTCGACAGTGTCGATATCTGTACGGAGTATTAATTTGAACGTCACCACTCACGCAAGCAAACTCCATGTGATGAGTAAAGACACTAGAGTTGGCGGATTAACCTATGGTGCAGTCCTACGTCCATCGACGTCATAGACGTCCTACGTCCATCGACGTCTGTCGACGTCATAGCACAGAAACAATTTTGGAAAACGTAATTTTTTAATTATACATGAACCTGCGCGATCTCCAAAAACAAATCAAATTGGCCTTCATCAAATGACAGAAACCTAACTCTGCGCCTGGTCCGCTCCTTCCCCAATTGTTGTATTCCAAACTAGGTAACGTAATGCTACAGAATTCCGGGGGGGAAAGCCGGAACCGTGCATTTCCAGATTTAAAAGCAAGAAAGAAAAAGCTCGTTTAGGGATGCTAAAGCACGTCTCAAAAATACGCAGTAACATAGGCATTGCTCCGATTTTCTTTTTCTTTTTTTCGGGGGGGGGGGGGGGGGGGGGAAGAGAGGTTAGGATAGGGTTGCACGGCGCGCCGTACAACTTCGGCCAAATGTTAACCAAGCGACTACGTGTTCATACATTCAAATATGTAAGTAAACATAGCGAGCGTTTGACGAAAAAGAAACAGGTATTCTTGCAATTCAGCCTCAAGTTTAATTAACGCGATTGCATTTAAGCAGCCCAGGACCGATGCGACCGATGTACGTTGAGTATCAGGGTTTTAAGAACGGTAGTAATTGCGGGGGGCATGCAATTTATTTGCTCTGGTGTATGCAAACTACCCTTGACCATTAATGCGAAATTGATTGATTGATTGTAGGCTTTACCGCGCTGACACAACGCAAGCGATGAGGCGCCCCGTAGTGGACGGCTCCGGATTAATTTTGACCATGTGGGGACCTTTAATGTACGCCGGAATCTCGAACTCACGGGCGTTGTTGCTTTTCGTCTCCACCAGACAAGCAGCCGCCGCAGCCCGGAATCGAACCCGCGCCCTCGTGATTAATGCGAAATGATCTAAAGAAAATGGTGCACTGGAAGCACAGCGGGTATCACGGGATTTATGTTACGGTAAAATAACATTGGTTCAGTTATTTTCCTTACGCTGTGCTTAGAAAAAAGTAATAAATAACAATAGTTATTGCACGGACCTCCACCAAGTTTTGATACCCTGAAAACCCGTTGGTCAATGTTGTACTAAAAAGCAGCGTAAATTGGAAATGAGAGCGATGGCCTAGAAGCTGCGGTATTTTTTGAAGACAAATAAAGCTAATTGTTTCTCCAAAATGATGTGTCGGCATCATTCACTACGGAGCCCAAAAAGCGTTTACGTAGCCCTACCTGGTAATGCGCCCGGTTAGGCCTAGCGTTCTCGATGTGGTACAAAGTCTGGCAGAAAAGTGATCAAAACCCCCATGACAACAAAAATAACAGCAAAAAGTATTTTTCCCGCCTATAGGTGACAAGCAATCTCCGCGGCGTGGAATTGGGTTACTTCTGTTTAACACTTCCTTATCGCGCTCAACAAGTCGGCTTGTGGTGCGGCGGGCTGTTCACTGTCGAAGTACCTAGGCTCCAACAACTTCCGAACAAAGTTATTCCTTGCGCATGAAATTCCGAAAAGTGTGTGCTTTTATAATACTGAAAATGTACACACCTTCCTTGATGTTTCACTCCCGGCATTTCTGTAGTTCTTGCTTATCCTTCGGTATCCAGTCGCACAAAACACAGAGGGGACGGGCACGTTGCTAGCCCTTTCACGGAGACCGCCAAATCACTGCATTTCACATGGCATAGCTGCCCACTACCACACTGCACTTATTCCATATTCTTCGGACGTCATGGAGCCGAATAATCCTCGACCGACGTCCGCCGGTTCCCCAGCTCGCGCCGTAGGGTTCGAAGCACAGACGGCCGTATCGAACATGATCACCGGTACGTTCTCGACCAAACACCGCACTGGTCGCCTAGCGAAGAATGAGAGACTGTCTGGAGATCCATGGTGGGATGACTTGATGCCAGGCTGACTCGCCCCTCCCCAGGCATCAGAAGAGAGGGAACGGCGAACAGCGCCGAGGGAGGAAAAGTCCCCATGGCCGACACGGACTAGACGCGCGAAGAAACTCCCCAGCCAGGTCGCTCAAGTTTCCCTGGTCTGCGAGAAACCCCCCCGTTCGCGCGGATGGTCGGCGTTCGTAGACCGATATGTGCAGTCCCTAGAACGAAGCGTTTGCTCGTTATTATTTCGGGGCCTGAACATGGCTGCGCCTCACCCATGTTGGGTGGCCAAGCGCACAATCTGCGTCCAGGAATGCGGACATAGGAATGAGAGTGCCCTGCTTGTACTATAAAGCTCATTTTCGCTAACGCCTTCTCGGGACATTGCGGTACTGTTTCGCTTCATCTTAGCGACCGAAAGCCTGGGTCCCTGTTCTTTGTATGAAGCTTCAGATGTACAGTCTACGCTTGACAGCTTCCACCAACAGATGAAATTATATTTAAAAAATATACATAAATTTAACTTCTTGCTTCTCGAGGTCTTGAGAAAACCTAGGGATACATTTTGATGTGGGGTTACGCCGAAAACTAGTCGATAACCTAGATTTGTTCAAAATACAAATGAACAATTTAAATGTCGGTGAATATGCTTGTTTTGTATCCTTAGCAGGGAATAGAGTAGATACTGCGCTATTAGCCTCGCAATTGTTCAAATAAGTTCAAATACCTTAAACGCCAGCCTCCGGTCCTAGGGAAACCACGTGAGGCTATTGCCGCTCCTTCCAGCCCCCTTCGAACGCGAGGAGGAATTTTCGCAACACTTCAGTTTGCGAAAGAATATGTTCTTTTTTTCACAAGTCGTTAGATATATTTGTAAAAATAGCAGCAAGGGCGTATTAGAAGTAACAATTTCTAATGCTTTTGGTTGAATAGATTACAATGCTACTTACGAGGCTAATGCTATGTTCAGACTGTTCAGACTACCGACATAACAGCCATATCACGCGCTATGGACGTAAAAAAAAAACGGCGTTTCACGCAGTTCGGTTGGCTGAGACGTCAAATGACGTCATTATATTAAGGTATCACATGGCTGCGACAACAGTCTGAACTTGGCGTGACAAAACCGGCTTGGGCCAGTCAATTTCAAATGAAGCAATTTTCTAAAAACCGTGTGGGCAAACTGCTAGACTACATCGAAGGTGTCAGTGTTACCACTTCGGCCGGAATCATTCTTTGCTGCGATGAAGTTCTCTTTCTCTATCGTTGCACGGCCAGGTCGTCCTCTGTTCGTCAAAACTGGGCTTGTTGCTTTCACAAACTGCTGAAGGCGATCGTATCTACAGAGCATTGCTGGCATGTGTGACCACATTGTATTTTGTTTTTTATTGTGATAATGTGAACTCCGCAGGTTCAACTGCGATTACTCTGCAATGCCGCTGAACATCTGACGGCGACTCCTGTCCAATTGCTGTGATCTAAGTAGTGAAAGTATCATATGTGCCCCGACTTCAAGCGGAGTCTTGCTATTTAGGCATAATGAGTCTGAACAATGTTTGACAACGTCAAACATTGACGTTCAGGCATTTTTGTTGCGCGTCTAAGTATTTCTCGTGGTGATTTTGTAACCCCTTAATGTATTCAACGTACGTTTACTATTGCAATGTTTTCGCCCCAAGAAAAAATAGTTAGAACACACCCTTTCGACTGTTCCTCAAGGGAAAAAATTCCGGGCCATCTCCACTACGTAAAACCTGGGGTGGGGCGAAGCATGCAGAGTATTAGTGTATTCTTGGCACCTTGGCGTTTTTGCCGACTGAGATGAATCCGTTGGGGGGTAGAGAGAGACGAGACGAGAGACGAGAGACAAAGACGAAAGACTCTTACAGCTTCGCTGTAAAGGTCTCTCGTCTTTGGAGCCCGAAGCTGTTTAGCGCGAGGTGTAAACGAGTGTCCCGGTGTTTTTTTATTACGCGTTACGTTCTAGCGCGAGGTGTAGAAGAGTTTCTCGGTGTTTTAGTAACGTAACTGCACGAGACGATTCTTACGACGACGACGACATGAGACACCGACAGCCCCAGCCCATAAGGGGTTTAGCACCTAAAAAGGGGAGGGGGAGAAATATCGTAAGAGTAAATTATAGCGAAGAGGACGCTGATGTCCGTATCCGGACAAACCCTCGGCGGTTGCGTACGATTGGGCCACCTACTAGCCGAACGATACGCGCCCATATCCCATGCTTCGCTGGCTCAGGTGTCCAGGCAATTATGCCTGACTTTCATTCTCCCTGTTTTCATCCTAGGAATTCTCGGCCATCGCCGTACCTCCCATTATCATGTCTTCAGAAAACATGTCTTTATCATGTCTTCAGAAAACAAGGTTCACCAATAAAATATGAACGTCCGCGAATCCTAGCCTGGACCTCACAATACCTACTCAATAGCGTAAAAATACTTAGCGCGAGGAATCGTGCTCGCATCATTTTAAATTAAGCCAGTCTGCGTGATACCATTAGTGCCAGTTTATTTCAACGAGCTTCAACTCGTCCAGACATTCTTGGGCCGACCGAATGAGGATGCATGACCAATACAAAACAAGGAACTGTGCCCACTCGACCGCTAGTAGGCGACCGAAACCACCGAATGGTGTAGCACAGTTATTAGCGGTTGTGCCGTGGGCCACGTGGCTGGAACGCCAGCTGCACGCCTTTTGTGAGCAGCACGTGAGGGCCTCTTTCGTCAGGTGGTGGGGACAGTTGTCAATTTACCTTGTGGACCCGATCAGGGCTAGGGAGCACAGCTATCGAATGGTGCGGCGCAATTACGAGTGCAGTGCTATATTTCTTTCGCGGTAATGATGACTGGAATGATTAGAGGTTATCTATGTGTGTCGGGGCGCCGGTTGTCAGTAACCGGACATTTCGAGGAGCTCAGCTCGGGGCCATGGGTCCCGTGACGTGACGTCAGCTGAGGGTTCGCGTGGATGGCACGTGCCAGCCCTTTTTCAAAAATGATACTCTTCTTTGGGCCCCACCCTAACCCGAAAATTGTGTTGTCTGTCTGTCTGTCTGTCTGTCTGTCTGTCTGTCTGTCTGTCTGTCTGTCTGTCTGTCTGTCTGTCTGTCGAGCCGGCCAGACACCTTATTGGTGGGCCGGCTCACTAGATGTTACTGACGCTCTCGGAATTGGTGGGTGAGTGATTCTTAAGGGGAAGAGGTGGGAAGAGGCGAAATCTGAGGAACGAATGTAGGCCATGGAGAGGGAGGGGGATGGGGGGAGGGGGCTGAAGGCAGAGGAGGACGGGGAAAATAATGTAGCGGGAAAGAGATGGAGAAAGAAGGACTCGGAAAGGAACGGTGAAGTGGATGGGTAAGAGTGCGGTTACAGTGCGGGGATAGCGGGAGATGTTAGAAAAAGGATAAGTTAGAAAAATGATAAGTTTGTATAAAAGGCAAATTTTGTAAAAAGGAAATGCTTTAGCTTGATTTACTTTTCTCCGCTTTTCGAATGAATCAGCCGGATACGACAAATTGGCAAGATGAAGGCGTGGTTACTTCATTTATACCACTAGTGCGTGGTTACAGAGCACATCCCGATAAAATCGTTAAGATTGGAGACGACTAATTCACCACAAAATATGCACTTTGAAGTATAGGCTTTTTGGAAGTAATTGTATGATAAATTATTGCATCCATGAGTTCTCTAGTAATTTCGGGTGCGCTTATGATTATTTCTTGCCCAGTTTCCTTACTTTCTTCCACAGATGGCTTTTGAACCTATACATGGTGGTTTATTCGATTTTCTTCTGTTGAAGACAACCAAA
The DNA here is from genome assembly GCF_048455015.1 of Haemaphysalis longicornis. Lineage (NCBI taxonomy): Eukaryota > Metazoa > Arthropoda > Arachnida > Ixodida > Ixodidae > Haemaphysalis > Haemaphysalis longicornis. The sequence goes on along the minus strand of NW_027526361.1, from coordinate 52,139,978 downwards.
TCCGTAATTTTTATTAAGTATGCTGTGATAGGTTTTGCTTTAGACGTGCCTCAGGTTTCCTTTCCGCTAAACACTGTTGGAATCTAAGGACCTTGTTCCCGATGCTGTTAACTGGGAGAATTCTTAGCTCATGTATATTTGTTAATCAAACCTGTTGTTACAAAGGTGTGTTTTTTTTTGCAATCGCACAGCACCTGTATGATGAAATCGGCTTCAAAACCGCACCAGAGGAAGAACAAAGAAATCTGACCCTAGAAAAAACTTCCGGGGTTTGTCACGATGTGCGTCTTACGCAATACGGTTGAAAACTGTGTTTCCAACCACAACGTTCATGTTTCAGCGTTTTTTTTTTAAACCTTCCGCTTCCAGCTGCGCTTGCGCGATGTCGTGAGTGCTCAGGACGAATGGGAAGCGGGAGTTTGGCAGTCTCCTGGCACGCTTCAACACTGGTAGACACGTAGTTCAGGAACACTTGTTGTCGGCCGAGTTGTGGTGCATCGCAGCAGCAACAAAAAAAAAGCGCGTAAACTACACCGAAAACTGACAGGACACGAAGACAGGGTCAGTCCTTGCGCACAGGACAGCGCCGATCCTCGTGTCCTGCTCTCTGCGGTTGTCAGCTTTTCGAACAGTTTAAACATTCGCTGGTTTAACACTCCCATTGGTGTGTTCTATATATCACTCGCTTTTAAGAAAAAAAATCCGTGGTGTCCTGTTAAGCGTGAAGAGTGACCGCAATCGCCGTCGGCGGCAACACCAACAGTACCAAAATGTCCGCCGCTTTAAAAAGGAAATAAATTGGGATTGTGTGGGATTGGAACTCTCGTCGCCAGAGTCGCAGCCAAAGGGTATGACCAAAAAACGAGGCCACACCGTTTCCGCCTGAGCAGCGGGTTCTAATACCATCCTATTCTTTCGGGCATGTCACAATTTGGTTACCGCCCCTCATTCTCAAGAATTGTAAAAGTCAAACGCACTGCGAAAACCCTCCAGCTTTGGAGCGGTGAAGCCGTGATCCGGTAAGAATACTCCTACGAACAAAAAACAAAATGCAGCCGCGGAATACTTTCAATGGCTGCATACGCGAACACATTTCACGTTCCCTTGTCAGGGTGACGTGTCTGGCGAAAAGGGAAAGCCGGAGACCAAACATAAACGCAAAAGCATCGCAACTTTCCACGGACGCCGTTTTAAACAACTGTTGCAGCGTAGACGGCTCGAAAGGTGTTTTCCTCCACTTGTGCGGGCCTTGTTACGGTTGTCGGTTTTGTGGATACATTGGTGATCTTCCGTCTGCGCCGGTGCAGACGGTCTACGCGTCTAGTCTGCGGCCAGACAGGAAGCATTGTTGTGTCGGTCGCGTCGAGGGAAGGCCGTCTGGCGCCGAGCGTCGAGTTTTACTCATTTTATACTTTGGTGTAGCTATCTTTCAAGGCGTATACACCGCGGACAGCCTCGCGCAATTGTGTTCGCACTGAATTGATGTGCTTTCACCGGGACGCTGATGAACGATACAGGTACCCTTATAGCGAGAGGCACGCACGAAAAAAAAAAAGAGCGACGCTTGTGTGTGCATGCAAAGTGTGTAGTCACTCCTTCTATCATCTCGGGGAAGTAAAACGAAAGACGGAAGCACAATATCCGGCCCTGTCAAAACATCGCACTCCAGATGTCGGTATGCAAATGCGTTCGAATATTGGTACCCGATATTCTCCCGGTCACTTTGTTCAACAAGCGCGCTGTTTGAAGGCGTCCTGGAGGATATAGGGCGCTTGTGTTTAGCGGAAATACGCTTGCTTCCACTTTTGAAACAATCAAATTGAGCTGAACTATTTCCAGTTAAAGCTATTATCAATACCACTGGTATTCATAACAGCTTTAAGTATGTAACGCTGGTAACTACTACAATTGGTGGGAGCCAATGCAAACACCAGTAGTGTGGCCAGTACACTGTATTTGACTATTTCAACGCGCCCCTTATTTCCACAGGCAGGTACGTTTACGTAGGAAAAATCGGGGAAAAAAATATGACGGCGATTCTAACGCGCAGATGGCACAAAAACATGATCCCACGTGCCTAGCAGAAGACATTTCACGCAGGCAACTGTGGTTGCAAAAATATCGTGTGTTTCATGAAATTTCTTGTGCTGCCCCTACTGTCATTAAAACAGGAGCACATAATTTTGGAAGTGTTTGCGATTTCAAGTGCCTTAGCCTTCATAATTTCAGATGTGATGGCCGCTGGTTCAGTCGATGCTGTTCACGAATTCCTCCTGAGAATCCCTAAGTTCTCGACAACGTCTCTGCTCAGGGCCAAGGAAGCCTTCATGAAATGTTTCTCCGCTTTGTTCACGTCAATGGCGCACTTATGCGTCCGTTACACCCAGTTTGCATGATGCCGCTTGGTGAAAAGAGGGGCTAATTGCACCTGCAAAAGTATGTGTAACCGCTGGATAAATGTGCCCATTGATGAATGGGTGCACCAAAATGTATTCACGTGATGTGATGGATTGTTTTGGATTAGGTTGAGCTTGATTTTGGGAAGAATTTGTGTTAATGGCAGTACTGCTGGGCGCTTTGATGGTACGAATTGGAAGTGTCCTTTTAGTAAAACAAGATGCGCGTTAGAATCGTGCAAATACGGTAGTTATGACGCAGCAGTGTGTTGCTGCTTGCCGTTAGATGCATAAATCGCTGTACAAAATCACGGCTGCGGCTAGTTTTCTCGGCCCAACATTGCTTACTTCTTTAGAGATGCCTAATTTTTGATATCCCCTAAGCATAGAAGTACGGAATCGCTGTCTACGTGGCAACGAGTGAGGACAAAATCAGGCACAACGAAGAGACTACAAAGACAGTGGAAACAGGTACGCATATTGAAATTATGAGCACTCAAGGTCTTAAAGCAATGCGGTGATACTGACTTCTAACAATACGCTGACGAATGTCAAGCACTCAATGTCCACGTGAACTAATTTTAACAGCGGAGCTGTTGCTACTGGCCGTAATTTCGGTGTTGCAGTAACAAATACCAAGAAAATGTCGAGCGCGCGTGAGCGCTAGCCTCGCGCTGACTGCCGAGAGTCCCCGGCACGCGTAGTGGCTTTAGCAAAAAATAGAACTGGCGAAAACCCCGGGGAGCGAGAAAATGCCGAGCGCTCGTGAGCGCGTGCCTCGCGGCGACCGCCCAGTCTCCGGCTCCCGTATTGGCTTTAGCAAACAAACGAACAAAGAAAAAAAATCCAGCGTTTGCCGTAATCGTGGCGACTCTTGCTCGAAACGAGAAAGAGCCATAATAGCTTACGCCCCTCGTTCGTTCGTCCTCGTGTCGTCGTGCGCATGCGCTTGGTACCGTAGAAGAGCCCTCGCGCGCGGCAGCATCTAAAATACACCCTGCCTGAGAGAGGTCACCGCAGCCGCCGTATTCTCTAGAAGACTTTATGGATAACAGGAGACACGGATACGAGTCTGCCACTCCTTCCCGACGACCACTGCCTCGAGTCGATGACAAAGAGCTGGTGCAAGACTACAGTGCTGAGGATGACTTTGAATCCACCACTCGCCGCGAAGAGACGACGACCTCTTCGATGCATATATGATGATGATTACTGGCACCGCAGCTATGCAAATAAACAATGATACTCAAACTTGACTATGTGTCCGGCAACGCTCACCTACAACAGCTTTGCCATTCAATCCTTGCGCGTGAGTGCAAGCTTCCCGGAATTTTTCGGGAGAATGCGCTTTTTACGGTACAGATTACACAACCTCAATCAGCACTCGCTTAAAATTGTAATATTTATTACTTGGCAAACGTGCACATTCGCACTACGAGCACGCATGAGATGCGTTGATGGGTGACTGATATCTCCATTGCTTGTAGTTTGCGGCGAGAGCCTTAAACACGAGGGGTTGTTATTTTCATGTGTCCGCACTTATGAGTCTACCCACGAAACAGCAGGCCTGATTACAAACATGCCCACTTACCACGCTGCGGCTTGCAGGGAGCTTTTAACGGTGCTCGAAAGTCTCCAACGGCTTTTCATACCAGTATACCCAAAGTTTCGAATTGGTTTTAGAGGATGGTGCGACTGACGGGCTTCAATTACCTCGATGCGTTGCTCTAATAATCTGCGAATTTCTCGGAGAATGAAGCACTTATCTCTCTTGTTCTCGACTGGATACTACGATAGCCCGAGCTTAATTGTGGTCGCTATTCAACTTAGTCAGATAAAAAGAACACTTCTTTGGTGATAACAGGGAACGTGTGCTGGCAGCGAGGAACTATGAGAGAAATTATTTCAGCAACAAACTGAAATGAACCAAACGAAAATAAAAACGAGAGCATCAAGCTATGTACGCTAAACCCAATGGTTGCTTCAGGGGCACCTTGTGGGACTGCGTTCTTGATGGTCGCACCGTTATTTGTTGATAGACGGACGTATTGAGATTGGCGTAGTCTGATTCGGCCATTCCATATTACTGGAAACGCTCGTTCACGCAGCCCTTTTACGCGGCATCTCCATTGGTGCGTGCTCATCGTCACACTTTGCAAGAGAGTACGGACTACCAACACCCAGCAAAAAAAAAAATGCCCAAGCTATCTATAAGGGCGGCACAACCTGTGGTTTTTGAGGGGGTTTTGTGGAGCCTGCAGGAGCTATTAAAAAAGATCATATGGCGTTACTGTAGCCATTACTCGACAGTAGGAAAGACTTGAGTGTGACGGCGTGACGAACCGTCTTTTAACGTGCAGTTAATACAGCTTTTCTTCATACTAGTTAAGGGAAATATTCCAGCTAAATACCTTCTGTAATTCATGTGGATGAAAAAAAAAATCATGTCCGCGAAAAATAATTCCCGTGTTGAGCACGCTTCGACTTGAGGTCTTTTCCAGAAAGTGCTTACAGAGAGCTGCAAGTAGTTTTTGCCCTCTTCATTCTTTCAGAGGAAAACTCCAGCACCACAATGGTTCTGCTCAGTTGTGTTTTTTTCATTTATGCGACGTAAAAGGAAACTTCCAACCGACACAACAGGTAGAAGTAGAAATGCTACGTCTCATGCATTAACAAATCGCATCAGATGAGCACGGATCCGAACGACAGATGCAGTACCTATTCTAAAAAAAAAAACAGTATTATGTGTAAGCGCTCTTACTCTCACATGTTTTATATAAGAACCACGCGTAGAGCTTGGCTTCAAGCATTGAGTGACGCTGAATTAAAGCGATAGAGCATCGTATAGCACCGGACATCTGTTTAAACCATCTGTTTAAAGCCATCAGTGCCTCGCGTGATCATAGGTATTGTTCTCGGCACTTTGCTGGTCGTTGAGGGACTACACCTTTGTTACTGAATGGGATGATCGAACACACACTGCAGTTGAACGATGTCACTGACTACGAAGTAAACAATTCCCCTGCGATCATTCTAATTGCTTTAGTATGCTCAACGCAAACCTCCGTTCGCGATATCTCAAACACTGCGAGTGTCATTTTTGCAGTTGAAGCAAATTGCCATTGTTTAGGTTTGGATTGTGGCGAGTTAATGTCTGCTCATTTTACAGCAAGCATTATCGTTTTATACAAGAAGTGTGCGGGCGTCATAACCCTTCATAACAAGAGTGAGAAGTTCTCTATCAGGAAAGGCCCCAGGCAAGAGGACAAAATCTCCCTGCAGTCACATAAAGGGGGAAGTTAGAAAGTTTGATTCGGAGAATAAGGGATACCAGTACATGGAGAATGTTTGGGCTACTTTTGAGATGACATTGTCTTGTTCAATAATTCAGGAGAACATCTGCAAAGGAGTCTTCATGACCTTTAGTAAGAAAGATCAGTCGTTGTTTGAAGATAAGTATAAATAAGTCAACAGTTCAATAGACATGCAGGAAAGGCCCCGTTCAGCCGAGACGATGAAAATTGAAAGGAGTGGACAGGTTAGGCTGTGTTGGACAAATTGTGGGTACCTATTCAAACCACGAGTACAAAAGCAGGCGTTGAATTACTGTTGGACGAGCACCATTCGGCATGCTGTTTTATGTAATGAGCCTTAAGCTACCCTTGAGTGAGACTGCAGAACACCTGAAAACAATGCTTAAGGAACTAGAATCAGAAAGCATGGTCATGGTGCTAAAAATAAATGTGAATAAATCTAAAGTAATGTGGAATAAGCATGCGAAAAACGTTCTCCACAACTTAGGAAAGGAAATGCAAGAAAAAGCAAAAGAATAGCACTACCTCAGACGGCTGGTTAGTGCTGACCCCGAGCACAAAAGAGAAATCCGTCGCCGAATAGGCATGGGTTGGGGAGCATTCGGCAAGCACTCCCAGATAATGAAAAGTAAGCTATCTCTATCACTACAAAAATATACAACCAGTGCATACTGCCGGTTATGACGTACGGAGCTGAAACTGGGCGCCTTACTAAACAACTAGGAAGCAAACTTTGGTTGGCTCAACGAGCCATGGAACGAATAATGCTAGGCGTAGCACTCAGCGTCAGGAAACGAGCTACCTGGATCACAGAACAAACTAGAGTAGGAGATACCATTGTTGAAATAAATAAAAAGAAATGGGCCTGGGCTGGCCGTGTATAGTGAGGCGAACCGAAAACCGGTGGACAGTTAGGGTAACCGAGTGGATGCCAAGAAATGGGTATAGAAGAAGGGGAAGACCAGTAATACGTTAGAGTGATGAAATCAGGAAATTCGGGGTAAACTCTGCACTAGAGCAGCGCAGGACAGGATCGGTTTGAGGTCAATGGGAGAGGTCTTCGTCCCGCAGTGGACCTGAGTAGACTGCTGCTGCTTCTGATGATGATGATGAGGATGATGACACTAATGTACACAACGAATGCGTATTGCTGGTTATGGCTTACCTGGTGATGACCCGATGATGAATAAGCATGGCACAAAAAGACTGAGCATTACGTCGCCCCACGGGTCATGAAAAGCAGAATGATGGGAGGACCGCTTAGGGTTAGGAAACGAACGTTTTGAATTAGGAGCAAGTCTGGGAGGGGGGGGTGGGGGAGGCATGCTAGCTCAGATCAAAGAAAGAGAAGTCGAGTTAGGCTGGGCACGTAATGCGAATAACTCGAATCCCGTGGACCACCGGGGTAACATAATGGCCACCTGGAGGCGGGTATATAAGTAGGAACCGATAGTTCGCTGGAGTGATGAGACAAGGAAATTAGGTGGAAGAGAATGAACTTATGCAGCACAGCGCAGGAGCAGTTGGTAGACTATGGGAGGGGCCTTCTACCTGCAGTAAACGTAATAGGTGTAATAATAATGATTACGATTGTCGCTTCATGTTGTGTAAAGAGCATAAGTGACCTCGGAGTACAAAATGTCAGACTTTGGGTCCTTGTCTTGTCCACCAAGATTTTCAATGACGGCATCCAGTCTGAGATCTCCGGAATTCGCGTTTTCGATCAGTATGCCCAACACTTAAGGTCCGTTCTTGCTCTGCCCAGCGGAACAGAACATGTATCATCACCAAACTTTACTTTTATTCTCATGCTGAGAGAGAGAAAAATAACGTTATTGGGAGAAGCTTGTGACCCTAGGCGTCGGCCAAGAGCCATGGACTCATGCAGCGTCCTCAGCCAGCTGAATGGCCTAGTCTTGATCCGCTGGGTCGAAGCTGACCAACACCGTATCCCATTGCTCCGCCTGAGTGATTCAGCGAGCGGGCGTAGCCACCTGCGAACAAGACTATAGCATATGTGCTAGGTCCTCCCTCTGTCATTACGTCTGTGGCATTTGTCAGAATATTTCCCTGGGTAACAGTAGCTGTCCGTAGCCTGGTTTGGATACGGATTCGTCTGAAGAAGTTGCCATACCACGGATTTCCTCTTATTGAGTGACGGGTGAGTGGGGGGGGGGGGGTGGGGGGGGGGGGGGGGGGGGGGGGGGGGCGTGCCCGTTTTAGACCGTAGGTATTTGTAATGTTCCTGTAGGACACGAGCCGCTGCCTGCCCGGCAACAGTAATGAGTTAATGTGGTGTTAGGGTCAGTGTCTGCTCGGTTGATGAATCCTCGAGCAGAGTAATGCGCGCACTCATTCCCGGCCAGGCCGGAGTGGGCAGGGTTTTCTCCTTTTTATTGTTCTGTGTATTATTTATAGTTTTTCAGATTAAACATAACTCAAGGGGCGGCACCGCGTAGCCCCTTTAGGGATATGTCGTCGTGCAGACGGGCTCTGCAGCGATTCCAAAGTACACCGAAATTCCGTTGCCTGCGTGAGTACGTTCAAGCAGACGCTGTTATCGGGGAGGGGAAAGCGGTCTACGTACGAACAGATCGCAGATTGTAGAGTACCGAGTAAAGAATAGGCTCTCATTTCGAGAGAGCCTTGTATACCTACCACCTTAGCACATAGGCAGCAAGGCGCCTGGGTACCTTATTACAAAGCTATTCATTAATTTACATAATGGGGACTGTGGACGGGGTTTCTGCGTACACACTAATGACTTTTCGCGAAGAGTTTGCGGGGCTTTGCGCAACCGCATTTAATATCACCTGTGC